>NW_028277174.1:25560000-26160000 GCF_051122295.1 Plectrocnemia conspersa
TGTCACAAATTTTTCTTGCGTGTTTTTATACAAATACAGATTATTGTGTATGTGTGTGTGTGTGTGTGTAATATAGTGTTTCTTATATATATACATATTTGTTAATACACGCATATATTTAAGTATACAGTCAATATGAACTTTTTCCTTCCTGTGAATGTAAAATATTATATTTAAAAACATATTTTTAAAATTAAGGAAATTAAATTTTGAGGGTTATTTTATTGTGTCTTATTCATTTTTTTCTTATGCTAATTTATTTGTATTTATATAATACTAATACTTCATTTTAACTGAGAACAAAGAATCCTCAATACTCAAATGTATCTTACTTTATTTTATATATTTTTCCACATTATTAAAAATAAGTCTAAAGAAAGTCGACTTAAATTAAAAACAAAAAAATCATACGATCCCTTTTTCTGATGACGTCAAAAAAAATCAAAGAAAACAGTATAACCTTTATTGGACATTAGACAAGCTCCTGATTTTTAATTCGATTTTATAACCACTCACATATGATTTGTCACTTGTTATTTTAGGTTACCAGAGACTTGCTTCACTGCATTTTATTGTGTTTTTAACTGTTTGTTATTAGCTATAATATATAACTGACAAACATGCGCGAATTAACGTGAGAAAAAAATGTGAGCTTAACCCAAAACGAAACGAATCCAAATTTTTAGTTGGTTGTTATTCTACTATATAAATATAAAAAAACCTGTATATGACTACCAGAACAAGAACAACAACATTAACATAATATATATTTATAATTAATATTTACTTTTTCATTTTTCATTATAAAATAATGACATTAAAAACAGCGGTATTATTATACCCACGCACGCGTATAAAGTCGCGAATCTCGTTGCCAACACAGAGGTATCGTATTTAATTATTCAGCAAGATACCCGCACATCCAAACCAGCCCTTAGAAAGTGTCGCCGTTACTTTTTATTTGTTTGCCACTTTGTACGTTGTTGTTGTTCGTTGTTGTTTTTTTTCCCATTTCAAACTTTTATATTTCAGGCGTTTCGGAATTCATCCCGAGGCGCGTTTTCTCCGGCATCTGCGCCTTTCCCGATCCATCATTGTTGAGTGTATCGCTTTTCTCGTATCAATAGGAGAGTCATACCGTGTCATGAAACTCTAATTAAGTTTTAAAGCATCGATGTATGGGTCATTGTTAATATCTTGTGGGTCACAAGTTTGAGCTTCATATTTATCGTTCACGTTAAATATCAAAACTTAATTCTATGCAACATGTGTGTAAGTAATATATCTACAGTTTATGGTGGCTCATTGTAAACTTTGGAAATTTAAACGGAAGTACATAACGTTTCACACTCGCACTCGACGGACGGAAACGCGTCTGCTTTTGACAGACAAATTTACACTTTGAATTTATTCACTCGTCGAGTGCGTTCGGCTCGTTATAGCCAGAGTGTAAATAACAAAACGAAGTGTTATAAATGCTTGTGCCTTGAATTTAATCTTAATTGTTGCGAGGACTTCGGGTGGTTTCGGATTGTTAGCGGTGAATATTTTCTTCGTAGTTTTACAAAATGTTCAAGGAAATCGAAACTTATTAATTCATACAGTCAATCATAAAACCTATATTGTCAAAATGTTTTCGGAGTGTTAATGAAAAATCTCTTTTTTCTCACCACCTGCGCTGAATAAAGCTGTAAATTTGTTTTTTCAATTAAATTTTCGCCCATAAACAGAGTTAGCAAATATACACTTTAAACCATCGATATAAAATATTCTCTATGATCTGCAGTAGCTCATTATCAGAGCATTTTAAATACAAATATGTACAGTCCGTCCAAGATATGAACGCTCATCGTCACAGTATTGGTGAGAAAATATGATAGGGTGACCATGTGAAATTACAAGTGCAATTAATTTTTACTCTTTTAACTTAATGTGTTAAGGGAAGTGTAAAATATCACTTTCTTACTTATTTTGTTTATTTATATACATATTTAACTCAAAAACATGATAGCAGTTTTGGAATCACTCTCCAGGTTGAATATTTGTTCAATATAATAGTTTTAAAAATACCAATAGAATATTACAGGAATTGTTTTATTGATTACAAAATACCATAACATGACAATAATTTAAAATAAAAATAAAACACATTTTCAACATATGGTCACCCTACCCTTAAAACAGCCCTGATTTAGTATTGGTAACATTCTATCAGTGTAAAGAAATTCGCGGAAAACTGTGTATGTATGCATGCATGCGTACACGCAGCCTTATTTCCAACACAACGATTATGAGCGTTAACATCTTGGATGGACTATACGACTTGACCGATTTTAATTAATCCGTAAAATTAAAAATCTATGTAAACACAATCTGTGATAATCGATCAGAATTATAATTATTCAATAATCATGAATTTCGATCTTCCAGATACATTTCAAAAATTGTAAAACATCCATATAGGATTCGAACCCAGGTCTTTCATGTCAATAGTCAGCGACTTAAACCACTCGTATATCATGCAGGTCACTTAAACATTTTTCCTGATTCGCGTTGTGTAAGATACAATGGTTCGTACCATTATCGACCGTTATTGACAATCCGTCACTTCAAATAGAGATCTGCAATTGCGTCCCTTATTCTTATCCGATACAACCAGGACGACAGCGCTCGAGAACTCTCCCCTAACACAAACCATCCAGCGTTTCAGACACGATAGCTACGAGGAACGATTTATGAAACACGGTACATGTTACATTTTCGTGTGCGCCATTTCTCTTTTTTAATTATTTATTAGTATAATCAGGTTCGGTCGATGAGATATTTTTCCTTTTGCTTGCTCGCGTGTTAAATGACGAGAGTGGGAGAGAGATAAGAGCGTGCAATTGCACGCTCTTATCTCTCAGTTACTCTCGTCACTTACATAACACGCTAGCGAGCGAAAAGAAAAATATCTAAACGATTGGACCTGAGTATAATTAAACATTTAATCTGCATTTTGAAGTGCCAGTAAGAGTTGTTGTTGCTTTAATTTTTTAATATTTCGAACAATATAAAGATAAAAACCTTTTTGGACTATTTTTAAGTTCGCATACAATCAAATTTTATAGCGAAAGTCACCATACATTTTTACTATCTGCCGAGTGTTTTTTCCTTATCTGATTATTAATTTAGTTTTTAGATTACCAAAGGCCGACTAGAGTAATTAAGAAAATCGGAAACAATTATTTTCCATTAAAATATTTCTGATCTCTATTAAAAGCTTTCAAAAAAGCATGCATATTTTAGAATATCTGGCACGGACTGACCTCTTTTATGCAGCGGTATAAAAAAATGCAGCAATTGTATAAGATTAAAAAATATTCGTACAAATTAATTTTTAAATAATAAATTTTCTCAATATCGGATACGAATATTCTCGTCAAATTAGCAAAAGACGATATATTGGATTTCGGCAATTAAAGTGTTAAATAATTTTTACTGTGTTTTATAATTATTTGCAGCGTTGATTATTCAACAATACATTATTACTACTATCTTCGATGTGCTTTTTTACTATTTGTTAATAAAATAATAATGTAAGATATTTTGCATGAATTATTTTTTTACAAAAAATCTTAGGTTTTTTATATTTTTTTAGACTTTTAAACCATTAATATTAATGAATATATTATCTTATGAATTTAAATAAAAATAAACCGAGAGATTTATTTTAGTACTGTGTATTTGTGATTCAAATGTAATGTATCTAAGGTAGTGCTTTATATATTTGAAGCTTTAAAAAATTAAATACAATAATTGGATAAAATAAATTTAAACAGCAAGCTTTCTGCCATTAGTGCTTTATGCGTAAAAGCGTCAAAAATTCACGGCCATCTTTCTTTTGTACAATAATGTACTACGTATTTCACGTGAATGTTTTAACTTCATGAATATTCATGTTAATCGCTGTTCTCTGGCCTCGTTTTATAAATTTTATACTATTTTTTCCCTTCGAGCGTTTAATAAAACAGTGAACAGTATTTATATACACATTTCGCTTCATATGTGTGTGTCATATGCGAAAACAGCTTGAGTTGCTTGTTTGTGTTATTGATTGAAACACAACCCTTGTCCGGTCTCTAATCTTTTTATCCGTATTTTCTTCATTGGTTCTTTTTACAGCGTTTTCTGCTTTATACATAATGTCACAGACTGTTTTAGACACGATATCTTAAAAAATAATCCTCGTGTGCTGTAGTATTTATTTTATAAATGCAGAATCTGATTTTTATTTTTTTTATTACGAATAAAATCATGTAGATATTTTAGAGCTAGTTATAGAACACAAAAACCTTTAAATCACTGTTTATGCAGAGCATTTTAGGTGATCCTGTTTAGTTCTACACTCAAATATTATTTTGGTCTTTGCTGGATTGTATTCTGATTATACAAAAATAAAATCGATTATTTAATGATGACCGACAGCAAAATGGTAGCTGACGTTGCTTTTCATTGTAAATATTTTATTTTTTACTAGACAACCAATATTTTCGATCACATCGTCCTTGAAGCATAGATTTACACCCAAACTTTATTTCGTCCATCAAGATGCTGGATTGTTATTAGCTTATGCACATATATTCGCTATAGTAACGAAAAATA
Source organism: Plectrocnemia conspersa (assembly GCF_051122295.1). Taxonomy (NCBI): domain Eukaryota; kingdom Metazoa; phylum Arthropoda; class Insecta; order Trichoptera; family Polycentropodidae; genus Plectrocnemia; species Plectrocnemia conspersa. The sequence goes on from NW_028277174.1 coordinate 25,564,645, forward strand.
TAAATTTATCAATCTATCGATAAACTTAATCTCACTTAAACCCTATTTTTTTAATATGGTTTCCTAGTTTTTCTTAACCCTATGAATAAATATTTAACTTATAAGGTGTTCCAAAAGCTAATTTAACTCAACATGAGATGATTAAATCCACGGCCTAACACAGATGGTACTAGATGCACAATTTATTTTTGTGAGGTTATGCTAACTATTTTAAGTGTCTCTATAAAGTTTAAGATTAATCTGTTGATTTATGACTTTTGTGGATTATTATTATCATCAAATATCTGCACAAAAGGGCTTAACGCCAAAGACATGATATTTTGGGAATACTTTGTCCTTGATGTACAACGGTAGCTCATTTTAAGTTGATTTTAGTAATGGAAAGCCTGCAACTGCTATGATTTAATCTAAGTATTGTCATGGCAGATCTTTTCGGGAAATAGTAGAAGCTTTGGATATAATATATATTATGAACGGGTTAACCCTTTGAGCAGTATCGCAGTACATGTACGGCGATCGATCTATTACTCTTTTGAGGTACCCCAAATAGTTATATATTCACATATATAACTAAATAAATAATAAATGAAAAACATTAAATTTATAAAATATTTTTTTAAATTGATAAATCAACTTAAAAATATATATTATATAAAAATGATTTTTATAGAAAATAATACCAGTAAATTAAAGAGTATGAAATAAATGAGCATAACAAAAAATATTTTATATTAATTTTTATAAAAAAAATATTGAGAGCCTCTGAATTGATATAAAAAATCCACAAAAGCTCAATATTATATAAAAAAATATGTAAAATAAATTATCAAAATTTAATAATAGAAAAGCGTTAAATTTTTTTTTCAAACATACTAATACAAACATGTAGTAAAATAAATCAAAGCAATAAAACAATAAATGCAATATAAAATAATAATAAATAAATAACAACAGATATATTTATAGAAAAATACGTAAAATTATCTCACTCCCAGGTGTATATTAACAAATTAAAAAAGGTGTGAAAATTAACTCACTACTTAAAGAGTTAAAAAGAGTTGAGTTATGCGTCAGGAATGTCAAACATTGCTGATGTGTTTATAGGATATTTGTTACTACCGATCAGATATGGGTTTACTACTATCAGCCTAAATTAAATAGTGGAAGAATAGGTGTTCATCAACTCCAACAATAAAAACAACAGTAGTACCGTCCGCTAGCAAAGGGACTTTTAACCTTTTGGACGCGTTAATCAAAAATAAATTGTTTTTTGAAAACTGCACAAAACTGTGTTTAAATTTTCTGATTTTTTAAATTTTAATTTATTTATTTGAAATTATATATTATGTTTATTCACAAAAAAATTTTTTTCTTAACAGTATTTTTTTCACTGATTTTTGCGTAAAGAGATAAAAAATCAATCTGGTTACTTTAGACAATTTACGCGCTCAGAGGGTTGAGAGAATATGTATTGATAATGGATAACCTTAATTAGGTTCAAACCTCAACAGGATAATACTATTCTAATTTGTTAAATCAACTTCATGAATAAATTAAAAGAAGGCAACCTGGAATGCTAATGAAAGGTCTAGTGTTCCATCAAGATAACGCTCCAGCACACAGATCAGTGGTTGTGATGGCTAAAATTAATCGGGGCGGCTTTAAATTGATACTACATTGTCTGTACATCTATATCCGGACCCCAAACAACAAACGAGAGGGCGACGATTTTATTCTACCGAATAATTTGTAGCAACCGTGACGATTTAGCTAATGTAGGGACTTAAAAAGAGAATCTCTGTGTTAGACCGCAAAGTTTTTAATCTATCCTCGCATATGTATAACCCTAAATAAACAATATTAAAATAAACTTTTGATCGACTTTCAATAATCATAAGCTATTTGAGGTATGTTAACTTTCGATGTATGAAGCTTTGGAATATAAACATGTTTGAGAATATGTACTACTATACTTCTTTAAAGTTATCTTATTACCCTATAATTATAGAATCGATAGTATCGACATCCTATCGCAATAATTAAAATATGAATGTATTTTTAGTCTCCAATGAAGTAAAACCGCTTGAATTGCTTGTTTGTCCTATCGATCGAAACACGACCCCCCATTGTCCAATATTTCTAATATTATTTGTCCGTATTATCCTCGTGAAGCTTCGCTTCGTTACTTTGGCTCACTTTACCATTTTGGCTTATGATCATTATTTTTGGTTGTTGTTCTTTGTCGTTGTCCAGTTGGCGATCACTGCTTTTGTCACTACTACTACTATTTTGTTTCTTTTCTTTGGAATGAGAGAGTCACGTGGCCGACGTGGTTTGTTGCAGATGAGCGACCGGTGAGCTGCGGCTGCGATGGCCAGCAGTGTGGCCCCCGCGCCCACGGACGAGGCGTCGCGCGGGCCTTCGCCCCCGGGGGCCCCCGAGCACATCACGCGCCTCTTCCCAAAGTGTAGGCCTCGCGCCGACCTCAACCTCAATCCTAGACGTCCCAACCACCACCACCACAGCACAACCAATACAGAAACCAATAGTGACAGGTACATGTCATTCAAGTCTGTCGTGTGTTAATGCTACTTTTTTCTATTAAAAGGAGATCTATAACTTCACGATCTTTCGATACTGTTTCTAAGCTGAATAATTCGCTCTGTTATTAGTCGTCTTATATGCTAAAATTTACCGGCCGCAATAGGCAAAAGTTTGATAAGCATATGTAAATGAACACATGTACGGAAAAAAGTTGTTCGAGGGAGATTTTTTATGTGTTGTATGTTTTGATAGTAAACAGAAAATTTCAGTTTTGAATTTAAATACATTTATAAATAGATTGACATTATATTGTCATAAGGCTTTTGGCATATAAGAGCTTGACTGCTCTCTTTGTATACATATTGGACATTCAATTCATTAGTAATATTATTTAGTTACTTTGAAAATCTATTAAATTTGTGGCTCAGATGCTGCTGTAATTATGGAACGTATTTAAAAAAATGTTTTAGGAATTTTAGCATGCATATTTTAAATGTCGTGGAGATGTACAAAATGCATCTGCTAAGTTAAACATACCTAATTATTCATAAGTATATTCATAGTCACTGCTTTAGTGTGTCAGCAACACGGTCACTAATCTCTCACGCTTCTTAAAGACATGATAAAGTTTACCGATTCTAAAATCTAGGTCGGTGTATCGACTTTCAAAAAGCATTCAACGAAGTTTATCACAAACTTCTTATTTGCAAGCTAAGCAACTTAGCTTTTCTTGGGTTACTTGAATATCCTTCGTCAGTATTTAAACTATGGCATTAATAATTCTGATGTCTAAGCTTTTTTTGAAGTCACTCTAAACGAGACAAAAAAAATGTTTTTTTGCTGTTTGTGATACATATTTGTATATGCATAAGTATTATTTGTTTAAAAAAGCATATAAAAAATAATTAAAATACATATTTTTTGTTATATTTATTTATTTATTTTATACAAAAAAAGCGATTTTAAAATTATATTATAAAAATAAGTATACATATTGTATTTTTGCTGAGCAAAATAATTTTTTAGTAAAATCAAGGCATTTATGAACGAATTTATTTCAATTGTTTGAGTATACTGTTTCACTTTCCGTTGATGTTGGCTTAATTGTGAGCAAAGATTTATATATTTATTTTAATTATATATTTTTTTTTGTGTATTGAAATAATACAATCGTGACGCATTGGGGTAACCTGTTAAGTTACGGTTATCTTAATTTAATTTAAATAAATAAAACATTCAGATTTTGAGCCAATTCTCCGGTTAGTTACAAAAAGCGTCGACTACATTCATACTTTTTCACCGGATTATTTGTATAATTATTTTTCGATTGTCAGCATCATATTTATAAAATCAAAATGCAGTAATTATTCTATGCATTACTTATTTTAGCATCCGATTCCAAAGTAACTGAATTTTAAAAAGTCGTTTTTATTAACTTTCTCTATTTCTCAAATATATTTATATTTTTGGGAGCAACTTCAAAAAAATGTGAAAAAAATTTCGATTCGACTCTAACATAAATCTTTCCGTTCCAGAATCATTAATTATTGGTATATTGAGAGGTTTTTTCAGACAATTTATGAAATACCAATATTCTGAAAATTAACAACTTGTCTATGAACTGATATAGGCGATACGTTGAGCTTTTGTGCTAGCTTCTGTATCGGTAATCTCAGACCTGCTGTGATGGCTGCCCTAATATCCTCACTAACAACCCCGAAGGATTACTCGTCCTTCAATATGCAATGTCAAAATTCCCAGAGCGAAATTTTTAGTATCATATTTGACACGTTATAAATTTAATGACATCCTTGCCCATTGCATTACATGTGTTTTTAACCACTAGTGACGCATTATGACCGAGTTGAAACCCCTAAAGCATAACATAGCTTAACTTAGATTACTTATTCTTAACTGCCATTGTTGATTTAAGGTTGTAAATATCGAAACAAAGAATATTCCGTTACTAAATAGCATTATTAATACGACTACTGTTAATAAACATCTAAAGAATAGAGAAATTATTATTAATTTATAGAAAATTATACATGATACTAAAAAATAATAGCGGCATTCGTTGGCAATACATTCTCCGGGTTATATCAAGCGGAATGGATCTTTTCTTTCAAATCCTTAAACGATCGAAGACGATGTTTGAAAACGAATATTCTCATAATACGCTTGAACAACAAAGCAACGATGTTCGCTGGTCTGACTCGACGTCAGTGCTTGATAATGATCTAATTTTTTTAATATACAAAACAATTCGTACACATTTGTAATATGTATGTATGTGTATGGAATGTTTTAAAAATATTATATAAAGTCAATCACGACGCATTGAAAATACATGTGAATTTATAATGAATAAATAATATATCTCAAAATAAATTTTCCGTACATAAATGTGTTTATACGTTCGAGCTTTAGTACTATGTAGTCTGAACATGCTCGTCAGATTACATGTGCCATCAAGATTCTAGCAAACTATTGCCGTTGGCGGCCGCGTGAACGCAGTTCTTCCATTCTTGCGCTCTTTTCTGTAACTATCTGTTCTTGTTACACAGACTGTCTAATAAAATACACAAATACACAAAAAATACATTGTTACAAAACATCTTAAAAGTGTATTGAATTTTTCAACGTTTTAATTATGACGGCAGTTAATTTATAAAAATGTTGTTCAGTAACAGCTATTAAATTAATTAAGGATGCCTGCTGATTAATTTGTTTTTATTACGCAATAAAATTAAAGGACACGATTTAATTATTGGAAGGGTTTTATAACACATTTATTCTATGTTTATTAATCAATTAAAAATTGCGCAGTATTATATAATAATTAAACAATTAAACTTTGTATATACCTCAATCTCAATTATTTACGTCTGCGATTGAAGGCAGGGTAATTGTAGTTACGCAATAAACTAGTTTATTAACAATAAATTTTGTTCAGTCAAATATAACGGCTGCTTTGATTGTTACGCTTTACAACTTAATTTAATTTCATAATTAGCTATAAATATATATTTTATTAATGGTTGAAGTCCTTAAATTTTAACTCACGCTTTATTGCGTCCCATATAATCGTGTTAATATCTACATGTATTATAGTACATGCTTTAATAACAGTTTCATTTATTTTTATTACATTATCCAGAAGAATATGGCTCAATTATATACAGCGTCTAGAAATATGGAGTTTTTCCTTCGGCGGCTTAATTAATGTCAACATTTGTTTCGTTCGTCTTTCGTAGTTTACACAATTGATTGCCGCGCCGAAGGAGATGAGGGATGGTGGTTACCATCCCTTTATTTTACAACAGAAAATACATTGAAACGTTTATACGCTAGTGTCGGTTATAAAACAGTAAAAAATCGTTGTGCGAGCAGGTGGTCTGTTTGCGATTCACGCGTTTATAACTTTTCAAACTCGGAAAATATAATGATTTATATCCATACCCAAAACTTATAACATTTAAATCGACGTTAAAGTTTACACTGGGCCGAGTACTAAATCAGTTTAGTACTCGGCCGAGTAATAGGAAAATATTTTTACTATATTCAACGATAACTTGTGATATGTTTCATAACAAATATCAACAAATATCCTTACCCGTAGCTTATAACATTTTGTTTTTTTGCCAATCTCGATTCACTGTAATTAACCTAATGTTTTTTTTTCTAATTTTGCTTTGAAAATATTGTACAAGTAGACGTTATATATACATGTTTTGAAAAGGCATTTGATGAAGTCAGTCACGATTTAATTTAAAAAAATAATGTAATTTCAAAGTTTCTGGAGGTCGCACGAAAATATTCTTAAATTACTTGACTCATTTTCAGAGTAATTTGTGTCTGTCTTCTTATCATGTTTTTATTTATATATATGTTTTATACTATTAGCCATCGTCCCGCATTGTATTAACCTGTCATGTTACAATCATCTTCATTTTAATAAATAAATAAAAATAAATTTACGTTAATGTTGAAGTGCTCGACCTGCTAGTTTACACTCGGCCGAGTACTAAATCAGTCTTTAGTACTCGGCCGAGCACTTGGAAAATTTTTTTATAATCAACTTTCATGACAAACTCTATTAATACGCTAGTATGCTTATCAAAGTTATTCAGAATAATGAAAGGTTGCAATTGTTATGAACTATCCAAATGGCTAAACGCAGTGATATTATTAAGTTAAAATGAATACGATATTTTATTTGTGATATCTAAATATTAAAATAGCCGCTAGCTTAGTCACTAATTGTCAATCCTTGATATCGATCGCCATAGTTGAATAAATTAAAGAGGGATCGTGTCATATGCGTGACGATAAGGACAGATTGTCTATTTCTGTCACCTCGCGTACGGTATACTACCTTCTTTAGTTCATGTAGCACTGACAATCGATTTACACCTGTACGAATCGCGCAAAATTATTATTATATTTAATTCAATAATTAAAATTTTGTGTCAATATGAGGTGATTAATTATAATTTTAATTATATTTATATGTATTCTCATGACTTTTCGTTGGTAAATAATGATTGTTATCGTGATAATGTTCTTATCAAACTTCCGACGAAGTGGCGAACGAGGACATTATCGTTTTGGCCTTCTATAAGCGAATACCAATATTTTTCGGTGTCAAAGAGTTGTGACGATAGAAGTGATTTAGTGGGGCCAGAACCTACTGGACCGCGTTCCGTTACAATTTTTTTGTAGATCAAAAAAATATTTTTGCAAAAGAAGAAACAGATCTTCCGTCTAACATCTGTTTCTTCGTTCAAGAAGATCAAATAATTTAAACATATCTAACAAATCATTGTTAGAAGATCTGCACAGCTCACGTATAGCAAGTAAATAATTTTTGTTTTATTTTTTTAAAATAGAAAACAGCAAAACAATATTTAAAAAAAACATTAAAAAATTTTTATGAATTTTTAAAAAATTTTTTTTTTGTTGATTTTTATTTTTTTAATAAAATAATTAAAAATTTTGTAGTAATCTATTTTTTATTTCTTTGTATTTTTAAATTTTATTATTTATTTTTTTATTTTTAAAAAATGGCACACGGTAAAAAGTTTGCATGGTAAAATTTTCACACGGTAAAATGTACACGTTGAAACGGATACGGTAAAATGACCGCGAATCTCGGTAAATATCTATTATATTTTTAAGTTATGATGAAACACTAAAAAGCGCACAAACTATAAACTTTATAAGCTTTATAGTATAAAGCATTAAAATTATTTGTTATAAAATATTTCGTTTGATTTAATATACAAAAAAAATAATGATTGTTTATAGTTATTGCATTCATTCTGTAGTTTAGTATGTGTTAAATTTAGTCGTAAAGATTGGTATAAAGATTTGAATAATAAACTTATCCCTCTATTTTGTTCGTTTTACATTTTTTTTAAATACCATAGTTAGTTCCATACATGAACCGTGGTGATGTATAAACGCAATAGCTTACTCATATTTCTTTCACGTGACCTACATCTGGAACATCTTCCGCTGCTCATGCAGTGTGTTCTGAGTTGCTTCCTAAAATGCATGCGTGCGCTGAAGATTTTGCTCGTTTACTTTATAAGTTAAAGAATCGTTTAAAATACTATTCGATCGTTTTACCCTAGATCTACGCAATATTTAGCAAATCAAGGGATAAGTTTATATACTATTTATTCAAGTTTCGAATATTTGAAAGATTGCACAAAAGTTATATGTATATTAAAAAAATTTTGAAAAAACATCCGTTTGTACGCAACAAAAACGACCTATTTCTCAATCATATTGTAACGTGCGACAAAAAGTGGTGTTCAGATTTTTGCGGACACTGATTATTTTGGACATTTGACAAAAAAATATTTTTTTAATATTATAATAAAAAATATAAGGTAAACTATTGGATTGTTGACTTTTTAACTATGGGGTTCAATGAAGCAATCGTCTTTAATTAAATCCAATGAATCTATATTTTTATTTTGTGCAAAAACGTTTAATTATTTTTTCAAAATATTCTTTGTTGCTATTTCGCTTATTTTTATAACATAATTTAACTAGTTGACGTCTATAAAAATGGACTATTAAATTAATTTATTTTTATTAAATCTTTCGTTGTAACCTGATAGCCATAAACCCAATGTGTTACAACGAGTAAGTCAATCATATCTAATGCATACCTACAAATATAACCAACCACCAGACTGAAAGTCTTGGAATCGGTGACATCTATATTAAAAAATATAAATTACAATGTGTTTTTTAATAATAGCGCCTTTTTTATAAATAAATATTCGAGTGCTGCTGCCGGGGCTTGAACCCCCAACCTCAGAGTTACTAGTCTGAGACGTTACGGACTACGCTATTCCGACGTTTTGGCGGCAGCCTTTATGAAAATAAATGGCAAATTTCGGATGTGATCAACAAATAAAAATTACTGGGTACACAGATTCAATGCGGGCTAAATTTTTACCCTCTGATTTGCGCAATTCACCGACAAAGTCATTCCCAAATATGAGCCCAAACTTTATTTTTATTACATGTATTATGATGTATTGAATATGCGGATGACAACATGGAGCGGTCTTATTACCTTTTTCTATTTTTGTCTAAATCCGTTCGAAAAAACCGTAATAAAATATAATAGTATTGACATATAATAAAATTAATCCCTTGTTTAACTTCAAACATTTTTTTCTATTGTCTTGTCCATTTTCATTACAACGTAGTTTTACGTTACTTTTATGAAATTAATATTTTATTATTTCAAGTAAAATATCATTAGTTAAACAATAAGCAACATGAAGAAGTATAAATTAATAGTTTCGTCGGATTATGATTTATTTCAATATATCAATGAAAATGTGAAATTATTATGAACCAGTAACAAAATTATATTATTGAAATAATAGAGAAATTGGTAAAGTGTTGATTTGGGCGCGAAGTGTTCATGAGGTTACAACTATCAGTCTGTATAGTGTATATATTATAAATTATAGATAGCATCTTATTTAACAGAAACGGCACAAGTCAACCGCACACAAGTAAAATCGTTTTACGTAAGGGTCTCGTTCTTTTTATGAGATAAATATAAAAAACTGTCGTTTTTATTCGCGACACGCGTACGCTTTTCTTTCGTCGATTTTCAAAACTTGAGTTGTAAGTTCTTTGGCAATTTTGGCTGATGGTTAGGTGGCAAGGGACCGACGGAGGGACGCCGCCCTCGGAGGAGGACAGGCGCCAGGGCAACTGCGACTCTGATCAGGTCATCGTCCTGAACTCGAAGCAGGGCTCGTACAAGCTGAGGGACTCGAGGTATGGCAGGTCACAACAATCAAAGACTGCACGAATCATCAATGCACGAGTCGATGATAAATTGACTGAAATAGGCAGATAATAAACACCTTCGTTTATAGGTTTTGCAATATTTATAATGCGGGACACGCGACTTCGACTGTAAAGCATGTCTCCTTTTATTGTCCTCGAGGGAGTGTCTTTTTAATAGTCTACGACCATTGTTTTGAAGTAAACTTGAAACATAGGAGCGAATGGGTCAATTTTGTACGTTATAAAAATGTTCCCTGAACAAAATATATTATATAAAATCATAGCAGGAACCCTTGAATGAAAACAATACATCTATAAATTTTTAAAATATTTATAATGCTCAAATCTTTTCCAACCTTACTCCAAGTCTAACATTGCTTTGATTTTGAGGTCATTTATGGCATAATTATTGTATTATAGAGTTCTCTTTCATAAAATACAAAATGCATTTTATAAACTGTAAAAATAATACGGTGAAAAATTTAATAAAAAAATTAATTAGTCGTAGGAATTTATGGCAATCTGTAACTCATTATATTGTACTTAATTTATTTTAAATTTATAGTAAAATAACCTGATCCAAAAAGGCAGGGATTAACAATAGGAAATTATTGAATAAGGTTGGATGAGATAAAATAAAATTTGAGTAATTAGTAATATTTTACTTACCTCGTTCCTAAAAAATAGATAATTACTCTCTTTTCATTCAGTTAAAAATAATAAAGTGGCGTTTATAATTTCACATTCACCTCTCAACAATTCATCTCATCAATAGAAATATTATTTGAATTGGTACATTAAAAAAATAGTATTTATTTAATGGTTATAAGTTATGTTTTTACATTTTGTGGTAGGCTATGTTCATAAAGACTTTCTAAAAGTCTATAAAAAAATTCTACATCAGCATGATACAATATGATCCAATTCGAGCTCCTATATTAGCAGCACTGTAAACCAGACAGCTGTCAATAATCACGCGTGTTCAAAGTGTCAAATGTTAGTTTGTATTAACACATTTACGAAATGGATCGCTCAACACGTTATATTTGTTCTACAGAAAAACAATTTTGTACGAACTGTGTATCGAAATTTACGGGAAGATTATAGTAAATTTCATTAAATTTCACTAAGCGAACAATCCGCAACGTAGCGTTAGAGATAATGTAAGGTATGTGAATCAACAAGAGTGAAAGTGTGGCCGAAGACACAGAATTGTCGATTCGTCGGCGTTCGCAGCTTTTGGGCTATCCTTATGGCTCTCTTTGGCGAATTTTGCATCTGGACTTACACCAAATCCCGTATAAAATTCAGATAACACAAGAACTGAATCCCAGAGACCATGGACAGCAAATAATTTACGCAGATTAAGTGTTAGAGCGACAGAAACAATTTTCTGAAAATTTTAAATTTTATTTGAAAAATCAGCATCAATATGCTGATTTTTCAAATAAAATCTTCTTCTCTGATCAAACACATTTTCGCCTCTCTAGGTATGTTAATAAACAAAATTACCGATGAAAAACAATATGTAATTCACGAACATACACAAAAAGTGACTGTTTGGTGCACATTGTAGCCAGGAGGCGTCATTAGGCCTTACTTTTTTTAAAACGATGAACAGTTAATAGTGAGTACTATAAAAGCGCATGATAACCGATTATTTTTGGCACGAAATCTAAGATATTGATGTGGAAGACATGTGATTCCAACAAGATGGCGCAACTTGTCACACATCGGGATGTTTTGATGACGTCAACTGGCCGCCAAGATCATGCAATTTAATGCCGTTGGATTTTTTGTGGGGTTGCGCTATCGTGTCTACGCCGACAAACCCGAAACGATAGAGCACCTAAAAACCAACATCCGCCAAGTTATAGGCGAGATACCGCCCCGAAATGTTCGAAAAAGTCATCGAAAGAATCAGCTGCTGTAAAAAGTCCAGAGGCCGCCATTTAAATGATATTATTTTTCATAATTAATGAAATACATCAAATGTTCGATTAAAAAAAAAATCGAAGATTTTGAAACTAAAGTTGGACCATCCTTTATAAACGTGCTTGAAAATCCATATTTATACGCAGAAAGTATTGCCAATACAAAAAGGATCGCATATAATACGATATGGAATGCGCCGACAAGTACATGAACTCTAGATTGTATATTTCATACAAATTACAGCATTGCCAAGTCTATCGATTTGTTAATTATTGATATTTAAAATATATTTAGTAGATAATAACCAAAAACATTACACTGATCAGATAATGAAAACCAAGAAGGACAAAGGAAAGATTTTCACTTTCATCAAGAACTTTCAACACTTCGCTTCCGACTTGGAATAAACGAAAGTTCAGCAAAACTCGCACCTGGCAGAACTACACCGAATATCGACAAAGATTACTATTAAAATACCAAGAAAGTATCTGCTTTTCACTTCCAAGTCATACCAGGTCCAGTTAAGATGTCACCGGAATCCGAAGATTTAATCTAGATCTTTTAAATGATGCAATACTACAAGTATAAATATATGTAACAATAATTACGTAAATTTCAAAACTGTTGACTTTCGAAGAACAAGTGTTTTCTTATTCGGTAGGATACAAACCTGCAAGCCAATCAAACATTTAAGCGGATTAGTAGCACTGACAATACAAAGCCGACATGTTCTTGAACCCAAGATTGTGTATTACATAGTAATTATATCATTGCCAAGTCTACCGATTTATGTTTTATTTAGGAGATTATTACAATAGTAAGTTTCCGTCTCGAAACATCGCTTTGAACATATGATTGAGAGCCGGAAGGATTTTCACTGCCGTCAAAAATTTCCACCACTTCGTTACCGACTTGAAACAAACGAAAGTTCAGTCGGATTCGCACTAAGTCGAGCTACGCCGAATGACTGAGAAAGCAGACGCTTTTACTTTCACGTCGGACACCGGAAGCAAAGAATTCAACCAGATCTTTTAGACTACTTTGAGACTACGTGATGCAATTTAATTTTTCAGCAGTGTTTGAAAATAATATTTACCTTTAAATAAATAAATAATTCTTTTTATTGTACTAATTCAAAATATATTTTTATTTAGGCGATGAATTGTTTTAGTGGTGAATCATAGGTGCGATGAATTGTCTTCATTAGTTTTCTATTTTGCTTTTATCAAAATAATAATAGTCTGGTAAAATAAGGTTTATTCAAACATATTCATAACATTTAAATTTAATTGGAAGTCACTTTAATATATTATTTCACGATTTTTCATTAATTTTATCATAAATTTGATCTATTATATAAAAAAAATATGATTATTTTTATTTTATTCCAAAGTAAGTAATCGTCACATATCTAATATTTATTCTAGATTATGATATTCATAACTGTTGTTTTGTACATTCAATTTTTTATGAGCTAATGAGTTAGTAAATATTAAATAAATCACATGAAACACTTCATTCGTACACAGTCCGATCCCCTTTGTCTTCGTTCAACAGTCCCAGCTGAATAGAGATTGTTCAATGCTTTCAATTTCTTCTCATCATATTTCAATCAACTGAGTGGCTTATTATAAATTACTCTCGTTTGATATTGAATTTTTTATCAGCTGTATACATAATGTACATATACACCATTCTTCAAACTTTACTAATAACTAACCATAATAACGTGCATAATCATTATTATTTTAAACTATATATTTTTTTATCAATATATTAATCATATATTATATTATTTCAGGATAATTGAGATAGCCGGCGGAAGAGAAATATACTCTCAGAGTAGATCGAAGGCTGTACGTAAAGGTCGACACACTGGCGTGAATCAAAGATCTCTACATCAAAGGAATAACAAGCATCGTAATGAAAAGGAAGCTTATGACAGTATTTATATAAATGAGGTTTATATTTAATTGATCAATAATATTTTTATGATGAGACAGTTTTCAATGTTTAATATATTATTGCAGCCAAATTCGAATCGTAGACGAGGCTCAAGGGAAAGTGTATCACCCGGTCTTTTACCGTCCAGTTTTCCGGTGCAGCACTCTCCTCCGACGCGTGACACCAGAACCATCATTCAACCGTCACCTTCTCCGCCGCCTTTAGAATCCCCTCCGCCTCTCACGCCGCCGAATGAGAAGCAAGGCTCGAAAGGTAGTCCCATCGCCGTGACGGCCGGTGGCGAAGTCGTCGTATTCGATGACATCGGCGACAACTGGCAGAGTCTAAGGCTGGATCTTGATAATAGTGATAATGATTTAGACAATGGACTGCAAAGAACGGTGACAGTTGAAAATAGTAACTCGAATATACCGTTACATAAGAGCAACGGCGACACGGGGAAATCGTCTCCGATGGAAGATCAAAGCGACGAGTCTAGCGATGGTAGTTGCAGTAGTGAAGAACACGAGGGTGGTTTAACAAATGGCGTCGGTAGAGGAAACGACGTCGGTAGTGGCGGTAGAGTGGCTCGGATGATAGGAGGTCTACCTATCGCCGAGTATGCGGAATCTCCTAGAAGATATGGACCTCCCCGACCAGGATTTCCACAGGTGATATATTATTTTATAACAAAATTTGTAAATGATAGAATTTCATATATCATGAATTTTATTGCAGAGAGTCTTATCGGGGAATAGTCCGTCTCCGCCTTTAGCAGCTCCGCCTTGTCTAGCGCCATCGTCCATGACCTTTGATTACTTATATGAATTTTCCGAAACTAGGAAGGTTTTAGAAGAATTTTTTAAATGTCCCAAACCCAATGATATTGATAATGATACAGGCACTTTAGATGATATAAACGATTTTCAAGTATTTATATACATTTTGATGATGGATATATTGTGATGGGCGTGTAATTACAAATTGTATTTTTTTTAAGGATTTGGATTATGAGTTACATCGTCATCAAAGGAGACATGAGGATGATTTAATTTTGGCCGATGGAGATATCGGAGAGCACGAAGATGGCGATATGGAAGACGGTGATGACAGAGCGGATTCTCGTAATGCCGGTAGTTGGTACGTCGGGCAACGTCTGGCTAAACCTAGGCCTCCAGCACATTTGACGCAAGACTCGCCACAGACTCGACATAACCACACAAACTTCTTAGGATTGCAGGTACATACAATCACATGTAATCTGTAGTAAAACCAATAATCAATTAATGCAAATTACAAAAATAATCTTTTGCCATACTACAATAGATAAATCGGTTAAATTTTGTATTGATTAACTTCTTGATCATCATGTAAATATTGTATAGAAAGTATAGTATCTTTACCCAATTGATTCATATTGTATAGAATTTCAAAACGTACACATTTTAAATATATTGTATTTCTTCACATTACAGCAAGATTGTGATAATTATGAACCAGAAGTAAACTTAGTCGAACTATCAGTCGGCACTGGTTCTAGCGGTTCAGGTTCAAGGGAGAGGCGCGGAGGAGGCGGCGCCAGCACGACGACAAACACCGTTGGAGTCAACCTGCAGCAGCCTCCGCACAGATTTACCCTGTCTCCCGAGACGACGGACTGTGACTCAAATTGCGGTGATCTTGATAGTGAAGTATCACTGATGCTTATGGAAAATGAAATAGGTATCGCTAAGTAATTAATGGGATGATTTAACGCAAACAAAGAGTTTCCTTTATTACTATCAGGGATACATTTATAAATTGGGATTTGATAACTTCCAAGGGGTCTCTAGCTTCTGTGTTTTATGTCTTCGATGTCATGCTCGATGCTTACGTTGTATTTTTCTTAATTTCAGCGACCAACAACAACTGCAACATTACAACTCGAGTCGTATCGTGTATGCCTGTATTGGAAGATGGGTTAAGTAGCGGTCATGCGTCTGATGTAGACGTTAATTCGCGTGCTCCGCCGCCGCCACCGGCTCCAGCATCTCAATTGACAGCGGCTCCTCCGTCTGTCACTCACTCGACTGAACCAATTGACGAACAAGTAATCTATAATAAAAGATCATAAAAATCCTTTGTTCAATTTCTAATGTGCTAATATCTATTTATAGAATAAACCACAGATAATCGTTGAAAATGGCATCAAGAATGACGTAGCAGCTTTATCAGATGCCGACTTAAACTCACTGGATCCTTTAGGTAACGTTTTCATTAAATCATTTATTTTAATTGTTTTAAAATGAATGATTTACAGCGAGCAGATGGTCTGTAGCACCTCCACCGCCCGCTCCAGAAGCACACAGAGGCAGTTCGGCAGTCGGAAGTATGACTGGAGATGCACCGGCGTGCGCCGCTGCCTTACGAGACATTCGGATGGCGTTGAGAAGAGCTAGAGCACTTCCACCGGCATCTGTGCGTGCGCCAGAACCGACTCCGCCAGTTCTCTGGCTGCCCAGGTTGTCATTTATCTCTCATCTGTGACAATCATATTTAAATCTTACTATATTATGAATCATATTCTTTCAGAAGACATGACACTTCGAGAGAGAGTGTCGAATCGGTTGAACGAAAACCAGCTAGTGGCGACGAAGGTATTTTATTTATTATATAAATTGCTTATTATAATATTCTCGTGATGATCATCTCAAATTTATAGATGAAGCCGATACAGATTTAGAAACAGATAGACTACTCGGCCAGCAACGCACTGACGATCAAGGTTTCTACGACGAAAAGGTAAATTGTATAGACGTCGTCGTTCATGTACACTCGATCCTAACGGTGTTTCCTGGTTTATAAGTGTGTTTATTTGATTCCTACATAATGCATGTTTTTGTGAGTATAAAACGAATTCTTCAACCTTGTTAAGCACATACTATTTATATTTTTTAATATTTGGGTGTGGTCTTCTACTTCTCAATGTCTCTCACACACTTCACTAACACAGTACTCTGATAAAACGGGCAATTTACAACATTTAAGTAAAAAGCTTTGAAGGTGTTTAATTTGCTCAATGTTGCTTCCGGATTATTGAGAAACGTTCATATTAGAATTAGCCGTGAACTGAAATAATACAGATTCTGAAATTTGAAGTTTCGAACTTTAACGTTATAAGATGCTTCGAAAACGATTACCAATTATGATTGTTGCAATTCCTCGTTTATTGTTAGTTTGGTGTAATATTTTATATAGTATAAATATCGTCTATTCAAGCATATGATAAATTAAAAAAATATCCTACAGCTTCAAAAAATGGCCAAGACAAACTGGAAGGTAAAATTTGATTTTGCTTAGTCTTTTATTATTTACAATGTAGTCTCGTTGGAATCGAATAATCGCAATGACTATTAAATTGACACATTATTCCTACACCTAATGTTATTACATAACCTCAAATTAATAGGTAAACCAAAAAGAAATGACTTTTTTTATAATTGATGTAAAGTTTTCATTCTGAAGCGAATGTTTTAATGATTTAAAAAGATGATAAAAAAAGATACAATATCAAATTTTACAACTATAAAGTTGTAAAAATTTGAAATACAGATCCCTATTTTTTTAGTCTTTTTTGCGATTATTAAGACAAAAACTTTTTTTAATTACTCGTAAATTTTTTATTAGCTAACGTTTTAAAATTAAATTTAAAATGCGTATTCGCAATGGTAAAATCAGTAAACAATGCAAACTGTGAATTGCGTACTAATAAAATAAATATAAATGTATGTTAAAAATAAATTAAAGCCATTCACTAACTTTAAACATGGCAAAACTTAGAAAGTAGTTTAAGATAAGTTAGGGATTGATGAATGTGTACAAGAAGGCCGATATATGATGATGAAATGTACATAAGTAATAAGAATGAGATTTTAAATGTGCTTTTATTAAGGCACTAAAGGGAGGAGATCGATTTTTTGTTATTATTTTAATATTGACATCTTTAGCTAAAGAACTAAAAAATACGATTAACCTTTTGAGTAGGGAGTTAATTTATACACACTTGTCAATTTATTAGTATCATTTAGAAGCGAGTTAATTTCATGTATTTTTCCATAATTATTTCTGTTTTATTTATTTATTTATTATTTTATATTGCGTTTATAGTAAATTAAATTTAAAAAATCAGTGATTCTCATTGTTTTATTGATATGATTTAGTGTGTTTTAATAATTTATTTTATTCTATTATTAAGTTTCGGTAATTTATTTTACATATTTTTTATTTATCATTCCGCTTTTGTGGATTTTAGTGGAATAAATATAAAATATTTTTGTTATTTTCTTATTAATTTAATAGTATTTTTTAAAAATATGACATTAAACCAAATAACTTTCGCCCAACCTTCAAGTGTCCAGTCTTGATGTTGCAGACCATTATATTATTCTCTTTATATTTATTTTTTTATTTAAAGTTTGCAACTTCTATGTCTTACTTCTTTGACCATTCTGTTCACTGTTTTGTAATGAAATGGATGGCTTCCGCTTGCAAACGTTTCAAGATATCCATCAGAGGTTTCTAAGGGATTCATCTTTCTGGACAGTAGATTTTCATTTCTTCCAGTTCCTGGTTCCATGCCATATACAACCAATTCTTTTACTAATGATAATCTGATCTAGTCCTTGGTAACTGTTAAAATTATTTTATTTGCTCCATTATTTTTACTTAAATCGCCCCCAATGGTTTATATAATATACAATAAAAAAGAGTCAATATAAAACTGTATTTACTGATTTTATGCAATAATATCAGAGCAGAATAATACTTCTATAATTGGTCATCTATTTCATAAAAAGCATTTTGTATAAACATATGTACGTAAGGTTTTCATTGTGATTAACTTTATGTATGCATTAAAAGTTTATCGAGTATCGTATACTGATGACTTAATGACGTCAACGATTCGTAACTTCAAATTTTAGACTACATATCGCTAGGATCAACAGCCAACTCTTGATATTAGCCTCGTAAATTTAATGTATAAAGCGTAGTTGAAATACTTACAGTTAGCCGGTATTCTGTCTAGACATGGTTTATTTTGCAATGCACCGTCACGTTTAAAGCTCTCTCTGCCGATAACCTTTGATAACACTTATCTTCCATTATGGCGTGATAGCGCGCTGCAGGACTATGTAATATTGTTGTTAAATGGTGAGGTTTAGTTCTCCTGTTATTGTTGATGTTGTAGGGGTGGAGGAAGGGCAAGTCGCAAACGATGTCAGCGGCAAATACGGCCCCCTCCCACCCCCCGACCCCGCCTGCACCCCCTCCCGCTCCAGCCTCACCCCCATCCACTCCCTCGCCGGGGGAGCGGCCGGAGATCACCGATACACCTGTCACCGATACCAAACACAAAAAGGTAAAATCCTTGCGGCCTCGTAGAAAATAATAATCATTTTTATATTGCATCGTAAAATGTTGCGGCTGCATTGTTTGTGATATCGTCATAAGTGCAGTGTTTTTGTTGATGATTATTGAATAGCCACGTCAGTTATTTGCTGATCATTGTGAAAATCACACGTCTAGTGTCAAATCATAGATTGTCCTGATGTAGTAGATATTTACAAAATTATTTATCTCATAAAATGGACATGTCTAGAATTGACTCTACGACTCTCTAGTTTGAGATAATTGATGATACTTAAACAGTGTACGTTTAACAGCAATCCAATACATATGGTAAACTGAAGTGGCGACGATTAAAATAAAACTAAACATGATACAGTTTTAATTGTCATGTATTTATCGAATCAGCATGCTTGTGTTTATTTTGATCACTTTTAAATTGTTTTAATTTTTAATTTTAAGTAAAAAATCGTCATATAAATAATGTTTATGTATAATGTAAGAATTTTGTTGAAATGTTATATATTTTGCATTAATTCTTTGAAATTATTTTATATGTAAGAATTTTACTTGATACAGTTTTTAAGTCACTGATCTAATACAGTAATCCCTTGAAGTAATGTCGTAGGTAAGTTGAAATGGAAATGTTACAATTCTTGATAGTTTGTTCAATAAAAATGCAACAAACTTCGACTAATTATAACATTTGCATTTTACCAACAAATTAAAATATAATAGTAAAGTTCAAAGATTAATATTTTTGGAAACTAGTGATGAAATCTGACAATTTCTCATAAAATTTTCACTCCAGCTTTAATCAGTTCAAGACCTTCAGTTAATTTTCCAACTGTCATTGTGATGATTTGTTCTGGTTTAGTCTCTTCAGCTTTAACAGCGTTTTGTTTATGAATCTATAATCTCATCAAGCGCGAGCTCTCGGTTATGGGTAGTCAATAGCTCCATGACATCCAAATCAAGCTGTGAATCAAGAACTACCATTTCTTATATAGCTTTAACAATGTGAGCAAGTTTTGACTAAATAAGAACGGACAACTTTAACCCATACACTACATTTGGAACATTAAAAGCTTTTCAGTATTTTTATACAGTCATCACAATGTTCCATTTCATAGTAGCATTCAAATGGACTAAGGATCATTGGGTATAGTAAGCTTTAAATATTTTAATTACACCCTGGTCCGTTGGTGCTACTTTTATTTGATGAGCAATGTATTTTGGGAGTGATTTTAGTGCTCGGCTTTTGGGATGAAATGGTGTTCAAACTCGCAATTCACCGCCAGCAATTAATCGCCGCGTCAATTAATTGCATAAACAATTTATAACCTACATATGATCGCTAGCATATTTTATCGCCACAATACAATTTATATTAATTTATTGGTCATTTTAAATTGAAAATAAGGTTTTTCTATAGCTGTTAATTTTACCATCCGCGCAGTGAAAAAATACAGTTTCACTAATATTGACCAGTGGAATTGTTTGCTATATTTTAACTAGCCTAGTTATTATAAAATTATATTCATACTATTGAAAATATAACTTCACTGTAACAGTTGCGAAATGTTCCCTTGCTGTTCAAATCCAAACCTAACCTAATGAAAGTTCTAAAACTAATTATAGTTTTTGAACTTCCATTAGATTAATTCGTTTAGGTTAGGTTTTGGTTTGAACAGCAAATGAACGTTTCGCAACTGTCAAATTGAGTTTCATCGACATTTTAGAACAGCATATAATTTAAACCACTTTAAATACATATTGATTTAAATTTTTTTTAATTTGCCACACTGTCAATCAACCAATGAATAAGCGTGAAATATGCTAGAGATTATTTGTAGGCTATCAATTGTTTATGCGATCAATTGACGCTGCGGTAAACTGCTAGCGATCAATTGCTGGCGGTGAATTGCAGGTAAAAATAAATTTCTCTAGACCCATTCAAACTAGTTATTGCAGATGGTAGCAGTCATTTCATCTGACAGCATTCTGCAACGGCATCTTGCAGTCTGACACTCTACTATATTATGTACAACTAATATAAAATTTGTCTTGACATGACCTTATTTTATATAAATCTTCATTGAATTAACGCAAAAACAATAAATTCAATCAGTGATTGTTCTATTTTAAATATGACGGTTTTATTTATGTATAGATTATTAATTTAATATAAATATTATTTACTTAAAAACTTATAGCACAAAAAAGTAGTTACTAACAATACTCAGATTTAGAAATGTAGACAATTTGATATATATATTTTTAGATATTGTGTCGAGTCCCAATGTAGTAGTTAGTATACATATGTGTATGCATGTTTTTTGTATATTTAAATAATATTAAACTATGTTGATTAAATTATATATTTAAAAAAAATATAATAAAATACTGTTCGTAATTTTATTACTATAAAATTTAATATCATTAATAATTAATAAATAATGCTTATAAATAAATAATTGATAATTTTGCTTATATATGTCCAAACAGTGTTTATAAGTAATTGCTTCTAATTTTTATTTCAACTAAATATTTATTTTTATGTAAGATTAATATTGATTTATGTTTCATAGGATAAAGATACGAAGAAGAAGGGCAAGAATAAAGAAGGTCAGTAATGCACACTTATAAGTAGTTAAAATATTGATTTACTCAAATTAACTTTTATTTATTTATGTTTTTTTAACAAACCAATTCGGATCTGTATCCATTGGTATGTATTGTATAATGTTGATTAAAAATTAATAAAAACAACGCCATTCAACGTGTTTCGTTATACTTTTCAGTCGAACAAAACCCTTCAGTTTTGATCGAGGGCGTCTTGTTCAGGGCCCGGTATCTCGGCTCGACACAGTTAGTATGCGAAGGTCAACCTACGAAAGCCACTCGCATGCTCCAGGCGGAGGAGGCCGTTAGTCGAATCAAGGTCGGTATGCTTTCACGCAAGATGCAAAATTTATCTAACCCACAAATCAAGATAAACAATGAAAATTGTAAATACACAGTTAATATATGGTTGAACCGGTGATTTTACTAGTGTCATGATGTTAGACGTCGATACAAAAGTGTTATATGTGTTTGGTGGAGGATGTGTGTTTAATGTTGCAACCATTTTTTATTTCCAATATTTAATACTTCTGTAAATACATTGATAACTGGATGCTTTAATTACATTTTTGCACATATGAAATTTGTCGATTTACGGAAAGCTAATTTTTGATGGATAAATACAAAGAAAATGAGCTCTCGTATTGCACAAAAGTCAACGTTATAACTAAGCGAAAGTTTATGAATATACATATTATATATAGAAAAATTGCAATGTTTATCGTCGAATATTATGATCTTAAATTGTAATGATGGCATGTCATTTGAAAGTGTTCTTTAATCATTAGTTTCATTGATTCATTAGTAGTATGTAAGTAATGTTGTTAATATTTATTTATATGATACTTAAAACAAACTCATCTACTTTTTGCGTTTATAAACTTGTAAAAGTGATCTGCGCTCTTCTGGTTTATATATTATCAGGTTTTTGCATTAGTTTTATCTACTCTCACACAATGAAATATAAAAAAATTGGAACGAAACACTTGATTTGGGGTCTGATATTATTTTATGCAGAAAAAAGGGTTTTGAAGAGTGATAATATATAGGAAGAATATGGAGTCTGATGTAAAGTTTCCAATCTTAATTTTGCTATAGCCTATTGTGAATTGAGACCATCAGCAAATGTCATGAAACTTTTGCTTTTAATACCTCTTAAGTCTATTGCGAAGATCCAAATGAATATTTATGGATTCAATTGTTCTCGCATAATAAAAAAATGTTTTCTTTGTCGTTTATTTTTAATACATTTTACAGAAATTACTATTTCTTGTTCCTTAAAACGAGTACATTTATAAATTTAATTTGCATTGCCTCAAACAATTTATATTTCTAGTAAGTTATAAAATATAATATATCTTCAATGTACGTTGAAAAAAACTAATATACGCTTTTTTATAAATACATTAGCTTTTGTACCCAGCTTCGCTAGTGTTTTCTTCACATTTATGTCGTATCAATTAACACTTGACTATGGAAGACGTTTTTATTGAATTATTATCATTCACTAGCACATATTGTTTTGGATGCAATTCTATGTAAAATTCACCATGAGAGAATCATTAATTTCTCAAGGAAGAGTAACGTAAATTGCTATAAATCAATGAGATTCAAAGAATAAACACTTTTTCACCTTTGAATGTGACTGTCATCAGTAATATTGATGGTTCTTAAACGATAGCTCAGAATAAACCAAATTTGTTTTTAACGAATTCGCTCAATTCTAATATATTAATTTAATTTATATTGCCTCAAACATTTTATGTTTCTAGAAAGTTATAAAATAAACATATATTTAATGTACAATAAAAGAAAAATCTAAAAGATGTTTTTTTTATATATATAATCTTTCGTACACGGTTTCGTCTGTGTTTTGTTCTCATAAACAATGTTTTTTGTTGAAATAGTTTTAGATACTCTGCTCTTAACATTGCGAGAAGAGAGAATCATTTATTTCTTAAATCAATTACAATCCACTTAAATTGAAATTGTAGCAGTAAACACTTTTTCGCCTTTGAATTTATCAGCAGTAATTTTGAGGGTTAGTTTGTGTCATGATAACTCACATGGGCTCATGGAATTCAATAATTTAATTAAATAATCAGTAGCTTATTTTTTCCTTTATCTTAAAAACATGTTGCGACTGGCATCATCTTTTGAATCAAAAAATGATTTAATCGACTTTTATATTGATTAGCACAAGTGTTGCACATTTTTAAAACCATTCGTTCTAGATGCTTCGATAATTATTTTTATCTAAGTATTTTACTTAGATAATTTGAATTATAATATAAAGTATTATTAAACTGGTTAATTACGAATTGTTTAGATATTTCTATGGAATACCAATCCAATGATTTTTTTTTAATAATAGTTGTTCTCATACTTTCGGAGGGTTATTATAAAAAATATGGTTTTATATTGACAATTTAGTTGTATTAATACTAAGACTATTACTAACATATTTTTAATATTATTTTTATTTACTCAGCTAAAACATATAATACAACTTATTAATATAGAACATTATGAGCATGGATTACTTTTATAAGTTTATTATCGTATAACTTAAAGTATGATAATACAAAGAATCATTTTATTCACAATTCATAAAAGAATGATTTTTTGTGAGTATAAAATAATATTATTTTGCAAGAATGTATTATATATTACATTACAATAGATTTGAAATATATTATACATAAATATCTCACAGTAGTACTCTTCCTAATATTATTATAATAGTATATAGCATTAGAAGAAACGATATAGTTGAATGCTAGTATCGAACTCTACTATTCGAAACCTCTTCGGTCTGTGTGAATCGGATTATTTATATTCAGTTATGTTTGCAAGTTTTCTTGTATTTTAAATATGTATTTATATATTTGTATATACATATTGAAATAATATAATATTATGTATACATATCGGTGTAGAAGTACTTTGCACTAGTTTTGTTTCAGTGTCCCTCTCACTCCTCACAGAGCCTCAACCTATGGTCTGCTGACCGGTGGTGCGGTTCTGATTGGTTGCCTGACACCCGCCTGCTGGCTAGCCATTGAAGCAACCTCACAATATCCTCCGGAATGTTTGTCTCTCACTCTCTTCTTACCTTCTTCTGTCATTTTTTGTTTTTATTATTATTATTTCGCTATCACCCTCTTTATCATCCACATTTTGGTTTCATAAATTTCGGTTTGCACTGCATGCATTTGGAGCTTTATTTCGTTAATCGCATCGTTCGGATCATCTTCGTTCGAGGCTTATTGCAACCGCTGATTAATATTAATATATATACATAGATGCATGCTAAGAATGGTATGCGTTTTCGATTGACCGATTCACAAAGGCTGACTTTTTCTCGGTTGCCGTCGTCGTCTTCGTCTTTGTCGTCTTAGCTCGTAGCGTGTATAACACTTTATTTTTAATTAACAATCACCGGTTATCATTGTTGGATTCTGATAAATGAGAGAGAGACCGACATTTGATTTGCTTTTTAGCAGTGAGAGTGGCACGTTTTGTCGTTTATAGGATACAAACGCATGCATTCAGGCAACCAATCAGCACCAGATTCACAACGCGGTGTCCGCGTACGACGGCGTGTACGGGCAATGCAACGCGGGGGTCGGGGACGATATTGGAGACGAGGACGCTCCAACCCCGGCTCCCAGCTTGCCGCACCCGACTGGCCCCGCCGGCACCGTGTTCCGTCTCGCTTTCTTGGGCTCTGTGGAGGTGGACGAGGAGGGTAGTGGTCGGCGTCGGCGGAAGAGACTAAAAAAGAATATGGTTGAAGAGGCCGTCACCAAGATTAAGGTCTTTCAAATCAATTACTATCCGATAGTTGTTCGCTCACAAAATGCACTGTTACGGTAGATAATGTCAAATATAAAACGTGCAAACATAACTATGACCCAATTCGATGGCTTATTATCTAAAAACGCTTTAGGGCCGATTGACACACTTGTAAAAATCATGTGCATATTATGTGTGGAAAGCACCATAATAATCTATTATATTAAAATAACATGCAACACTATTGTTTTATATGCTTTATTTAAGAGCAATTTTTTGTGTGTGCCTACAATGGGTAATCCAGTATTTTTATGAAAATTAATTAATATTAATATTATTAAGTTGTATAAATAAACTGAAAGGTTCTGTATTTAATACCTAATTTATTTATAATTAATAATTTGATATAAAAAATATTTATAAGCTGCTCGAAAATATTGTTGTATTTTATAAAAACTGACGGTATGCGTGTATGGACTAATATCAACATAAAATTTAATTTAATTTATGTTTAAGAATAAACAGTCTATTTAATATACTTGTATTAAATGGTCAGTAATTATTAAATTAATTTATCTTTTGAAAAAACCGGTTTTCGAATCTTTACAAAAAAGTGAAAAATATAACAAAACAAGCTTATAATAAATAAAATAAAGTATAATAACTAGGTTTGTCACCTAAGATCAAGGTGTCATCCGGAGACGACAAAATATAATATTTTTTTCATTTATTCATAAAAAAATAATATACACAAAAAGTACAATCAAGACAAATTACGCATATTTATTTATTTTTCCATTTATATTTATTATCTGACATCGAATTTTTATTTTTTTATTAATTCATGGAATTCTTGACGGCTTACACTATAATTCAATTTCACGCACAATTCTGCCTTGATCAATTTCAAACTGCGTTCAAAAATTATTGCGTTCGTCCGTCCATGCATTTCCCATTTTAAAAAAAAAACTTTCTACACAGACATTTCTAATAGGAATTGATAAAATGTGACTGACATATTTCGGTAGTTCACTGATGTCCACTCGACAAACATTTAATGTTGCTCTTATTCTATATACAAAATTAACTAAAATAAAAAATCCGATTTCATATTATTTATTTAGGCTTCTCAAGAATCATTTTCATTAAAATTTTCATGGTTTCCTAAAATGCATTGCTCCTATTGATAGTTTTTCCAATATATTAATCAACGAAATCTCTTTCCTTAAAATATTTCTTTATTGCGATGCTCACGTACTTGGCAAACAGTCAGCTTTAAATTCGTGAAGACTACAATAAATAATATTTCAAGTAAAAATGCTAATTTTTCATTTAGTATATTTAAAATATTTACAATTCTTAGAAAATAAAACAGCTTTTAAAAACTGACAATGACATTTTTTATAATGAAAAAATAATCCTAAAAATAATATCTAATGTTGTTTTATAACCTTCTCCACAGACAAATATTTTTTTAATTACTCCTGTGGCGGTTTTTCATAAAATAATGTTTCCAAATGAATTCGGGTATGTCGTCCAATTGATGTAAATATTTTATTCTGAACTGAATGTTTCGATGTTTTGAAAAGATGATAATCCCAAGTAAATACGCGAATGTTATATAACTTATAATTTCTATTAAAAAATAAATATTTTTACTCAATTATTATTTTTTTATCATAGAAATAATAATTATTCAGTCCTGTTATTATTTCTTTATAGGACGTCTAGTTTGGTAATTATTTTTGTCTTTTGTAAAAATTATGGTTAAGAGCCGATGACGCAAATATGCGTTATTTATTAATCTATATATGTATAAGTCAATCGATATTAGGAAAAACGATTTATAGTATTCATCAATCAAGATGATTTATAAATAAATACATTCTGATGTCATTAATTTATTATCATGAACCTTAATAAAAGTGCAATTTTAATACGATTTTGGAATATTTTGTCATAGCAAAAATAAAACAATGAATTTTGAAAAACAAATTCAAATCTCTCAGGAATAACAAAGGGTGGAGTCACTTTGTGGTAAAAATTTGGAAGAATGACACTAATAATATGTTTTTTTACTGTTCAATTATTAAAATATTCCAAAAATAAATCAAACCAATTAAAAGTACATTTTGGTATGTTTCTAAAAAAAAATCGCAAATAATAATAAATCAAACCAATTAAAAGTACAGGTTTGTTTTTAAAAAATCGCAAAAATCTTTTGCACTTTTTGCGGATACAGAATATTCTGAACAAGATTTTTGCAGACACTGATTTTTACGGACATTGATTATTCCGTACAAAAAAATATTTTTAATATTTTCTTAAAAAAAATTAAGATAAACATTTGGATGTACATACAGTAGCCCCCCAATAACACGGCAAATTGGGGACGTGCTATTTGGGTGTGTGTAGTTGGGGGGACTAGAAAATGCTCATACAATTTTTTGCAATACGTACGTACGTACGAATCAGACGCATGTGGTGAGAAATCCTCCCTTTGACTTGCTCACACATAAATTAACAGGCACCCAAATAGCACGGGATCTACTGTATGCATATAGCAATTTTCATTTGTTAATCACATCCCTAATTACCAATTCATTTTCAAAAAGTCCTAATCAATCTTTACTTAACATTTAATTGTCCATTTTTATAAACGTTAACTAGTTAAAAATTATATTAAAAATATTTTTGTCCGAAATAATCAGGTCCGGAGAGTTCTTGTCCGGAATAATCCTGTCCGAAAAAATCCGAGCACTGTACGAAACATAATACCTGACATTGATCCTTATCTGATTCTGAATTGTTTATTATGTTTCTTATTTAATTTAACTTCTTATCTGATTAATCTTTCTGATCTTTTTAATGCCTTAATTTCACTAATTAGATAAAAATAATAAAAAAAATAGATAAATAATAAGTTGTCAGTTATATTAATAAAAAAAGTATATTTTCATTTAATTAAATTAGCATAAATTATTGATAATTATAAACATGAATTTACTGGATTTCCTATTTATAAGTGCATTTTATGTTTTTGGCAATATGTACGTACGTATATAGGTAAATTACCTATAAAAAGGCCATTTTTATAGTGGCAATAATTAAAAGAAAAGTATTTGAGAGTCCATTGAATGTGTGTTTAGAGCATGATCTGAAGAATGTCGCGTGAATCATGTTCTTTCTGTAAACATAAAATAATGAATATGTACAAAAATATTGAATGTCTTATACCTTACATCTTAATCTTCTCTTTATGACATTTTTGTGTTATTGTTATGATTTTAATTTTCATCATTTTCTCTCTATGCTCTCCCATGGATCCTGTAGGCGTTGGTGAGTGTTGCTAGAACTCTTGTCTTGTTAAATATCCTCAGTTAGCTGACGTAAATTTAGTTTTGTTCAGATCAAGCTTAAATCGATTCAAATTATTATTGTAAAATGTATGTTTTATCTATCTGTAGGCTCCTGAAGGAGAGTCACAACCCAGTACCGAGGTGGACCTGTTTATATCTACTGAGAAAATTATGGTGCTCAACACAGACTTGAAGGAAATAATGATGGACCACGCTTTGCGCACCATATCTTACATAGCAGACATCGGCGACTTAGTGGTGCTGATGGCGAGGAGACGTTTCGTGCCGCACGAGATGGACGATCCTCCAAAGATCAACAGAACGCCTAAGATGATTTGTCATGTCTTTGAAAGTGAAGAGGTATGCCTTAAAAATAATTAACGATGTCCGAATATTTATTGATGTACGTTTAAATGCTTATAGGCTCAATTCATCGCTCAGTCGATAGGACAGGCGTTCCAGGTAGCTTATATGGAATTCTTGAAAGCAAACGGTATCGAAGATCACAGCTTCGTTAAAGAGATGGACTATCAAGAAGTGTTGAATAGTCAGGAGATATTCGGAGATGAACTGCAGATGTTCGCCAAGAAAGAGATGCAAAAGGAAGTCGTCGTACCTAAAGCCAAAGGAGAGATACTAGGCGTTGTGATAGTAGAATCAGGATGGGGATCGATGCTTCCGACTGTCGTGATAGCTAACTTGGCGCCGTCAGGAGCTGCAGCTAGATGCGGCCAATTAAATATAGGTATTGTATTCTGCATATTATGATAGTGAATCAACCCAAACTGTGTTGTAACGTTACAATCAAATCATTCTAGGTGATCAAATAATCGCCATCAACGGCGTTAGCTTAGTGGGTTTGCCGTTGTCGACGTGCCAGACATATATAAAGAATTCCAAGAATCAGACTGTAGTTAAATTGACCGTGGTGCCTTGCGCTCCTGTGGTGGAGGTGAAGATCAAGAGACCCGATACTAAATATCAGCTTGGGTTCAGTGTTCAGAACGGAGTGGTAATCTTTTTGATTCTTTCTTGATTTTTATTGTGAATTGTATTTATGAGTCGATTTTATTTCTTTGTATAGATTTGCAGTCTTCTCAGAGGTGGCATTGCTGAAAGAGGAGGCGTTCGAGTCGGTCATCGTATAATCGAGATCAATAATCAGAGTGTGGTGGCTGTACCGCACGAGAGAATCGTAAATTTGCTTGCAACATCAGTTGGAGAGGTAAGGATTGCTTAAAAACAAAGATAATACTATAAGGATCTTATATGAAAGTCAGAAGATTAACAATTATGTACAAATTAAGTAAAAGATTATGACCGCATATTTTTTTTACTTATAGAATATGGTTTAATTTTAGTTCTATGAATTATATACATCATCATACTTGACTTTTGACTACTTACAGATTCTCATGAAAACGATGCCGACGTCGATGTTCCGATTATTAACAGGTCAAGAGAATCCGGTGTACATTTAATTCTGGCCAAAAGAAAGAAAAAAAAATAATAATCAGATAGAAATGAATACTCAGCTAAAAGTGCCTGCTTGGATAGTGTGTAATAAAAGACAATTGAAGATGTAATTGATTTTTAAAAAAAAGTGCTGACTGTGAATCTAAAAAAAAGTATATTGAGTGTTTGAAATCATATTTATAAAGTATAATAATTATAACAAAAAAATGTACCATTTTTCAGTGTTCTAGTACTTTGTGTTTTATATATTACGATAATAATAAAAAAATATGTTGACAATATATATATACATATATATATATATATATATATATGACATGTCTAAGCTACGGCTGTATGGTCGACGTGATCTCATGCTGTAGAGATTCGCTTTTGCACAACAACGGCACAAACGTCCGATCCTGAGTCGTATTGTGTGGAGACTAAAATACGTTGAAAAAAACTCGGTGCGGTGGTAATTGTGCATTACCCGTAATGTGATGTCAAGTGCTTGAAGCTTACGTTCACTGCGATACGATGAATTATTTAAGGAAATAACAGACTTCATATCCGCTTTATATCTATATATATATAACAAAAAATAAACACATCTTCTATCATTGTTAACTAAGTACCTCTTATATAAATGGATCGTTTGCTAGCGTGCTAATGAAAAAAAATCAGATATTTAATGAACAAAAATATTATTAAAAAAAATTTTTCGTTTCTTTTTGTATGGAATTTGTGTATTTAAGTTCTCGTGAATACCCGCCTGATATTGCCCAGGTACTGTTTGTTATCTGTTTAAGTGGACCGTCATACGTATGTATATGTCGACGGTGGCTTTGTGTGTAAAGATGTGTATTGAAATTTAAATCTATTATTTGTTCAAATTGCCCGAGAGTATTATCTAGTCATGCATTTATATAGAATAAAATTTCTGAGACAATACCGTACATTTTATTTTCCCTTCTTACTATTCGGTTTCAGCAACAATCTGTTACATACGTAAAATAGATTTATTTCATTAACATCAATATGTCATAGTGAAATTTGGTAAGTAAAATGATTTTAAAATAATGAAAGTAAGCAGATATGTATATATGTAATCGAATTTATATTTTATGTATTTTTAAGAATGTATAAGCTTGCGTTTTTGGGAACCTAGAACCATTTTTCGGAAAGAATCTCCTAATAGATACAATGACACTAATAGATAGGACACATTAGGAATTAAGAAAGGAATATAAACAATAGTACTGCTTTATTTGAATATAAAAAATCCTCTGTAATGTATGGAGGAGATTGGTTTAATGGATGATATTTAATAAAATACACATTTATATTGATTTAGGTGGTACCGTTCCTAAGTTCCGATCGGGGTCTTGAAGGACCACTATGCAAAATTTGAACAGGGACTGTCAAAAGACGTGGGATTGAATAAAGAGGTATAAAAGTAACCAACAAAAATGCTATCAATTTAATACATGTAATTCTAAACCATGCAATAAATTTATGATGTTATATCCATCGCTCAATTTTTAATGTATATGCATAATTAAGAATCAAATTTAATATATGATATTCAATATAAGAAAGGTGATCAGATTTTGAAAGTATCAAAGGTGACCCTAAAAATAAAAAGGTCATATTGGAAATGTTTGTTCGAGGAGAATAAATTGCTGTGGGAGCTAAAAAAAGTCATCACTGAAAGTTTTGCTCGAGGAGAATAAAGAATCTTAATCTGGAGCTCAGAAAAACAGTCATTTCGGAAATTTTTGTTCAAAGGCAATCTTGAATTTTTTTGTTTAAAAGCAAACTTCTGAGGGAGCTAAAAAAAAGGCATTTCGAAAATTTTTGTTCAAGAAGGATAATGGAACAAAATTTTTGCGAAGGACTATATCGTGCTATGTAGTATTGTACCTTGTTTGAGCAGGGTCCTAATGAGCAACTATGCACACTTTGATTTGGATATGTCAAGTGTATCTGACAGATATGCACTCAATTTTATATCTGTAATTTTTAACCATAAAATAAATCTAGGATATTTAATCCATCGCGGAATTTTAGGAGATGACTAATATTATAGATGCTCCCTTATAAATTACACAGAATTTAAAAAATACAAACTTTACTGTTTGTCAGCACTAAACAATTAATTGCACACGTCGAAAGTCGTCATATAAATAAATCGCTACATAAGAACACTAAATTATTGGGAAACATTAAAAATAGTAGACTCAAAAACCATGAACATTATTAAGTATAGCTAAAACATAAATAACCGTTATTCTGGAGAAATATTTTTTTTATTAAGGCGTACATTAGAGAGGCAGAGTTTAACTATACGGTAAATTTGGTATAAATGAGGATTTTTTCCTTTCGTACAAATAAAAGGGTTACCACACTAATTTATTGAAAGTTTACATGGCTTACAATTTAATCATACAAAGTGAGTGAGTGATAAGCGCACGAGGCGCCGACGGTCGTCAAATTCCCGTCGCAGTCCACTAACAAATGTGCTGCTCACCGCCGTCATCATGTCAGTGTTACCAGAGTGTCGCCTAGTTTTGGCCATAATAAATAAGTAAATTGGCTCCCACAATTACATAGTTACATAGGTAGGATTATCTTGGTTTCACACCACTGGTCCTGGACATTGCGGGAATTTCTGAGTTGATATTTTTTTTCAAATCTCATAGCATTCCTAAATAAACAAAAAAATCCGGGATGACAGTTTTTAGCTCCCTTAGCATCCCAAAATCCGAGATGTCTTTTTTCAGCTGTTCCGGATAAGCTTCAAAATTATGGGGTATAGTTAATAAGTCCCTTCATTGCCGCTCCCTCGGTGCTGCCAGCATAGCTCCAAGTTTGCCAATTATATCTCCTCTCTACATAAATATTGCTATTCAGTCAATATTTGCACTTTTTGATTTCTTTCCTTGGTTGTTAGGTATTAATGTGTTGTTTGACAAATTTCTAGGCTTATAAGCACATGTATAACATTAATCTGTCAAGATATATCTTATCAATTAACCATCCTCACACAAAGATCTTGATGAAGCTTCTCGTTCCTCACAAACTTATCTACATCCCAATGCTTTTGATTGATTTTTTACTGTACTCCATTTTTTAATGTCCATTTCAATTTCATATGTCCACATTGACTTACTAGTTTCAGACATTTTGAAGCAACTCTAAGGTCTTTGTGTAAGCAAGTAGCTTTGTATCATAAACCAATGTAGCAATTGTGGTGTCCTTTGTATATTAAACCCTAAGACGTAGATTTGTGGTACTCAATAAATTAAACAGTTAATAACTATTATTTGAAGGTAGGTTTGAAACGTTGAATAATATATGCAGGATTTTTTTTAGGGCAATTAGAGTTAAATGTGAATTTAAAAAATAGTATAACATTTGATATAAATTATTTATTTTAAAAATATCTCGCTCGCACTTAAACTGTTGGACAGATTACGTGCGAACGAGCGTTGGTCAGAGCAGTGAATCTCTCAATGAATCTATTTAATTGTATGTATGAAACGAAGGTATTCAGAGCGGCGAACGAAGTGGAAATAACGACAGAGCGGCGGATGCGAAACCAATTTGATCCTAAGACACTCTGATAATGACCATGTATTATGTTGACTATCTGTCAACTAAAACTGACCTTGAGGTTAAAATACAATCAAAATAATTCCTACCATTTAATATACATTTTAACTTGAAAAATACGAGCTTATTTAAATATAGAGTACCAATTCTTAGAAAATATGTTATTATAAAATTGTTATTTAAGCTATCAGCTTAGTATTGACTCGTGACGTGATTATTGTTACTAAATATACTCTATTATAGTAGAATAAATTTGCATATAACAGATAATATACCACACAAAATGTCAAACTTCAAAAGCGATAACAAAAATAATTGATTGTTGGTAGTATGTCAAACCATGACATTCTAAAGGTTATATTTGATATATAAATCAAATATGAGCATCGGAAGGGTTTGGGTGATATATTTAATAATAAAAAAGCAAGTTGTATTTTAAAGTTCTATTTTGAAAGCAGTTACAATGTTTTTAATTGTATCGTTCAATATTAATACACTCTTGATCGCGCCCGCCGCATGCCTCACACACCTTCCCAATTGATCAATATTTAACAAATATAAAATCTTAAGTTTAAGAAGTCGAGAGATGATATATAATTTACAACACTCCAAGAAGACGATGCGCTCACAACGGTCGCGACCGGCTCACACATGTAATTTTTCTTTAATAACAGCAGTTCGGAAATAATAATAAAAACACAAACATTCAATTTTATATATCTATATAATAAGAATTTTAAGATATAATTTCAGAAGATCGCCATTTCAGTTGATCAATTGTTTTTCTGCCAATGATGTTGCATTTCATAAAAATTAAAAATAGTATAAAATGGAAACTCGACTACGACTTAATCATTTTATTTACAACAGCTGAAATGTATCTAAAGGTGGAATCGTTACAAAGTAATCACGCTATTTGCCTAAAACAATATACATCATCATACACCGTCACTACAATCTAGGTGCATCTTTTGCCAAGAAATCGTAACAAAACGTGATTCAGTGAGTTTCCATTAATTCATTATATAATATGATTGGGTGTAAACGAAGACTGAAACACGCATCATACATATTTCACTGTGAGAATTGCCCGCAGATAATAAGAAGCGAAGCAGATTTTATTAAACAGCACGTTTCACACTCGACGATCGTCTTAACGTCCGCGCTTTGGTTTCATTCGATCGGTTCCCACTCTCCGTTTTCATTGTAGTCGTTTTAATCACGCGCACGGGAAAGGGATGGTAAAAGCTTTCAGATCTTTCGCTGTATCGGATCTCGATCGTGTCCAATTTGCCCGAGCCTAATTTTGATATTATTCAAAATAATAACGGGAAGTTAAACGAACAAATAATAAAAAAACATGTTTAGAAATTGTGTCAGTTTATTCGATACGTTATATAATAAATTATAATAAAATTTATTTATAATCTAATTAAAATATAAAATTCATTGGAAATGTATCTGTTTCGGTGGATTACACTCGCATGCTTCGTTGTTAGGCGACGTACGTAGCATTGATTTCATCAAGAGCATAGTCTAGATGTTTTCTGTCAGGTACTGCTATTTTATAACATTTCCAAAACAGTCTATATGTGGAAAAAGATGTCCGCTATGATATTCTCACTTTAGACAACCATACTTTAATGAGTGACTTTTTGAAATATGATTAAGAGTATAAAATAGTCTAGGTTTCTTGTTAGATACTGTTATTTTATAACATTCCCAAAAGGATGGTATCAGACAAGGTTTCAGACAAAGTTTGCTGTGAGGTACATTATCCTTGACACCAGATTGAATTATGTCTTTGTTCAGAAAGTAGATAAGGAAGAAGTCTCGACAATGCCTTCCGTTAGCTACTCTCTCTTAGATTAGAAGTCTAACAACGAAGTAGCATAATCACACATCGAATGCGATACCATCTTGAATAGATAGATCCGACACGGTAACAAAAAAACAATCTGAAAGCATACTAAATGATTAACAAACGATGTATGATTGAAGAAGAAGAGTAGTAATAATAATAATAATAGTGGTGATGATAAGGGGGCGTTCCGATATAAGGCACAGGACAACTGACTGGAACGAATTCGGCGCGGGGCGTCCTCAATTGTCCATGGCGTACCTCCTCGTCCACTCCTTGGCGTTGCGGATCGCCTCGCTCTCGTTGACCTTCCACAGCTCGGCCACGTCGTTGGCGAGCGGGTCGTCGGGGTTGGGGGCCGACAGCAGCGCCTGGATGGACAGCAGCACGGTGCGTATCTGGAGCGCGGGGCTCCACTTGTCCTTGAGGATGTCCAGGCAGATGCGGCCCAGCCTGTCGATGTTCGGGTGATAAATCTTGGTGATGAAGCGCACCTTGGGAGCAGACATGGGGTAGTCCTCGGGCAGGAAGAGCTCGAGCTTGAAGAGGCCGCCCTCGAAGGGCGAGTCCTCGGGCCCGGTGACGATCACGTGGAAGTACCGGGCGTTGGTGTCGGAGGGCACGGCGCTGATGCCCGGCACCGGCTCCAACATCAGCCGCTGGGTCTCTTTGATGATGCGGCGCGGCAGCGCGGCCATGGTGGCGCTATCACAGCTCGGCCGCCGCGGCCCTTCAAGCCGCCAGCAGCAGCGTCGCACTGCGCGGCCTAAGCGCGTCGTTCGTCGGCCAGGTGCCGGCGCCGATTATAATCGGCAATGTCATCGCGCATTACCTCGTTTTCGACAAAGGTGTCGCGTTTTACAACAAATTCACCACAGAAAACGATTAAATAACGCTTAATTCAGCTTAAAACTACGTATCTGGCAGTATATTTGCTCAAAATTTCATTTAAGTCGCAATTTAGGATGATGGGGTAATACTGAACAAAGAGTGCTATTTAATACTTTTTTTTTAAATTGGAAAAAATTAAGCACAAATAAATACATTTATTTGACACTATTTTTAATTTCAAATTTAGAAAACAAATATAAATTCAGAATTGATAATTGTATGAATAAAACTACTATTTATATAAAAATTCATTATGGTCACAATTTTATAAGTGAAATCCCGAATAAAAAATAATATTCAATAATTGCACATTTATATTTGCACCGAAACTTAATTTAAATGAATATTTTTTTTAATATAACCGGCATAATTCAGGGAAATCATATCACATTTTTATTGATGGGGTAATCCCGAATGAAAAAAATATTTTTATATTTGCACAGAAACTTAATTTAAAAGAATATTATTTTTTATAAGACCTGCATAAATCTGGGACGTCATTTCAAGTTTTTCCAGAAGGGGGGGGGGGAAGCAAAAGTTGGCCAGTTAGTGGTCATTTTATTAATATTTTTTATTTCATTAGGTTTTGTAGTATTTCAATAATGAGATGTATTTTCTAACCAAATTCAAGAGTGTCATTGTTTCAAATCTACGTCAAAAGCTATAAAATCGTACCGTCGCTGTCGCAGTGGAAACGATCGGTTATCTAGCGTTTATAATAAGAAATTTTATAAACATTACAACGTGCAATAAGTAAGAATCAAATAAAGCATAGCTAAGCCGAATTTGGATCAATAGGAAAGCGCAAAAAACAATTATCTCTTCTCAGAAGTCGTTACCGAGCGTTCCCACTGCGTCGGCGCCCACAGGATGTTATTGCTTTTGACGTGGGTTTTTGATCGCTGAGAAGTGATGATTGTTTTGGCGCCCTTCTATTGACCAAAATTAAGTTTCAAATTTACGATGGAATTTTGGTAGAGCGCAAGGTCGGCTATGTCTAGGTATATGAATTTTACAAAAATACACAACGACTGAAAAAGTAAAACCGACCAAATAATTCGCACAATTTTGCTTTCATCGTATTTTCTTAGGAAAATAAAATATTGTTATATTAATTGTAATTTCACATTTTGCGATTAAAAAAGGTCTGTTTTTAATATTGTTTTAGTTGTCTGTTGGGCTCTACGCGAATGAATCAGTTGCACATGCTCAGAGCCGGCCCTGACTATAATACACGTGGCTCCACAACTTGCGTTTGCTATTTTTTATTGTAGAAACGCGCGTGATGCATGGCGGCGCGACTCGATTTGGCAGTTTTGAGGTTACAAACCGTTTACTCCCGTTTTCTTATTCTGGCAACACTAAAATTTACATATTCGCTGTCATCCGCCACAATATAAATACATATATTAAAAATAAACACTTAATCCAATTTCAACAAAAATTTATATTAATCTGTAATGGGTATATAAATATCTCGAGTCCCGGAAATTCCTTTTGGCGGATGGATGGCCGGGACGTCATTTTAGGTTTTTAGAGGACGGGGGGGGGGGGCGATCAAAAGTTGGCCAGTCAGTGGTCATTTTTTAATTTTTTTATTTAATTAGGATTTATAGTACTTCATTCAATGACATGCATTTAAATGATGGAAAATGCCCCTAGCTGCCTCTCCCCGCAAATTACGTTCCTGTTTAGAATCCACGGCAAAAGAAATAAAATTTAGCGTTCATATAAAGTCTTTTTATAATCATTACAGTAAGTGAAAATCCAATTAAGCACATCTAAACCAAATTTTGACCTATAGGAGAGCGCGAAAAACAATTATTCCTTCTCAGAAGTCAAAAATTCACGCCAAAAGCAATACAATCGTGCCGCCGCTAAGTGGATATATATTCGATATAGTGTCTCCAAAACTATAATATACTTGTAAATTTGTATTTTGACATTTGTGGTATATTAATCTAATATGATAATGTACTGAAAAACATTGTTGGATTGTATATTATTCGAAACACATTAAGTGAAAAAGCATTTGAAAAAATCGTTCAAACCTGTATTTCAATAATAATTTAATGAGTGACAAATTATAAATTATATAAACTATGATCTGTTACAGACTCAGTTTCGTCAAAATTTTTGAAAATACCAATGTAAGAAATGCTTTCAATAGATGAACATATGTGCTATAAAAATGCGCTATCATATAAAGCAATATTTGACGTTAAAGTACCATAAATGGAGGTATAAATTATTTATACTTTCAGGAAAGATAATAAAATGGTGATATTATTGTAATCATTTATGGGTGCAGAACCGTTTCAAATGTTTAACAGATATGTCGGAAAAAATAAAAAAATTAAATAAAATGTCCCGTTATATTAAAACAACATAATAAACATATGGGAAGGTATGATAGCATCATATGACGATACAAAATAACGGCTAGAACTAGAAAATTGTATATGAGGCTGTTCTATTAAATTATTAGACATCACTATAATAAATGGCTGGTTGTTATATTAAAAATGCAACAATAGAAAGTCCGCCTTTTATCCAGCGTACAATTAATATCAAAAGAATAAAACCTAATGTGGCACCATGACCTACTCAAGATTATAAAAAATATCTTCTAAATTGGAATGAAACTTGATTAAAGAGCAAATTTCCAAACTGCAAAGTCCAAACATAAACATTTAACCTTACTAATCTTACTAATTTTTCAATTTAATTAAATAATATAATATGGATTAAGATAAAACAGTGATAATTAAAAGTGTATACAAATTTTATATTTTCAAGTGAAAATATCTGTAGAACCCATTTGTCCGAAAAACAATTTTAAAACTAGTATTTTATCATATGATTGTAGGTAATTTTGTATTGAAACATTTTTCAGTCAACCTTAGTGGAAGTTTCTATTTTAGGAGTTCATTGCCTTTTTCTATTTTAGCGATACAAGAACTTATTTTAATAAAAAAAATACACTGTTGTAGATATATTATTATTACTGCTTTTTATAGTAATGGTTTGGTGTATTTTATTTACACGAAAGAAAAAATGATATGTGTATTTATATGTATATATCAAACATATATTTATAACATGAATTTATGGGACGCGTTTCTAGCAATCATATATTCTGATAAATTGAATATAGGGTGTGGCAAATTACTATCATTTGTATAATCAGTTTTAGTAATGCTAAACCTTTGCCTATTATATCACCTTGACTGTATTATTTTTAATATATTATTATTTAGTGTGAATATATTTAAAATTAATTAAAAAACTTTAAACATATATAGCAATAAACATTTTAATTACAAAGTTATGTATGATGGTAATAAATAGCTACGTATTGATTTTCAGAAATCGATATTTTTTAATTAAGTATATTGGTTCTGTTCTGAATATTCAAATGCTTTCATGTTTTAGATGTGCTGGTCAACACATTAGGCCACACCCCAATTTATTTATACGTAGTAGATTTGTATCTATCAACATATTTTTCGTAACAAAGGCTGCAGTTTTCTTTCAGCTACGCAAGCGAGTGAAAGTTCCGGAACGTTCCTTCTGCAAAATGGGGAATAAAATTGTAACGTTTACTGAAGAACAATTAGAAGATTATCAGGTAAATGCTAATCAATATTTTGTATTAAATTACATTAAATAATTATTTTTAATTATGCTGCTTAGGATTGCACATTTTTTACACGCAAAGAAATATTAAGGTTAGATATTTAATTATAATATATACAATAGTATATATATAGATATACGTATCACATATCTTTGTAAATATTTAATCTAGAGTTCATAAAAGATTCCGAGAGGTTAACCCAGATCTTGTACCGAAACGTATGACCGAAGATCAAGCTGTAAAAATACATGTTCCACTTGAATATATAGAAAAGCTACCTGAGCTAAGAGTAATATGATATTAACATTTATATGAAATATAATCATGGTAATTATTCACTAACATAATAATTAGGAAAATCCTTTTAGAAAAAGGATTTTAGAAGTGTTTTCAAGAGACGGTAAAGGCAATCTCACGTTCGAAGACTTTCTTGATTTGATGTCCATGTTCAGCGAGCAAGCACCGAGAGATATCAAAGTGTTTTATGCATTTAAAATATACGATTTCGATGGAGATAAGTTTATAAGTACTGCAGATTTAAACACAGCTCTACGTTTGTTGACCAGAGGTGAACTTTCTAATGAAGACTATCAACAAATTGCTGATAAAGTAAGATTATTTTTACTTTTAATTGTTATTGTGTCATAAATATGTTACTATAATTCATTTATAAATAGGTAGTAGAAGAAGCTGATGTAGACGGTGATGGAAAACTGTCATATATGGAATTTGAGCACGTTATCACAAGAGCTCCGGAATTTTTATCAACGTTTCATATAAGAATATAATGGAATGGCCTATATATTATATTTAATGTCACTTTTATATTCAAGATATGTATTTATTTATTTAGCATTATTATATGTATTAATATGTTATTTATGTTCATAAATTTACATCAGATCTATTCAAGTACATTTTTCTATGCGAGTCGTGAGATTTCAAAACTCACTATGTTATATCTGATATATTTCAATTCTCCTCTCGTGATATTGTGACGATATCAATATCCCAAGTAAATTTCTGGCTTATTAAGCCACTGTTCTTGTAACTTTATTTATTGAAACAGCAAGGACAAAGTGAATTGATAATTTCAACTATACATTCTTGCCTTTAAATTTTTCGAATTACATAAATATGTGGTAAATGCCTTCCAGTGGCGTAGCTATGGGGGGGCGGGCCGCCCCGGGCGGCACTTGCTTGGGGGCGGCATATTCGCGATGGGATTGTCTAGTGTGGTTCTTAACCCTGAATGTACTAAAACATATATAAATTCACGAATAATAAGAGCTTAATAATAATAAATTTATTATTTTAAAAAATGCTGATTTTATGACCCTGCAAAAAATATATGGGGAGGGGGGCGGCAATTTTAAGGATCGCCATGGGCAGCACATACCCTAGCTACGCCGTTGATGCCTTCTATAGCATAGTTTTATGGACCCTAACACATTAGCATCACAATATGTCTACCAACCTTTAGGGCCTAATTACGCCG
This sequence comes from Plectrocnemia conspersa, assembly GCF_051122295.1. NCBI lineage: Eukaryota > Metazoa > Arthropoda > Insecta > Trichoptera > Polycentropodidae > Plectrocnemia > Plectrocnemia conspersa. Next base: position 25,606,527 of record NW_028277174.1, read on the forward strand.
ATTATCTTGTCAATTGAGTAAAATAAACGTGCTGCAACTGGCATCATCTCATAAATGAACTTTTACAATGATTTCCGCAAGTGTTATTTGTTTAAGAAGTTATTTGTTGTAGATAAATACATAATTGCAAGCAATGCCTTCACAATAAACGAGATATCAATTATCCGATCCGAGTATTTGGATATATGAATATCGAATAAATACGTATCAGGCGCGTACGGTGAGATACTTTCAGAGGAAAGTACATATCTCACCGTACGTGCCTGATACGTATGTATATAATTTCTTGCATATTTTTTATTTTTTTTAATTACACTAAAAACCCCTAGATGTATGCTAAAAATCCCACCATAAATGATTGAAACAATAACATTTTCAACATATATATCCTAGTTCTTGATCTTTTAGTCTGTTTTTTTATTTTTATTTACCAAAAAAAATAGCATCGTGTAGACCTTATTTTAACAAAGTCATACAATCAATAACTGAAAAAGATGTTCTGTAAAATTACTATCAATTGAGCAATTGTAACATGGCATCATGTAAAATAGAAAAATTAATCTAATGAATGAATAAATGCATATTTTATGAAATAATGATGTTTTTGAAAAATCACTTATATAATGCTCGTCTGTCTTGACGATGTAACTAGCTCACATCAGAGAGTTCATACACTCACTAGTTATAGCATACACGATACATGCATTATCTAGTGATAGTATACACAAAATGTAGCATTGTAAGCTTTATCTAAAACTCATAGTTAGTGTATACTTTGTTATATAAACAAAAGCCTAAGAAATAATACATGTTTAGCAATTAAAAATATTAATATATTCTATTACAAGTATGAACGAATTCTTTACGAATATTTGACAAAATATTTTAACTGCGAATAGTTAATAAGCGGGCGAATTTATTAGATATTCAAATGTCCAAATGCGTGCGGAACGCCCGACTTTATCTCTCACTCACTTAACACGCGAGCGAGCGAAAGGGAAAGTATATCACCGTACGCGCCTGATACGTACAAGTTTATTCGAGGAATCTTTGCTTCAAATGTAATAATGAAAATATAATGTTCCATCTAAACATTTTTAGTTGCTCTATCTACATTTTTTTATGGAACATATATATATATATATATTTATTTAATGCTAATTTTTTTATTAAAACAATTACACGTGTTGAAAAATTAAAACATTAATTTATTTGTAGGTATATTTTTACTTAAAATACTTTTGCAAAATTTAATATTTTTTTCTATTTTAGATTTTTTCATAAAATAATTAATAAAACACATTTAAAATGATTTTTTTATTTGAAACAGATAATAATATTTTTCATATTTTATATCTACTCTAGGATTGCCATGTTCTATTAAAGTATTTTGATTTTTTAATATGGCAACTTTAGTGTACGTTATGTGAACATTTGAATACTTTGACAATCACCGAACAGTGAAAGCATACAATATCTTTTTATATTGTTCATAAATTATTTTGTGTGTACTGTAACTAAAGTGATTTGTTAACGCATAAATTGACTAGTTAATGTATGTATTATCGAAATTCACACTTTGTCTGTAACATATACAACAGCACAGGAAGTCATGTTATTCTTAGATATACTGCTGCCTCATCTACAGCTCTTTGTGTATAATATTACAAAAACAAAGGTAGTTATTTTCTTCTTCCATGTACTATTTTGCCTTATCTATAGTTCACTTGTACCATATTTTAGTTTAAAAAAAATATTTTTGTGTTTTTTATATAAGCTATGGTATAAATACTACAACTAACTAATAAATAATAAAAAAACATTTTTTAATTGAAAAAATTACTTACGTTAATTGTGCAACTGTGAATTTTTTCAATGACTTCTCCAGATTTTTTCTCCTCAAAATCAATAAGAATAATGTATAAATAAATAGTCCTGATATTTTTAACATGAATCAGAATAACTGATAAATAAAATAACTCACCAGAGTTCCGGGTGCTAATCACGTCACTTATATATATTGTTTGGTTGTTCGATTTCTTCATATTTAAGCTTTGTCAAGATAATAAATCTATTAAATTCATATACATTTGTATGCATATAATTTAAATAAACATAATTTTAAAATACTATTTTAGATTTTTCATTAACCCTTCGACATTTTAAGTTCTTCATTGAAGTCCTACAGAACAGGAATCATAACAAAAACATTTTTTTTAATTTATCGACAGAAATATTATAATTCAATTTAGTATATTTTTATGCACACTATTATACTATATTAAAAATTATAGCTAGTTTTGAAACTAAACGACAGATTGTGGTTCACATCTAGGATGTAACGTTAGGAAATGTTCGGCGCAGTAGATGTCAATGCTCTTGCAGTCGATAGTAAATTATAGGACATGCACTAAAAATCTGAAACATTCCCTTGCCGCAAAATTTATATGCTGTAACGTAGCTCAATAAGTTTTACGATTTTAGCTATCGTGCATTCACATTCGGGATTTTCGATTCCCTAATGTAATTATACTCATCCAACCACATATAAACCACACAGTCATATAATCGACTTTGCTAGTGAAGTTAACGTGAAAATGTTTTTGTAAGCCAATTTAATTGTAGTTATACGTAAATATATTTATTTTTAATTTTTGAGTAAGATATGTAAGTTAAAAATAAATATTATCGTATTCGTTAAACATTGACATAGAATATTTTCATTAAATTAAATTAGTTGTAAATGCATTGTCCCACTGGTTATATATTATTATTTTCTGGCTGGTAAATCTCTAGGTCTCTAATACTTCATACTGTGTTTATTTATAGAAGTCAGCCATTTCCTTAGTGTTTTATTCGCACGAGCCTCAATCTGTTGAGATATACCTTGCTGGCGTTTTTGTATCTTTTCTTTCGTTGTACACACAAGAATTGAGCAAAGCATTTCGTTAGTCACAAACCAACACCTGTGTTAGATTTCAATGCTTTTGATTAGAACCTTTGGATTATTCTGATGACAGAAGTCATTTTTATTGCTAAGCTAAATGAAAGTTATTAGAACGGAACGCGCTCGAAGATAATCACCAACGACTTCTAAGAGGACCTATTGATCCAACCGAAGATCTACTTCCATACGACTTGTACACCTTATTAACCGACTCAACTGCAGATCTACATACGACCCAAACGCTGCATAAGCTGAAACGCTTAATTAAAAATAACTTCAGTTCAAAACTTTCACTTTCTTTTAAATACGCAAGAGTACAGCATGAACTTGCATCCAGTGGAGCTTACGCTGAATTTGCACAAGAGCAAAAGCAGTCGTTTAATTAATTTAATATTTTATAATTTTTAGATAATTATAAACATAAATACACAAATCTTAAGTAACGCATAATTTAAATTTTAAGTAGATTATTAAATATGCTATCAAAGATTTTATGCCAAACTTAACTTGTTTTATTTATTTTTAATTAAAAAGAGGGTTTATTAGTATATTAATATTTGTTTAAAATTTATTTGTATGTTATAAATACATTTTATTTTTAATGAGTAATAAATATATATACCATTCGAATAGATTAATAATTTAAAAATTCTTCACTACAAAAATATTATACTTTATTTTACGTTACTTTTGTATAAATGGTTTTGTTTTTATTATTGTCTTCTATCAATTTGTGTTCGTTAAAATTGAACAAGCATGTTTGTTAGAGACTCTCGTTTCATAGATTTCAAACATCTATTCACATTATTTTCCCAATAAATGCAATACACAGGTACAATACCATTACAGGTGTATCAGAAAAAAATACGCCCTCTATATTTGCAAAATATGTTAATTTTATAATTATTATATTAAAATTAATGCTTTTAAAAGTGTCTCAAAGCAAAGAAAATATTTAACTTTTTTACACTAAATTATTTTATATATGTCTTTTATTTTACTGATTTAAACGTTCAATAATGTAAACATAATCAATACCTACAAGTAAGTAGCAAGCGCTATATATTTTATAAATTATTAACTATTTTTACAGATTACAATCAATGTATGTAACTCTGCATGTACTTAAGAAAATCTAGGAAAACCTAATCTCGAGAATTTTCATCGAGCCTTTTATTGCTTCGAATATATTTAAATGTTCAACATTGCATTTTTTATAACGCTGCATAAGAAAGGGTAGGTCTGCACTAGATGTTTGATAATATGCATGCTTTCATAAAAGTTTTAAATAAAGTTCAAAAATATTTGAGCAGCATAAAACTGTTAACGATATTCTCAACCACTCAAATCAGCCTTATCTCTGCTTTAGTGATCTAAAAACCACATTAATAATCAGATTAAAAAAAAATGAGAATCGGCAGATTTCAAAAATGTATGGGGGCTTTAAAATTTGCCTTTCAGCGAATTTAAATCTCGTTTTTTTTAAAAATCTAAGAATATTTGTCTTGTTAGAAATATGAAAAATGTAATGAAACAATAACTAATATCAAAAATTTTCTCTACGATTTAGTTATAAATATGGGAGTCTGAAATTTATTTGCATTTTTACACTTTGTTAGCAATACATCAGTTAAAGTTTATTGTCATTTTAGGGGGCGTAACCCTAGGGGTGGTTGACCTCGCGGCCAATGAGACTCCTGGTCGAATCCTATTAGACTGCTTATTATTTTATATTTACAAGTTTGTTAATGAACGAATACGGCGTGACGTTTCTCGTGATGTTGGAGTTCGTGCAGTTGATGATGCTCAAGATGGCTCAAGCTGCATGCGACAGGTGTCAGGAGTGTCAGGTGGGGGCGCGTAGCTGGTTCCTCAGGAAGGCTGCTGGTCGTCGTTTGCCGCTGATTCCGCTCTCTGGCGTCTGGTCTCTGTCACGTGCCTCAGCGTCTCGCTTGACTGCCTCGGGCTCTCTGCCAAGGTCTCGTGTCCACTGCGGATCAACTCTGGCGTCTCCTCGTCGGAGTCCGGGCATTCTTTTAGGGGATGCACCCTTGCTGGCCAATCACGCTTGTGCGTCGATCTCCTAGCCAATCACTGGAGTCGCTTCGTCGAATTCGAGAAATCAGATGTTGCATATTTGGAAGCGAGTTGCTCCGACTTTCGAATTCTACGGAAAGGGTTTGCTGTTGTGATGATTAATTGCATCCGCACCGTTTAGTCACAAAAGGGATTCTCTTAACGACCCGTGTTGTGTGGTCAAAAGAAATCCCTCTTGTGCCATGATGTTTGTCTCATTGTTAATGGTGAACATTCTTGGTTACAGGCATTAACGATGAGACAATTGTCCTTTTTTGTTTGTTGCTATTCATGGTGGTCGCAAGTCGCTGCATCATCTTAATAATATAAAGATATTGAAGCATTTACATTACATATATTTTTTTAATTTTTAAAATTTCTCGAGAAAATCCAGAAATGTTTCATTCATTGAAAAATTAATAACATCGAGAAACCAGAAGCATATGTTAAAATATCGTGCTGGTAATATTCTTAAGAAACGTTACCAGTTTGTTTAAGTCAGACATTATTTATGGATTATTCACTACTAATTAAAATTTAAACGTCTCAATTTATTGTTTACAAATCCAATTAGTTAGAGTAGTAAAAACATATTTTTTAACCATTGTAAGAATTTATATTCACAAAGGAATGAAACAAACTTTTATAACTTTTGTGTACTTATTAAAAGTTGCACTCCCGCTTCATTTTTCCTACCATTATTCCACTGCTACGGTTTTCACTGTATGTAGTTTTCCAAGCAGCCAGCTTAAATAATCTATCTACGGTTGGCTGAATTTCTCTCCTCTCTCCAGTTAAACTCCAAAACGAGTTCATAAGCTTGCGATATGATATTTTAAACCCTTGCGGGTTGAATCGTAAATCACTAGATTTTTAATGAATGCGATTCTATTAAATTTGATAATGAAATAATTTATGTAATACATACAAATAAGTTTATTTTCAATCTCAATATCTCTAGTATATTTTCTTCGCAATCTAATACATTACTTATTCATACAACGTATTCTTTTAACACAGACTTGTGCAACTATTCAACAATGAAAATGTCAACGGCCAGCGAATGCCTGCAAACTAATGCAGGTCTCGTCTCTATATGCTCTGACACTGACAAAATTACGTCGCCAAGTTTGCTTTTTCCACGTCTATGTGTATAGTTTATAGTTTATAAACTTCGGAAAATTCTTGAATGCGTTGCAGTTTGAAATTTGAAACTTGAGAGTCAGCATTTTGAAACAGGTGTCGAACTCAGACTCATTGAATTTTGATATTACTTAGTGGTCTATCTCTTTTTATATACTCTCACTATATTGAAAGCTGTCTGAACTTGTGTTCATGATGTTAATCTAGCGTGCAATGTGTCAGATTGCACTTTTGCACTCACCCTAAATACTTTTATATTAACATTATGCTTAATGGTATGTAACATCCATCACATCTCATTTATAATTTTAGCTGACGTTTCAATATCGTCTGAATTATTATGAACGATAAAAGGCTTGTCAAATTAAATACACATTTAAAGTTAAGGTTAAATGAGATTATGAGGACAATAGTAATAAATTTATTAATTTTTCAATATATTACGATGATAATATATAATGTGAAATAAACTGAGAGATAAGAGCTTACATTATAGTGTTCATTGAAACGATATATCAAATATATTGTTCAATATCCAGTTATAAATCTAAGTTATTATCAGACTAAAATATGTCTATAGATGATACAGCGTTTGATAAAATATATGATATTTAATTAATATTTAAAAAAATTCAATAAATATAATGATATAAATATAATAATGCTTCCAAATTGGTTTAAACCGAAACCGATTAATCGGTTCTTCGGTCATTAAAAAAACGTAAACCTGCTTTTTCATTCGGTTAACTGTTTTTTACGATTATTTTTAAATTAAATAAAGAATATTATTTTTTTCTTAAAAATTATAAATAAACCACAAAATCGATGAATAAAATCCTAAGCCTAGGAGTTTATTCATCGACAGTGAAAATCCTTAATTATGGAACAGCATAAAAGTATATTATCCATTATGAGTGTTTCCGACGTTTCAAACGTTTTCAAGGATTCATGACAACAAATTAAATCTGTCGGTCAAATCAGCCAAAAGAATTTGATTTGAAGCGTTTTCATTAATGGTCACAACTCATTGAAAAAGGATCATTGATTTTCTCCTATTGTCCAGATCGCATGTAAGCCGAAAAGCTGCGATAGAAAAAGCAAGTCTAATTGAACTTTTCTATTTTGCTTTTGACTCAAAAATACATAAAAGTTTAATGCCTGTACTACACTCTCTGAAAGTTGTCCGAACCGAAGTTACAACTGAAGTCGGCCGAGACCTACGACTTCGAGTAAGCGACCACACTGTCGCCAATTTCATATGCCGTCCGGACGGCGGCTTCTGTCACGTACAGCTGGCATATTTGCGCGTGAACGAAAAATGTGCCAAATTATCGCAATTTTTAAATTGTCATATTATTAAAATTACGCTACTGATAATAATAAAAGTTTGTGTGCGCACATACCAATACAATATCAGTGAAAACTTTTCAGTCGTAAATTTTCAATTTACGCAAAATCTTTGTCGGTTTTTGCAAAATGCCATAAGGCATAAAAATTATACTTCAGAATATAAACACTACATCTGTGACTATCCTAGAATTTGTCGCCATCGATTCTAAATAAGAATTCGTTATGGTGTGACATTTATATAAACCCATCTAGGAAAATACATAAGGATATTCGAAACGATTTTTTTAACAAAATCAAGTACCACTAATTATTTTATTATTATTTAATTTTATACGAAAAAAAATATAATAACGATATCTATTAGAAGAATATACTATCAAAAATATAATTAATCCCTTTTGGTGCCCTAAAATATTCTAATATGTCAATAAAAGTCGGTTGAAGTCCCCGATAAGCATGTGGTAGTATAACTTGACCACGTGGCCACGATGCAACGCTTGACATGCGTGTTGACCATAGGACGCCTACGCGCATACTGAAATTGAACCAAGTTACTCGTTCCATCTCAATTTGCGAAACACCATATCATTATCTCTCTCACTCTCGTCACTTAAAATGCGAGAGAGCGAAAGGGGAAGTATTTCACCGCTCGCGCTCGAAAGAGCAGCTCCAACTTCGGTTCCTTTGACTTATTGTCGAAGTACAGAGAAAAGATCATCAGATCTGGTCCAGCAAAGCAGCTACTTTGAATCGCTAAGAGTGGATTTTGTCGTGTCGAATGAAGACTTTACAAAAAAGTTTTCACTACAGTATGAATCATGATATAATAAAAGACTACGTATTACCACAAATTGTATTGAAGCTAGAGCTCTAAGTCATCTTAGTGATATCGAGATTGTTATGATACCATATTACATCGAAGATTTCTGGTTATCTTGCTAGAAAAATTTTTTTTTGTTGATTGCTTGGCTGAGATTATATGTATTTATAAATATAAGTTTTAGGTTAAATAATGGTTTCAATGTGATAACAATATTTACTTTTTTTGCCTAATATCACCAAACTCTTCAAAAAGTTAAATACAAAATTGCAAAAGAGAAATAGTCGAGAGCACCCGAAATCGTCAAGCTGAAATTAACTTGTTTTATGCACATACATTAAAAAAAGCGTTTTAGCATCTAGCTAAAAGAAATATTGAAGGCAATGAAATAGCAATGTATGTATTTTCCGTACGGTGCAATAAACTCTAATACGGGATCTATTGTGAACGGCACAAATAACATAAGAATGTGAATGTACTAGAATAATAAAATATTAAATTTTCAGACAAAAATAAAAATTCCAGTTGCATTGTATATAACCAATGATTGGTTAGAGTCAAGCAGAAAGAGGATCATTGACATCCTTGTATTTATTTGATCATACATAAATCGGAAAGTTGACCTAAAAAATATTTTTATACAAATTAAAAATTTTAAATGGTTCAGAATATGCACATTGATTCCGATTTAAACATACAGGAGAGTTCGAACCTAAGCTCGCATCCAGTGGAGCTTACGCCAAATCAACACGGACAGAAAAGCAGACGCTTTTACTTCGATCATCAGGTCTGATCGAGTCAAGCTATCGCATTGTTTTTATACTCAATAAATATTGCGATTATAAATATCAAAATAAAAGTCAAGTTTATAGATTCTTAAAGTTGTTAAAAAGACTATATGAAAAAATAATAAAATTGATAATACAGAAGATATTATACAAATGGAATTATTTTAATTGCAGGTTGATTTTGTAACAAATATCGATTGGTCAATTTTCGCATACATTTTTCAGCTAATTATGTATAGTTTTTGAGAAGTTTACGAAGGTAAATGTATATAATGATGGATCATTAGATAATGATGTAAAAAAGCACTATATCTTAATAAAATAATAAATATTCTGATTGCAATAAAATAACATAATAATATATGAGTTATTTTATTCGATAAAGTCTACCTAAGTATAAGACTTACTTATGATACAAATTAATTGAAAGATAGATCTTTCTATTATAACTTTGAGTCTAAAATCAAACTTGAAATGTTCGACTATTGAGCAGAAATTGTTAATTATAGAAATAGGTTACGTACCAATTAGGGAACAGATATCATAGATCTAGATAAACGAATCAGTCTGCAGGACCTCAGAAAATTACCGTTGACATGGAGTGCTGAATAATCTCATTCAGCGAGTCTGAAAATGTAAATATATGAGCTATAGGCATGAAAGCTATCTATTCGTATAAATCAAATGTGAAATATTCACTCGCTTTTACGTGACCTTTGTAAAAAAATAGCACTGGGAAATGTATGAATTATATTAGGAATAATAAATTGATATATTGTATTGTTTTAGTTTGTATTATTTCGACAAATTTATACGGGTTTCAGCGAAGGAACGTTGTGACATTTGATATGAATAGGTTTTGAGCTTTTGAAGGGAAAAGCTTTTTTATATTCACGCATCCATTTGTTATAGTATGTTGTCCGATTTAATTAAGGGAAACTTTTTATTTTGTAGTTATAATAAATTTATTGATAGCATCACAAGTAAAAATAAGATAAATATATATTTTAATAGATTGATAACTTAATATTTCTAATTTTACGTGGTATTACATATTTTAATTAAAACGTTATCCATAGACAATCATCAATCACATACATGTCTCGTGTTAGCAGAAACATTTAGCAATATTCCTGCCTTAGTTTCCTGATTTATTCTTTGACAGTATTTTAAGTATGTTTTTGTTAAAGATGCTCTAGATTGGTTTAGTACATGTATTTTCAGGCACATTGCAGTTAAATACAGTCATATAATATATGTACAGATAGGCTTAATAACTTGTTTTTTATACATTCTTATATTTGTGAAACTTATATGCTGTTTTTACGGGCTTTGAGTCCGAGTAAAGTATGACTTTTTTCATCCAGTGAGATGCTGATGCTCAGGCGTCAGTATCGGGCGGCGGTGTCAAATGCGTAATCATCGAAAAGCTGATATTAGTGCCCCAAAATGCGTGAGTATGTTGAAGTGTATGACGTACGTTATGTACACGCTTATATACACTCGTTGAGATAGCAGAGGTTCTTTTGCTTTGCCTACTCTTGATGTTCGTACCAATTGCGACGATTTTGGGGTGGAAATAATTTATTTTGGTCTGCTGTCTTTCTTATAATAATATTTTTGCATAAATGTCGTAGTATGTTCCGGAAAGCACATTCCAGCAGCTTGTCAGCACTTGTTATTATGATAGCATTTATTTGTATTCCAATTTTTTTGTTTATTTAGGAATGCATTATTCTAATCCGTTAAACAAATCACATTCTTAATATGAGCGATGAAGCTCATTTTTATTTGAGTAGGTTTGTTAATGAATAAGACTGCAGGCTTTGAGGTTCGGAAAATCCAAGAGGAGTTTAGCAATAAAGCCCGAAATACTAAGGAAGGTTATGGAAAATGCAGTGAAAAGGGCAGTTTTGTGCGAAGCAGAAAATAGAGGTCACCTACGTAATATAATTTTTGTCGAATGATTTGTAAAAAAATATTTATTGCTTAATTAAAAATGTTTAATCGTCATTTTTTGTTTTAATCAATATTTTAGAAATTATAGGGTAAACAAAATAGTTCGTGAGTTCTGGGCCACCATTAAATATATATGTGTGTGTATATATATATAGCATAAAAAAATAGTTAACGCCGCACTAGAGACACGATTTTTAGTGGCTGCGATCAGTGAGGCGTATTATGGTGTCGTCTGTTCTCTGAAAGACATAGTAGCGCTAAAGAAAACCTCTAATGCAGCTCTAGAGGCTGCAGTCTCTGAGGGCGACCGATTGGCTCAGTGTGAAGTTGCGGCGTCTGTCTGTGATATACAGTTTATTCCTCATCACATCAAGCCATGAGAGGTGAAAAATTAAAATTAATCGAATTAAGACAAAATCAATTTTCACAAAACGTAAGTAAAATTTCTATCTCTCCTAATTTAAGAGGCCAATAACTTAAAATGGAAAACATGGGGTTACATAACTGGGGTTACAGTTGGACTCTAAGTTTAAATTTAATAAACATATTAAAGGGCTTGCCTCCATTACGGCCCTTAGAACGACATTTAAAGCACGTCAACTATAAAACATATTTTTTAGTCTTATTTTAACATATTAACATATGCCTCTTTTTAAAAATTGTAACCACAAAAGTTTTCTCTTTATTAAATTTTTTTTTTATTAAATTAAGCTAATAATTAATTGTGAACATGAAAATGGTAATAAACCAGTAACACGTTTATTATATATAATTAGTATGTCTGTAAAATTATTCATATTATTGAAATAAATATATTAAAAAATCATATCGAGCCCGTGACTGTAACCACTATCACGGTATCTCTGGTTTCTGGCGGAAGGAAGGGGTTTCTCGGAACCAATAATTTCATCGGAAAGTTTCAATATTTTTGGAAGCAGTTTTATTTTATTCTGAGAATCGCTTTGGTTGCTACAGCTAAGTTAAAGTTAAAACAATAACAACAAATTATTATTTCATAAAGCAATTATTTATTTCTGACATAAATTCATATACTCAATGGGTAAAATAATAAATAGTAATTTTTTAAAATGTGTATTGTTTTAAAATTATTCGATTTTAATCTAGGCGTGTTTTTATATTCATAAATATGTAATTTATTACTACAAACTGTAATTCGAGTTGTGAGTTGCAAAATATAATGCTATAATATATAACTATGCTACAATAAAAAAATGTGTATTGGTTAATTTATTAATTGTATACTTTTATTATTTTAATTTCAATGTAAGTTATCTCATTTAAAAAGTTAAGATAAATTGTAAGTCCTGGTTATCCTACTTCTGAATTTATCTAGATCTTTTTATATTTGCTCTTCTTTTTACGAGCAAAAGTTACACCAGTAAATTTTATAAGCTTTTTTAGGACTCAAAGTGTAATGTAATTTGTATTATAATATATAAAACATCGTGGTAAAATAATTTGCTATGATTATGTTTTGCATTATAAAACATTTGTTAATATTGCAACTATTATAGGGGTTGTTTGTTAAAACTGTAACTATTAGAGCTAATATCTAATTAAAATAAACACATTTTAAACTGTGTATAATTTAAATAGTGAGCATATTATATTAAGATGGATATCTAATCACGCACAGAGTGATACTTTTGCTTGTATCTAATATTATAACATTCAAATGACCTAAATCAAGTCTGCAATATCTGTTTCTCAGAGCTTTGTAACTATTCGTCGCGCTCGGCTTTAATTCGCAATCTATTTGCAAGTCTATCAACGTATACCCCTCTGGACCAGTGTAGCTTTTCAAAGACGAATATGACAACCGACACGGTTATGCCAGCAGCCAACCAAATTAATGCCGGCCTCACCTCTATCAGGCCAACGCTGATGAAGCCTCCACCTCCTGTGGTGGTGCAAGTTGGTTTCTTCGTGTATAGTCTATTAACTTCCCTTGCCTGCAAGCCGAACTCTTGTATGCGACGCATCCTGAAAATGTAAACTTGATCATGCTAAATATCTGAATAATGGAAATCTGAGGGTTGAGAGTAAAGGTGAACGATATTCTGAACTTTAGTGTAAAATAATATAGTTGAAACAGGCAGCTGTAAATATAATATTATATAAAGCAATACGTTGTGATCAAATATAATATAAAGAAGGCCTTATAAATAGTTATATTTTAATAAATATAACATACAAAGAAAATTCTATTTATTGTATTTGTTGGGTCGTGTCCTTTTTTTAGTAGTGAATATTTTAAATCCTGGGGCACAATATACGAAACGAATTAATAAATACAAAATTTAAATGATATGAAATGTTCAAAGCAAACTTTAAAAATCATTTACTTTATGTAAGAATATACACAGTTAAATATTATTTAGAATTTAGAATTACGAATAACTATTTTATATAATTTTCATAACTAAATATAAAAAATAATGGGCTTACATTAGAACATTGACGACTGATGTAGCAATGCATTTAAACAATTAAAAAAATATTTTATGCTATGGCGTGACAAAATTGATCAAAAGCCTTTTCAAAATCAGTGTAGATGACACTTACTTGATTGCTTTTATCGAGATTTTTCGTTATATTATTTAAAAAATAGAGCAGATTCGTTGCTTCTGATCTCAATATCCAAAACCATGCTGTTGGTTAATTTAATATCGTTTGATATATAAAATGACATTAAATTAAATTAATTGTATCAGATGAGATAGTATAGTTTAAAGCATACTTATTAAATTTTTTTTAAACACTTTGGCTGATGCTGATATTATTAAAACCGGCCTGTAATTCTCTGTCATAGATTGGAATCTCTTTACTAATATATAACTTTCACCACCTCAAAACTGTTAAATATTTTTAGCATATTTAAATATTTTTTTATAAATTTATATGCCACACTTTGTCTAAAGCCTAACTTATATCCAGTAAAGCAGCTATGCATTATTTCCATATACATATATACATATGGATAAAAAAAATCTCACCCGACTTTAAACATCTCCTTAAAAGACGAGTTCTTTTGCACTGCGTACCAAGGATTGCCGACATCAAGGAGTCGTATTTCGGTTAAGCCACACTTTTCGCTCTCCTGGTACGTGTCCGACATGATTTTATAGGCAATGCTCACCTCCACGTGAAATGCGAACAGACCCTGCGGCGTGAAAGTGTTACGTTAATACGACTTTGTATGCTATTATAATATCTTGCGTTATACACAAAACACTTTGCGCATTAATTAACTAAACCTTTCTTATCAATTCGACGCCTTCTTTTAATGTATAAAAATTTGGATTAGATCCTTTAGGTGCCAATTTTTGAACCCATATTGCCTTCCTGACCGGTTCTGTTTCTCTCTGAAAAATATTACATAATACGTATATAACATGTATAAATGATTATTATTTAGGTATTTCTCAAGCATTTTTTTATTATATTGGCATTTAAAATGGGTGCCTCTCTATATTTATTATTACAAATTCTAATTTATTTTATATAATAGGTACTGTAATTTATTCGTTTATTTACTATTTTACATTTATCTAAATCGTTTAAGTGATCTGGTGTCGTAGTAATTATAATAAAAAAAACAAATTGAATCTTCAGAAATATTAATATTTTCAGTATGAGATCTTCGTTTAATTCGAAACATATTCATCCCACTAGAACGAAAATTATTTAATTTATAATACTTCCAAGTGCACGAGAAAGGATAAGGGTTGATATATTATGATTAAAAAATAAAGCATTTTTTATATTTAATAAAAAGTTCAAAGCATTCTAACATAATATTATAAGCAAAGCAAGATTCCTCGTTTATTTTTCTATAATAATAATAATAAAAATACTCACCGGTAAAAAATATCGATTGTAAACTACCTCGTGGGCTCCCATTTTCAGCCTTGAATGCAAAAGGTCAGATACAGTATTTATGCTGTTTGATTGAGACTGCAATAGTGCTACTATATTTGCCGAATAACTGGTGTAGAGAAACATCAACGTAACGAAGAGCAAAATTATGATTATGCGTCCTGAAAGTAATATGTTTGTTCAAATGATTGTGTATTTTATAAAAACAAAATGTCATAGTCACGGTTATTTTATACAGTCTTATTAAAATATTTCTATATAAATAAATGTATTAATATAATACATACTATCTGCATCATATTATTTTTGTAATAACTTGAGACCAAAATTTCACATATGTATCATTTGATGTTACCTATGGGTCCTTTTATACGTGAGTGGTAACGAAAATTGAATATTTTTATCTTTTAATGTGACCTCGGCCGAAAATATACTATAAAGACAATTTTACAAGTTAATGCGTATTGTTTATTCAAAATATACAAATTTGCATAAAAAAAGCGCAAGATCTTTTAAAATAAAATTAATCAAAATTTGAATTCATCCCTTCATCAAACATGCTTCCAAGCTTACAGTCCTTAAAATATATGTTTTGTAGTAAAATTCAGCCATTTTTGTTTGTTGTATTTCCTCAGTAGTGGCATTTTTTGGTTGAAAATTGGGTTTCATCGCAGTTGTATTTTACTTTGAATCCATATTTCGGCAGCGATGATCTTGCTATGTTCACAAGTACTAAGTTAATATTACTTTTGTTCTTTTATTAAAGCATAATAATGCAACACAAATATATATGTTACCCGCATAATATGATCTGTGATAATTTTCAGTGTTTTTATAAACATAGTTTGCAAAACTAGTTTGTAAATATATATTTGTACGAACAAAAAATACTTGTTACACGTTTAGAGGTTAAGCTCCAGGTTTTTAAGGCTTCTGAAAATTAAAATAAAGGTGGCTACTGAGGTAAATTCTTGGTGCTGTTGTTGCATCGATACTGTATAGTAATAGTAGTGAAAACCTCGTTAGTTTGTATATAATAATAACAAATAAACCATTGCATAGTTTATGTGTCAATCAGAAATTTTATAAACAAGTTGAAAGGGCACCATTGGTTGTACGGCTATCGCCAGCATTCGCAAGTATAATATGTTCATGGTACAGTTTGAAAGTAAGACTTCGTAAAAAACAACAAAATACCATATATACTCGTATATACCCATATAAAGGCGCGTAAAGTGAGATATGGGCGTGCGTTCACCACGCCTTATCTCTCACTCACTCTCGTCACTTAACACGCGAGCGAGCGAAAGGGAAAGTATCTCACCGTACGCGTCTATATACTCGTACATACATTATCCGTTTACTCGTAAATATATATTATATTATAAATCACCTGATATTGATGTTAATTCTCTACTGCTACCCTGTTGAGCAACAGCCCCTATAGCCAACATGCACACGTCTCCCCATTGTGCCGGAATTCTGTTAGAGTTCTCTTCATCTCCGCTCTAAAAATATATTTACAGAAATAATCAATTTTATAATATTTTATTTACACAAATTTATGAAAAATTTAGATCAGGTTTACGGTTTTATTGTTAGTGAATTGTTTTTGCTCCCAGACAGTGGCTGCGTATAATGTGATGCACGCCAAAGCGACCAACAGGACGATAGCTGACCAAACGGTCCATTGGAAAGGCAAAACAAATAAGTTTCTCACGTATGAGAGCGGCGGTTGTCTAAACAAAAATCTGGAGTACGTTTGCGCTGTCATGGAAATGTAATCTACTGAGGGAATTCGTTCGGGCGTTATAAATAAAGCTGTACCTAAAAATAAAACAACAAAATGAAAATACAAATGATAAATAAAAATTAATTACTAGTAATTTAAAAAATGAAATGTATATGTTACAGTGAATATATATTCATTCATAACACCAGTCAAGAGACACGATGCACGCGCGTTTGAAATCGCAAGAGTGGTGTCCGCGGAACTAGCAGCCGTTGAGAAGTATGCCGGAATTTCACAATCTCCTTCAACACACGGGGTAGGTACAAAACTAGAATAGACACACTTGACTCCATTACGCCTCAACGCTGGAATTACTGCTTTGCTTCACTTACGCCTCAACTCTTATTTGAGAATCGGGACACGCGCTCGAGAGTAAATACCAACAACTTAAAAAAATACCTACCGATGCAATTGGAAGATCTATAATTGAAGCGACTACGTACATCCTAAACACTTTACTGAAGTTAAATATATTTTTCCTTACTCATTCAGTTTATATATTTCAAAATTGTTTTTCAATTTCACAAACAGAGGTAAAGTGGGGGTAATTCAGTCGACTTAGCCAGCTTCGAGCGCTTCCGAACATTGTCGTCAAACGGATCGAAGTCAAAGGAACCGAAGTTGGAGCTGCTTTTTCGAGCGTGAGCAGTGAGATACTTCCCCTTTCGCTCTCTCGCGTGTTAAGTGCCGAGAGTGAGAGTAATGATATGGTTTTACGCAAACCGAAGTAGAACGAGTCACTCGGTTCAATTTTAGTACGCGCGTAGGCGTCCTATAGTCAACACGCATGTCGAGCGCTGCATCGTGGTCACGTGGTCAAGTTATAATACCACATGCTTATCGGGGACTTCAATAGACTCTTACTGACATCTTTGAATATTTTAGGGCACCAAAAGGGATTAATTATATTTTTGATAGTATATTCTTCTAACAGATATCGTTATTATATATATATTTTTTCATATAAAATTAAATAATTAAAAAATAATTAGTAGTAAGTGATTTTGTTAAAAAAAATCGTTTCGAATATCCTTGTATTTTCATAGATCGGTTTGTATAAATGTCACACCATAACGAATTCTTATTAAGAATCGATGGCGATAAATTATAGGATAGTCACAGATGTGGTGTTCGTATTCTGAAGTATCATTTTAATGTCTTATGGCTTTTTGCAAAAGCCGACAAAGATTTTGCGTAAATTGAATATTTACGGCAGAAAAGTTTTCACTGATATTGTATTGGTGAGTGCCCACACAAACTTTTATAATTATCAGTAGCGTAATTTGAATAATATGACAATTTAAAAATTGCGATTATTTGACACATTTTTAGATCGCGCGCAAATATGCCAGCTGTACGTAACAGAAGCCGCTGTCCGGATGTCATTCACGACCGCCGTCCGGACGGCATATGAAATTTGCGGCATTGTGGTCGCTTACTCGAGGTCCTTGGTCTTGGCCGACTTCAGTTGTAACTTCGGTTCGGACAAATTCCGGAGAGTGTAGTGCAAGTATTAAGCTATATAAGCTTTGGAACTTTTATTAGGTCAAGTTGGGTTTGATTAATTCGTTTATTTAGGTTTGGATTTCAACAGCAAATGGACGTTTTGCGACTAGCATATTCCTTTTTAATAACAGCATATAATTTTACTATCGCTATCAGTTAAATTATATTTTCGCTGGTAGAAATATATATCTACTAGTATAGAAATATATATCTACTAATTCAGATATGGTTTCACAGAAACGTCCATAAAAATATACATGCACTAATATTACACATTCGCTGAAACATATACATACTTCAACAAATAATGCCACAAATTTATTGGTTCGAAGTTAACGCCAAAAGATAAAAGAAACGACCGCTCATGAACGAATGCTTTTTAAATAATGGAATTTTAGATCACGTATAAAACGCCATTAAAAAAGAAAGAAAGAAAGCATCATGCAATGATAGGTAAATAAGTCATATTCTGAACCGATTCATGTGGTATAAAATATGGTTACAAGTCGCTTGTAAAGGATCGTAATTTACAGGCAATTATTTTTTTTATAAATATAATTTTGTGCAAATTCAATTTACATGCCATTAGCTCCAATTACACAATAGCTTCTTTTTCTTTGATGGTGAAGGTTTTGGGAATAGAAATCAATACTCAGTTTAAAGGTATTTGAATTTCGATTTGTACTTTGCACTTTCAGGCACATTGATAATTTAATCAGTGATTTGTTATGATTTGCGAGATTTAAAAAGTCACAAAACAACTAATATAAAATATTGTAAGTTAGGCGCAAAGCATAGCAATTTAATATTTACGAATTTTTATTAATTTTTTAGACACTCGGAATAAAGCGCTGATTCGAACCTTATTTCTTGGCCTTAGCAATTATACTTACAACTTGGTTTTACCAGCTAACTTAGTGACTAAACTTTTATTATTAAATAACACTACATACTTAATCTTAAATAATTTTTACCTCCAATGTCAGCCTCCAGCCGCAACATGTCACCAATCATTCCACTCCAATTTCCATCAGGCAATTTGTAGCCCCAATTGTCGACAAATGTGAAGTTCTTAGTTCCATTTAAAAAATCTATCAAGTACACAGTCAGTATATAGTTGAGTTTTGTCACTGTGTCTATATGTTTGTTCCTATAAAAAGTTTAATTATTATTTAATTTGTAAAAAATACCTACTACGTTGTTAATCTATATATACGTATAATCAGATAAATGGTTCAATGTATCATTATTAAGTATGACAACGCTTGCAGTGAGTACAGTATTTTGAAGGTTCTTTCTCCTCATAGATATTATCTTATGTGATCTTTCGTCAACTATACCATTTTTTAGATTCCAATATCCAAAATGTTCAGTTATTATTTGACAATTCAACCTATACTTGTAATCTGAATATTAAAGTTTATTAAATTGTATTAAATATAAAAATAAATTACTTTATATATTTTGATTGATATTTACATTGTGTCAGGATGTAGCCAGGTTGTTTCATATCTCTAGTGGCTACTAGTATGTTGTTGTCAGAGAGAATTGATTTATCTCCAAAATAAACATATGGATGGTCGAGTATCGTTCTTCGCGTATCGTGAATTCTATTATTTGTATGTAATTTTCGGCTGAAGTTTAATTCGGGTGTATCCGATAATTCGTCGTAGCCGTCGAGTATTATCCATTGATATGGAAAACTAAATAGTTTCAGGCTGTCGGTCTGAAAATAAATAAAATTTAATAGAATGTTTGAACCAAAGTTACATTTGAAAATATATATTTTGGCATATATATTTATAAATATATATTTCTTAATAAAACTCAATTCACAACATGAATTATATCGTTATATTAAATATAACATGAAATAATATACATACCAATTTTAAGCAGTTTTCAGCAAATGGACACGTAGCATCTAATAGGAAAATACTGTGTTGATTTTGAATAGATATTTTTGTCAAATTGCAGTCAAACATAATATTGATTAAAAATCCATTTTTAGATAATGTTTTAAGAAGCTTAATTGCATATTCTAAAATTAATATAAATCATTAATATTGTATAGATAATATAAAATAAATTTAAAGTATTACTTACCGTTATTACAACATAAAAATCCATGTAAAATAACGGGCGTATTAGAATATATTAAATAATCATTAATGAAATTTATTTTATCATTTACAGAAGCTTCAAAACTTTCTGACCCTTTTAAGAAAAAAATACAACATAGTTGTATTATTATGTTTTTAAGGTGATTTATTATTTCCATCGTAAGGTATGAGATTTTTAAAAATGAGCAAAAATTTATTTTTCTCGTAGTTTTAATAAAAGTGAAAGGGCTTAATATTTTATATGTGAATCGTATAAATGTGTATCGTAACAAACAAAAAATTATGTGTTTGTTAAAATACATGGTAATAACATAGTTAGGTTTTGCATAAACACGATATCACATATAAAATTAACGAGATGATTTCGTTTTATTATTTTTTTAACCCAATTGTAACTTATAATACAATATTTCTTAAATGCAAAAAGTTACCATATCATCCAGAAAAAAATATTGGATAGGTCGACTTGGTAGCTAAAAGTTAAAAAAATATGTTTAATTCGGATACTTACGTAAGCCACGTGTACCTAATGTTTTTTTACCATAAAACCTTTGTAAATATTGATTATGTTTATTAAAAATTGCTGGCAGCTTTTAAAAGAAATAATTTATAGTATTTCCTGTAGTATACGATACGATTTTTGAGATTTTTGCAATGGGAGACATGTAAATTTAATTTATATTTTTAAAACGCTTATCCAAAGATTTATGGGTACACCCTTGTATACTAATATCATATTAATGATTGGTCCTGAGAATGCAACTTATGTCTAAATACGAAGAAACGAAATAAAACACGCCACATAGTAATAAGCAATGATTTATTCATAAGGATAAGTATACAATTTTCCATGCTGTGAAAATTTAATCTCCGAACGTTTGGATAATTACCAATATATACTTTTTATTACGATATTTTTTTCTAGCATGTGAAAACAGAACATTTTGTTTGTATAACATTCTAGTATCTAGCTGAATTGAACAGTGAAAACGTGTCGTCAGTTAAACGTCTAAAAATATATTTAATATTATTTAAAACTGTAGCAATATATGGTTACTACTGTAGGTACATAAAGTACCTAAAACATAATTGGATACCAGGTGATATTTTTAAAGGTTTGTGATTATATGTATGTTCAATTACTGGTTATTTAATTTTTATATTATTAATTAATGGACAGAAACAGTGTACATTAATGTAGCTTTAAGTTGCAGATATGCTACGATAATTTTTGGTAAAGTAATAATAAACTATTTAATATATAGTTTAATAATATAATATCATGATTATAAATAAAAATATTTAAAAATAACATGATAATAATTGTACAATACTATGTATAAATACGAATTATAACACTAATAAGACTTAAAGAATTTACTATCTATTTAATAAACATTTATTTATATTATTTTGATACTGATTCATAAATTATTATGCCTAAAAATAAATATTGTGTTAGATATAAAGAATAAAAAAGGGTTACATAAACAATTATTTAAGGTAATTAAAGCCTCTAAATATATTATAAAATTAACTGGTCTTTATATTTTTTATAAATGGTATTTACATATTTTAAAGAAAATCTCAGTTTGTGGGTCAAATATTTGAAATCTGGTTAAATAACCGTGAAAATTTAGGTGAAATACATTTCTTATGATATTCTTAAGCAAATCATCGTATTTTTTAAATTACATAGTTTTAGATATGATTATTAGCTAAATTAGTTAATAAATTTGACTAAAAAGTATCGACCAATAAACAGTATTCATGGTAGAACAGATTTTTTATTTGTTAATATATATAATTTACAATAAACTGACTAATGAGTTATTAATATAAATGTCTTTAAAAAAAATATTAAAATATTGTTTTTTTTTTGATTTTTAGGCTTACAATATTATGATTAAAATACTTTTAATAGCTCGGTATATAATAAAAATCTTCAAAGTACATTAGAAAATCAGATTGCAAGTTTATAAATGTTGTGCAATACAAGCATTTAAAAAAAAAATATTGACTCGATTAACGAACGATGTCTTGCAATACGAGCAGAATGCATTGTGTCACTTTTTACCCATTTATGTCGATGATTTTTTTTAAAGTAATTATTTTACAAAAGGTATGTATTTACTGATAAGAATTTTAGTATTAAATTTTCTATTAATCCTTCGTTTCATGGTTTCATATTTTTATATGGCTTCATAAAAATATTTTTTATTATAATTTTTTTCACGTTATATAGAGTAATACTCAACCTTTAATATTTTTTCGACCATAAAAATATCATGAATTAAATAAAGGGTTAAAAGTTTTGATGGTTACTGATAATGCTCCTGCTCGTTTTTCAAAGCTTGATGTTTATTTCTCTTAACACCACTTTATTACTTCATTCCATGAAGATATTTTTAAAATGTGGGTTACAGTACAAAATTTCATGAAGCATCACAACCTAAGCAGTGTGACCCATGAATTTACAAGATGACAATAAAATATCACATTTTTGCAAAATCCTCAAAATAATTTGATAAATTTAAATAATAAAATGTAATAATCTTTTTTATATTAACATCGTTGTGCTTTGAAAAAAGTTTACATTATTTCTTTCGGCGATTTTTTTTTTTGGTATACAAGTGCTTTGAAATACGAGCACATTTTTTAAATGAATCATGCTCGTAAACTATAATCGTAATAATATGTCATAGTAGGTTTTTAAAGTTTCTTTCTACATTTATACATTAAATAAGGTTTAAATAATGCAGAGAAATTAAATATAAATATCTGAGACGGCGATAACGTCGTCATTTATTATTTATTTATTTATTAAAATTAAAACCATCGTGACCTGACAGGCAAACCTAATGCGTCACGATAGTCAAAAGTACTAATACATCATAATACATACAAATGTAAACAAGACAAAACAACAGACACAAATCACCTCAACAGGTGTGCATTGTCCCATACGAATTGAACCAAAACTCCATAAGTGCAAGAGAGAATGTCAATATTACTATGGACAGAATTGAGCAGATAAATGGCCTTGGCCAGAGAAGAGTTAGCAAGTGCTCCAGTTCTACACTTAACAGGCAAGAATAGTGGACGCGACCGAGAACTATATCCACCTTCAGGAGCCCACATTTGAAGCTGCTCGAGCACTGAAGGATTGTCTACGATGCCCTTGAGCAATTTCCAGAAGTGTTTAATTACATAAACACTTCTGCGAGTCGACAAAGAAACGTATCCCAGGGCTCCCAAAATAAAAGCACTGGGAAACAAGAACGGATAATACCCGTATTCCTTCAAGTATAAATATCGAAGAAATTTACGTTGTACTTTTTCCAGCTTCAATTCATTACATTGATTCATTACGCCTGGGATCCAAATGATGGAGCTAGTTTCTAGTATGCTGCGGACTAGAGTATCATAAAGAGTGCGCAATACTAAAGTATTCCTGAAGTAACGCGCATTTCTCAAGATAAATAGATTTTTAAGGATTTGCTATGAGTCTCTGCAATGTGCTGGCTAAATTTCCAACGTTCTTCGAAAGTCACTCCTAAATCCTTAGTTGAAGAAAACCTTTCCAGAAAATATCCGCCTAGATGGTATGAATATTTTGCCGGCGTTAACGACCTTGAAAATGAAATTGTGTGACATTTCTTTACACTGAAAGGCAATTGGTTATAGCAAGCCCATTTCCATATAGAGTTGAGATCCTCCTGTAGGTCGAGGGAATCAGAAATCGAATGCATTTTCTTGTAAATTTTCAAGTCATCTGCATATAATAAAAAATCTGAATGCTCTATTGCTGTTTCTATGTCATTAATGAACAATAAAAACAACAATGGACCCAAATTGGATCCTTGAGGTACTCCAGTAGGGGTCTTATATCGTTCTGAAAAAGAGTTATTATACTTGACGAATTGATATCTATTGGTCAAGTAATTTGAGAATAGATTTATGAGATCTTCAGAAAACCCATGAATTTAAACCTCACACGAATGATAAAAATGGCTTTAAAACAACGATAGAAAGATCTACAATTAAAAAGAAAGCGCTAACCATGCATACCGAAATGGTGCAGGACACCCAGTATTGCACAATAACCACAAACGTTTATAAGCTATTATTAATTTCTCATTACTGCACGTATAAAAACTTGTAAAATCGAACATATTATATTTGACGTGTTTTTTATATTCTCAATTAATCAATTACCACGGTTTTTCCTGTTAATCTATGAATTTAAAAAATATTATAATATAAACACAAAATTAATTTTAAATTAAAACTAATTTCAAGGCATTTAATAAAATAAAAATATATATTCTTGAGACTCTAAAAAGTGCCGAGAATCATATTATTATTAATGAACACGTGAGATATAAAACTATTTTTTATATATACTGATTTCACATACTTTGTTATTTCTAATTATTTTATATAATAAAATAAAAATAAAAATTAATACTATATGTTATTTGGAACATATCTACCATGCATTTGGTTACATTGAACTACTCATATGAAACTTGATTTATTTGCTTTAATTTAATATTATTCCATTTAATTATACCCGAATCAAACTGGCAACAAATGTTACTCAGCGCTCTGTAATTATTCGTCGCTCTCGGGTTTAACTAGCAATATATTTGCAAGTCTATCAATGTTTACCTTTCTAGACTTGTGTAGCTTTTCAAAGACGAAAATTCCAATAGATACGGCCATGCCAGAAGCTAGCCAAATTAATGCCGGGCCCACCTCTATAAGACCGACGCTGACGAAGCCTCCTCCTCCTGTGGTGGTGCAGGTTGGTTTCTTAGTGTATAGTTTATTAACTTCCCTTGCCTGTAAACCAAACTCTTGTATGCGACGCATCCTGGAAATTTAATGTTGGTCGTGGTAATTACTTGAATAATGGATACTTAAGAGTTGCTAGAAGAGGTGCGTGATACTCCGAGCTTTTGTGAGAAATATGGTTTAAAACTGGCAGCTGAATATAACAACTTATAGTGATAAAATATAATATACTTATACATTATTAAAAAAATATAATGTGATTTTCTCATTAACATTTTGGAGCATTAAATAATTTTAAAACTTCATTGTGGACCCCTAACTTAATTGTAGCTTTTTACACGAGGTTTTCAGTAAGATATGAATATAGATATCTAAATCATATTGAATAGATATATAGATAATATTGGTTCATTCGTATTTTTTATAATATTATATAATAATTTAGAACCATTCTACATATTTCGTTAAACGCGACTTATTACAACGTCTTTATTACAGATTGCTTTGTTATGGAATGGACTTGATTATGGATATTTTGTGCTCGTCTAAATAAGAACTATGTAATTGTATTTTTCATTATTATTTCCTCTCGTTTTAATCTCTTTGAACTAAAAATAAATTTTATAGATAAAAAATATCTTACCCAACTTTAAACATCTCCTTAAACGACGAGTTCTTTTGCACCGCGTACCAAGGATTGTTAACATAAAGGAATTTTATTTCGCCTAAGCCACATTTTTCGCTCTCCTGGAATGTGTCTGACATGATTTTATAGCCGTTGCTCACCTCCATGTGAAATGCGAACAAACCCTGTATCATAAAGGTTACATTCAAGTGTCAAGTTTTACGTTTATGCCCAACATCATATTTATAAAGCTTTGTAAAAGAATATCTTTTGATATACACAAACACATTATTTATTAATTGATTTATTTAATTAAAAAAATATTATAAATCTATTAACATAACATAAAACAGTCGTTAGTCCAATGCGTTACAACAGAGTAATCAAACTAAAATTTAAGTCTGTAATTGGTGACATTTATTTTATTAACAATACATTACTACTGCAATTTGCAATTAATATGCAGGACTTGTTTCGATTTATTTAAATTATTTATTACGACGTTTATCCGCGAGATTAGGAAAATCTAGGAAAACCTCATCTGTGATTATTTAAGTTATAATTATATGAAAATCGCAGCTGGTCTAAAGACAGCCAAAAAGCTTTAAGCAAAATTTACAAGCACAAGAATTAAAATATTAGACTTTTAAATTGTAGAGGGTTTAACCACCTGCAATTTTAAACAAACGAAAACACGTCTCAAAGGTAAGGCTAGACACAGTACTTTTCACAACAATGGAAAAGAAAACTCGTGATTGTTGGAAGTATTACAAGGACCATTAGTTATTCACCTATTAGTTCCGCTGAAAACTACATTTTGTTTGGAAAAGATGCGCGTTAGATAATTCGTTTTACTATTATTATTATACCCTATGGTTAACGTCCGCCGGAGTGGTTTTTTGGACCGTTTATCTTTGAGCGTTAACACATTTCGTGGGTGTGTCCATGAAGCGATGTAATTAACCCGCAAATATGATCGTATGCGTCTCAAACCAGCATTATTAAAGACGTGACATCAATTGATCATTTACTAGGAGATACGCCATGGAGCCACAGCAGCAGAGATCACCGGACACTTATGCATATCATCCAACATCATACCGATAATACATCACGGCAAATTCCAGCTGCTTCACGAAATCATAGCCGACAATAATACAACTCGATACGCTAACAAAGACTAGCTATTCCGGATTCTACACCTATTTGATTGCAAAGCCATACTAATTCGGTCTCAAAACCAAAAAAATCATATACCGGTAAAAAATTCATTTGGTAAACAAAGACGGGTTCTAAACATCTAAGAAAAAAGAAGCTTCTTCGTTTAAATGGGACTCTAAAATAGGTTTTTATCAAAATGATTCAAAATATTCGCCACGAATCAAAAAATATAAATAAAATTATCAATTGCAAATGCCTTGATTTTACGATCATTCGAGATTGCTACCTAAACGGCCGTTCGTAATCTGCTCTAGCGGTCAACGGCAATCTGTATTAATATTTTTTGTTTCAGCCGTTCTACCAAAAGGGGCAGGAAAAAAAATTCTATGGCGGTGGCCATATGTATAAAAACAGAGATGCGGGCAACCAACGATTACTTCTTCAGATTCTTTCTCTGACACTTCTACTGACATTCACACTTGAGTATAAGGAATCAGCTCTCTAACTAAGACTCACTTAGATCATATGAACTTTAAGCAAGACGCATGAACTTTAACCATTGAAGATCTCAGAAGCTACCGCTTCTCTCTTCACATTCCCTGATCCAGATTGACGTCCGGAGTAACAGGGTAAAACCAGCTTTAGAAACGCCTACGGACGCACCCACGAAAAACTTCACGTATCATATATAACATATGCAAAACTGTAAGTGACAATTGCACAAAATTAAATAAAGACAAACTTTGTTTTGAAAATATAAAAATATACACTTCGGATATGAATGTCAGTACAAGTCTAGACGGGATTTGAACCTAGGTCTGTAGGAAATTAGTTATCTAGTTTTATCATTTTTTTAAATTAAATATACTACATAAGAATATATCGTTTGCCGACCAGTGAGTATTTTTCATATAAGCAATCTGTATCTATCGATAGATAGATAAATTTGTCCTTATCTATCATGGAACTTCTCAATTTGCTCCTGATGATCAGTTGGCGCTCATACGTACCACCGCTCGTCGTCGTCATTGTTGAAAGAATTTATTATCATATAAAAAACATTATTATCCAAACCTTTCGTATTAATTCAACGCCTTCTTCTAATTGATAGAAATGCGGGCTCGATCCTTTAGGTGCCAATTTTTGCATCCATATTGCTTTCCTGACAGGCTCTGTTGCTCTCTTAAAAATATAATAAAATAAGTTAAAGGAGAGTAGTAGTGTTAATATAATATCAAAGAATATTTCTGCATTCAAATCCTGATACAAGAAAAATTTGAGGCCGACGCCTCCGCTTCATTCGAAATGCCTTTCAATATTTACGTTTGCAACATAAAGCAAAAATTGTTTCATCGAACTTTGAAAATGTACCCGCTCGGCAAAATAAAGGGTTGATTTATTACGACTTTGACAAGGCTAACATTCAAAAAGGGAAAGCGCTCGCGTTTGATTTACTGTAAAGTTCAAAGAATGCCAACAAGAGTCTCGCGATCAATGCGAAGTTTCTACGTTGAATTTTCGATGATAATAAGAAATAAAACTCACAGGGAAATAGTATCGATTGTAAACCACGTCATGGGCTCCTAATTTTAGCCGAGAATTCAAGAGGTCTGATAAAGTATTAATACTGCTTGATTGTGACTGCAATAGTGCCACTATATTTGCCGAATAGCTGGTGTAGAGAAACATCAACGTGATGAAAAGCATAATTATGATTATGCGACCTGAAAGAAATAATTTTTTAAATTATAATTTATTATGTACTAGTTTTTTTATTGCAGTTTATTATGTACAAGTTGTTAAGTTTGTTTTGATCATAATGTTGAATTGGAAGCAACAACGCCAAAAATAATTTAGAACGTTAATTTGGATTCTTGATAATCGTGCTTTAATGAAAAATATTTGTTTGAAAAGCTCAGATTTTTCGTAGATGGTTTCAGCGTAAAAACATTACAAACAATTTTAATATAAATTTAGATTTTTAGAGCAAGAATTCAATCGTATAATTTTTAAGTTAAAGGTCTCGCGTTATTTTGAAGCAAGATCCCTTTAAGTCTATATTCTAAGATCAGATGTTTTATAGTTGTATTTGAATGCTTGGCTTCTTGTTCTTACAATATGATTACACTGTAATATTTTTATTTAGTTTGGAAAACGATTAATGAACAATTAACATAAAATACTACCAAAACTCAATGCAAAAATTACTTTCTAATTAAAATATATTTTTTAGTCAAATATTATTTTTATTAAAATAAATGACATAGGAGCTTAAATACAAAGGGTTGAGTATCATTGTATTTTAATTTTTTTTTACGTACTTATTTTACATATTTTATTTCTATTTACGCTGCATAATCAACAACCTAATTGTAACATTTCCTATGTTTTAAATTTTTATTTTTATTTGTATGGTAATTATAACAACTTTAGCCAAAATAACTAATAGCCGACAAACATATTAGCGAAAAAAATACACTTTGTAATTGCCGAAATACTCAAATTTCGGAGCTAATATTTTGCAGCTATGAACTTTTTTAACAGTTGGTAAAAAAAAATTTACTCTTTCAAATCAATACGAGTAATGTTATGTTACATATTCAAGAAATTTCAATTGATGACCTCAAAATCAGTACCAGAAATATTGGGATTGATTACGCTCTTTTTCCAAAAGCTTGCGTATATTTTTATTTATAAATTGCTTGAAATATATTTTTATTTATAAAAAAAAACAAATAAATAAATTCTAGTGTCAGGCAAAAGGCCGCACCAAAAGAGCCAAAAGGCCATATGCGGCATTAAGGCTGCAGGTTCCCTACCCCTGGTCTAAGATAATTTATTATGATAATATATTTTAAGCACTAATAATTGTAATTAATCTTCGTATTGATTTTAACCTTTTAATACCCAGTGCACCTTGCGATGTACAAAAACTGTTTTTAAAACCATTTTTACCGGAACAATTTGTACACATATTTAATAAATATTTTCATGCCCTTTTAAGTGCTATATTAATTTTCATAAAAAGTCACGAAATTAGTAAATTATACAGTAAAAAAATAAAATCAAAGATTTAATTAAAATTTTACCTTCAAGATTAAATCATTAATTTTATTTCTACGCTCAATTAAAAATCTGTTATTTTTTGTTCAGTTTGGGATAAATTTCGCACTTGAGAGCCGTACGCGGTAATTCGGATTTATCTGCACCTGGCACATAAAAGGTTAAATAAAAAAAGAATAAAAAAATATATTTTCATGCTCCTTGTACTAAATAAAAAAAACATTTTTGAGGAGGTTAAGTTTGAAACATTTAATGCTTAATTATTTTTTTATTTTAATTAATTATACTTCTTAATTTTTATTGCTTTTTAAAACAATCATTTTTGAATAAACCTATATTCATAAGTCGAATATTTGATCGTTCACTAATAGTTAAAAATAGTAAGCATTTAAAGGAGCTTAAAAATAAAATAAAATTTACTATAAATAAGCAACAATATAAAGATTCCATCACCTGTCGTGAAATGAGTGTGATGGAAAAACACATGGTTATTTACTACAAACATCTTGCCCAAATTTAACCAGATAAACATCTGCCACTTGATATGAAACAAGCTATATATATATATTTTTAAGCACCAAGTCTTACAAAAAATGAACATTATGTTTCTAATTTGTGTATATAATATTATGACGGCTTAAGAAACACATTTTTGCAACAGGATTAAGACAAGCAAAAAAATAAATTAAAACAGGTACTTTATTAACGAATATTATAATGAAAATAATAAGACTTTAAGCTTAATGTTAAACCGCAATCTATGATAGTTATTTTTTAAAAACATACCGGTAGGTAAATATTTTGATTATTACAAATTTCATACAAAATACAAATAATATCTACTGGTGAAAATGTATTCGTATATGATCAGTGAAAATATAGCTTCACTGGTAATACAAATTCACTATACATATACATTTATTTGTATATATAGACATGTGTAAATTTCAAAGTATATTATTACCCGAAATCGACCTCAATTCACTGTGGCTACCCTGTTGAGCGACAGCCCCTATAGCCAACATGCACACGTCTCCCCATTGTGCCGGAATCCTGTCATAATTCACACCCTCTCCGTTCTGAAAATGTTTTCACATAGATATTATTATTATGCCTCGATTAACAATAGAGCTTATTTATATGTACGGTTTCGTATTTGGTGAATCGTGCTTGCTCCCAGACAGCGGCTCCGTACAACGTGAAGCAAACCAAAGCAACCAAAAGGATGACAGCTGACCACACGGTCCATCTGAACGGCAAAACAAATATGTTGCTCACGTATGAAAGCGGCGGTTGTCTGTACACAAATCTTGCTTTCGTCGGCGTTGTCATAGATATGTACTCTATGATAGAAATTCGGTCGGGTGTTACAAATAAAGCGGTACCTGAAATGTATAATTTAGTATGGTTGAGTTTTAACTGCGAAACAAAAACTTCTGAGTTAGATTTAGTCAATGGAATACTATTAATAATTTACTAAAAGGACTCAAATATTGTTTTAATAAAATATATTGATTGAAACTACAATCTAGTATGAGTCAAATATGCAACTCAAAGGCACAGCAGTGGGTTAAATGGCTGCCGCATATGCAACATACACCAAATTGGAACAGCGTTTTGTTCTTTTGTTATTTGGGAATAAATTCTAGGAATTCTCGGTTTTTATGTTATTTCGTGTTCCGGGAATTAATCAGAAATTAACACAATCACTAAAAATATTCGCAGCGCTGAATAAAAAATTGAATAGGAATAAAAAAGCACATCGTTGCTTTATTACATTTTTTAGAAGAGCTCAATTATGTTGGCAATAAAAACGATTGTCGAAGCTGCTCTCAAAAAATATATTTGAATAATGGGAAAGATTCAGATTTTTTGATTTAGATAGTTCGGAATCAGATACTGAAATAATTAATGAAGATAATACTGATGATGCTTTAATTATTATGACAATGAAATATTTATTCCATAAAAAAAAAAATCTCGATGAAATTAATATAAAATTGTACAACCAACAAAAAAATGGATTTAAGATCTGAACCTTTGTCTTGCTTATTAATCTTTGAAAATCTCTGCTTATTAATTTTAAGAGTTTTAGTTTTTTGTGTCCACTAGCCACGTTAAATTAAATGGAAATTAGCAATTATTTTTTATTTATCAATAAAATTTAATGCACTTTTTAATTATTTAAAGTTGATTAAAAAAATATTTCATTCTTAATTTTAATTATTTTTACAGTTTATAAATAAGGCAAAAGCTCGAGCAAAAACTAATTGAACTTTTACCTTTTTTTTGTTTTGTTTGGGTACTTGTTAATTAACACGGCGCAATGCTCAAAAACCAGTATTTGTTACTCCTCACTACGTTTTGCTAAATTTTTGGTTTGTTTCATTAAGAAAAATGAATTTAATTTTGTGATTACCTAATATAATTAAAATTACATTTTTTATAGTGGTTATAATTAATAAATAAATATAACAAAAATTATGCTTTTATAATTTTTTTTAAATTACTATATATGCATTTTTATAAATTTGCATATACAGGTTTAATTTTTTTGATAAGCAAACAAATTTTTGGATTCTCGGATATTCCCGAAGCGTGTTTTTTTTATTTTACTTCCCGGAACTTTAAAATAGCCGAGACCAGATGATACCCATTGAAATTTATCGACGAATAATACCATGGTGATTCATGTCTGATACTGTAGCAAGTGCACGCATGGACTAGAATCTCGTGAATGAGCGTGAATGACGTACGCACAGCGGCTTCTGTCATGTACAGCTGGCATATTTGCGCGCGATCGAAAAATGTGCCAAATAATCGCAATTTTAAAACTGTACTACGCTACTGATAATTATAAAAGTATGTGTGGGCACTCACCAATACAATATCAGTGAAAACTTTTCGGTCGTAAATATTCAATTTACGCAAAATCTTTGTCAGTTTTTGCAAAATGCCATAAAGCATAAAAATGATACTTCAAAATACGAACACCACATCTGTGACTATCC
Source organism: Plectrocnemia conspersa (assembly GCF_051122295.1). Classification (NCBI taxonomy): domain Eukaryota; kingdom Metazoa; phylum Arthropoda; class Insecta; order Trichoptera; family Polycentropodidae; genus Plectrocnemia; species Plectrocnemia conspersa. Next base: position 25,639,591 of record NW_028277174.1, read on the forward strand.
TAGAATTTGTCGCCATCGATTCTAAATAAGAATTCGTTATGGTGTGACATTTATATAAACCGATCTAGGAAAATACATAAGAATATTCGAAACGGTTTTTTTAATGAAATCAAGTAATACTAATTATTTACATTTATATGAAAAAAAATATAATAACAATTTCTGTTAGAAGAATATACTATTAAAAATATAATTAATCCTTTGTGGTGCCCTAAAATATTCAAAGATGTCAGTAAGAGTCTGTTGAAGTAACCGATAAGCATGTAGTATTATAACTTGACCACGTGTCCACGATGCAACACTTGACATGCGTGTTAACCATGGGACGCCTACGCGCATACTGAAATTGAACCGAGCTACTCGTTTTATCTCAATTTGCGAAAAACCATATCATTATCTCTTATTCTCGTCACTTAACACGCGAGAGAGCGAAAGGGGAAGTATTTCACCGCTCGCGTTCGAAAGAGCAGCTCCGACTTCGGTCCGTTTGCCGACAATGTTCGGAAGCGTTCGAAGCTAGCCAAGTCGACTGAATTACCCTCACTTAACCCCCCGTTCTCGGTAACCTCGGACAACTTCCGAGAGATTTTAGAGCGGGCAGAACCAAACTCGACCGAAGTAACCCATTATATTCTCCGTCCTTGGCCAACCTTGGCCAACTTCCAGAGAGTGTAGTGCAGGCATCAGAATTTAATGATTTATATTTTATTTATTTATATTTATTGTGCAAAAAATAGTGTTCCGATACTTCAAAACTAAAAAAAATATAATAATAAATTGGTGCAATATTTTAGCTTAAAAAGTAATAAATACTAAATAAAAATATTTATAATGCTCATTTAACTTACTTTTGTATGATAATTAATAAAATGTTACTATTAGCTCTAGAATTTGTGAAAGTATGATGTGATTGAAATAAAAGAAAATCATATATGAGAATAAGTTGAGATAATTTTTTATTGATTTTATTAGACTTGAAAATGTTCCTAAATTAAATGACATTTTTTTTTATTATAAGAATATAAAATAAACTTATCTGAATTACACACAAATCTGACCTCCAATGTCAGCCACTAGCCGCGTCATGTCACCAATCATTCCACTCCATTTTCCGTCTGGCAATTTGTAGCCCCAAGTGTCGACAAATGTGAAGTTATGAGTCCCATTTAGGTAATCTATCAAGTACGTCGTCAGTGCATAGTTGACTTTTGTTATAGTATCTATATGTTTGTCCCTATGGCAAAATTGATTTTTAATAAATTTATTTCTAGTATATATAGTTAGTAGGTCTTATTGAAAAATATTGTATATTACCTATAATCAGATAAATGGTTAATTGTATCGTTATCAGTGATGACTATGCTTGCAGTTAATATAGTCTTTTGAAGGTTGTTCCTTCTTATGGATATTACCTTATTCAATCTTTCGTCAATTATGCCTGTTTTTGGACTCCAATATCCAAAATGTTCCATTAAGATTTTTCCATTTAATCTATGTTTATAATCTGCATTTTAAATTATAATAATTAATTTTAATGTAAATGTTTATAGATATTTTAATTAGTATGCACATTGTGTTAGTATATAGTCAGGTCGCTTTGAATCTCTAGTGAATACCAATATGTTGCTGTCGGAGAGGATTGATTTATCTCCAAAGTACACATACGGACGTTCGAGTATTGTTTTTCGCGTATGGCTAATTTCGGCACTTTCTAGTAATTTCAGAAAGGGGTTCAAATCGTGTGAAGATATTGTATTTTTAGTTAATTCGCCGGATCCGTCAAGTATAATCCATTGATATGGAGAATTGAATAGTTTCATTCTGTCGGCCTGAAAATAAATAAAGTTTAATAGAAACGGGATGTGAAATTTACATATGAAATAAAATAATAGCAAAAATATAAGATTTATATTGCATTACTTCACTTATCTGAATAAAAATAAATAATACTTCAAGTACCAATTTTAAGCAGTTCTCAGCAAATGGACATGTAGCATCTAATAAGAATAGGCTGTGTTGATTCAGAGTTGTCAATTTTTCCATATTACAGTCGAACATAATATTACTTAAAAATCCATTTTTGGATAATGTTTTAATTAATTGTATCGAATATTCTAAAATATAATGAATTTAACATTAAATGTGATGTGTCATAAGTATGAATTAAAAATATAACTTACCGCTTTTCCAACATAAAAATCCAGTTAAAATCAAAGGTGTGTGAGAATAAATTATATAATCATTAATGAAATTTATTTTTTCATTTTTATTTCCTTCATTACTTTCTGATCTTTTTATTAAAATAATCAAAAATATTACAAGTATATTTGTATAGTCTTTCATGTTTTTATACAATGACTATGGATGGTGGATTTTTAATAGTGAAGAAAATTTTTTTAGGTCTGTAGTTTTATTATAAGCAGAAACTCTTAATATTTTATGAGTGAATCGTCAAAAACTGTAAGCAAACTAACCAGAAATTATTTACTTGTAATGATACACAGTAATTACATAGTTCGGTTTTGTTTGAAGTTCATAATGCGCAGTCTTAGACACGACATCATATTTAATATGGATGAGTTGCTTTATATTTGAAGTACACTTTATAAGTATTATATGAATTTGTGGTTAAATTGATGGAGCGTTGTTTATTTAATTATAGTAATATATATTTAATTGAAAGCATATAAAATTTAAATATTATTTTGAACATCATATAAATGAGCTTTTAAAGTGCCTGATATACTGTTGTGTATATAATTATTATGATAATTTAGACGTTTCTTCGCAAAGAGAAAATATTTAAATATGAATAGTCTTTAAAACAGAAGCTATAGTTAAATGATAAATTTATCATAGAGCTTGACATTTATTAAAATACTATATTAATCATTATACATTTTATATTTATGACAATAAATAAGCATATCTCTAATCCTAATTAATTTGTATTAAAATCTAGAATTTCATATATATATTGAAAAAAATAAATTAAATACTTTTTCAACGAATTTTTAAAATAAAAATAATTTAATTGTAAATAGATAGCCGTAATGAAATGTTGCATGTTAGATTATAGAATGAAAATTTCCTCAGTAGCTTGTCTAGCTAGATTTCTATTAAAAGAGCGTGTCTTACAATATCCTTTGGGAATCTACGTAGTCTTCCATCCAATTACACACCACGTAAGCCCGTCGAAAGCTCCTAGATTTTAAAATCAATTACTGACTCCCATCAACGTTTTTATAGCACTTTATCCGGTAGATAAATGTAATTAAAATACCTAGAAGCCATTTTACAGTATTTGTATGCAGGTAGCTTTAAAACATAGCACTTTGAACATTTAAATTATATATTATTTGGCAAATAAAAAGCGGTTATGTTGTCAGAGACATGCCCTTTTGAATGTGACAGTTAACCAAAATCCACTAAAAGGATGACAGTTGGTCAGTACAAGCGAATATGAAAATAAACTTATACGTGGGTAGCTACATATATATCACACAAACATTTAACTCTTAAATTTTTGATTTATGTGTAAATGATAAACATAAAATCGTAGAATTGTGTCCTGTTTGTCATTTCGACAGCTACAAAAATAATGTTTTTTTGGTAAATAATGTGTGTTGACAACCTTTAATAAATAAATGTTAAAAACATCATTACAGCATAATAAATTGTATTTTTGTTACTTTTTCAGGTAGACTACTTCTGAGACTTTTTGATTCTTCAGAGTACTTTGATAAGTGGTTACTTAGAAGACGTATTCGTCAATATATACTAAAAGCAAGGAAAGGAGTCAAGAATTTAAAAGCATTGACAAAACTTTGGAATTTACTAAAAGCATATGCCTTAAATATTATAAGAATTAAATATATAATTTGTTTCATAAAATATAAACAAGATGTAAGCTTCCGAACATTTTTTACACAAATACCCTGATTTTAGACATAATCATAAATAATAAAATATTTGCATTGTTTTTTAGGAGCTATCATTATTTTCCTAGTTGACGAATTGCCATTGAATATTTAAAAAAAATGTTTAAACTTTATACGAGCTTTATAACTACACAATATATTTATATTTAATATTGATCAGTATAAACTAGATACTATCTTAAGCTATAATATATATTATATAAAAAGCAATAAAGTATCTTTATCGAATCAATCGTTAATATTAAGTTCAACGACCGTGTAAAGTTGGGGGTAGTAGGGTAAAATTGCATTTTCATGCAAATTTGCACTCGAGGACACACATGTTCTATATGTCGTTAACATCAAATTGGTATATTTAATTTAAAGTGGAAATTCTGCTGAAAAATATAGTGGTTTATTTTAACGTATTTGATTTTAATTTGTTTGATTTTTTAGTTATATTTTACAGAATAAATAATATTGTTTTAATATCTAATATTTGCAGGCTAAATAAACTTTGATCATTAATATTATTAACACGAAATTACAAACAGTAATCTGGAAGCTATACATTAATTTACATTCAAGGTATGAGCTTTCAAAGTACACACAAGAGACCTCTGCGGTATCTGGAAAATCAGACACATGTTTTCCTATAAAATTAATTAGTTATATTACCGGGGATTTTAGACATTAAAAGTTGTATTAAGTCAAACACAAATATGTTAAAAAACTAGTTTTTTTACAATAACGTATATTGCGGTTTTCTTTATAATATGCTTAGAGATTTAGAGTAGAATAACAATAGTTTTATGAGCAGTATTGAATGTGTTGCAACGTACGCCACAGCTTCCACTTTTTATCCAAAAAACACGCACACTAAACCAATACAATCATATTGTAGGAGTTGAAAACCACCTACTGCAATATTATATATTATTTTTATATTTATTTTGTGCGATATAGACCGAAACGTTTACATTTAAAGCCGAATGTCCAGACAGAAACCAGAAATTCAATATTTTCTTTACATAATATTGCATAAAAATAGCTATCAATTTTTGACCAAAAGGCTGTTTTTTGCATATCTAAACCATAAACGTCATAAAACAATTAAATTAATATTTTAAGAATTTATTAATAATTGACGCTTTGTACAACATAAATTATAAAAACAGTTATAGATCTCCGCACCGAGATCCATTAACGGTGTCAATAATGCTTATGCCAGTTTATGTTAAAACCGTTGGACCGTATTTTGACAAAAAACAGTCTGCTCTAAGCTGCATATTTCTGAGTCTAACTGATGTTGCTTATGTTATTGAAAACTTTTATTGGAAAAAATCATCATTGTTTTAATAGAAAAAAATATAAAAAATTAGACAAAAACAAAGATTTTAGTTCTACGTCCAACTGTTGAGATTCTCTTATTATTCACTGTTATACTTAAAATATCACAGAATTTTTGTCTAAGAAAAGTGAGATTTCAGTCAAACTACGGCCATCGAAACGTCCGTTAGTAGCACAAAAAGATTTCACTTCGATCGATCAGTTTTGTTCAGCCAAGCAGTCACCATAAATCTTCAAGATCTTTGGAAAGACTAGGAGACGACGATGACACAGCACCCCGATGATAAGAACATAGCACGTATTTTGAAAGTTGAACGTATATAAATCAAAAATATATTAACTAAGTTATTTTATTGTAAGAATTAAAAAAACAAACATATGTTTCGTTAAGGTACAGCAAATAAATATGAAAAAAATAGTACTTTATTTAAAAATTTTATAAAAAAAATATGTAATTTTAAAGGATTTTCTATTTAATTTATTTTTTTGAGATTTCATCTTTGATTAGCATTTACCTTAATTTTTCTGTTGTTTCTGATGAGAACCCAATGCGTTATAATGAAGTAAGCAAAATTGACACTTAAATTAATGACATATGTATTAATTTTTATGAAATATAATTAAAGCTAACCTTTATTAAATGTTACTTTGCAGGTCAAACTGATTTTTTGAAAAATAGCGCTATAAATATAAATTCGAGTTTGCTACGAAATTTGTACCTCAAAATTATTTGACTATGTTATTCCGGCGTTAAATTTATAGTCTCTAATTAAATTTTCATCAAAGAGCAATGTAAATGTGAGAGTTATACCTTGTTACAAAACTATAACAACAAAATATTGATTAGACAAAACAAGTAAAATTTTAGAGCAACAAGGAATTTTCCAAAGCATCCCTGAAAAATTTCGAAAACTATCAATTATCACAATTTTTTTTTCATAAATTTCGAGACACAGTTAAACTTCTCTTTCATTCGCAGTTTTTATTGATGGACCATTATGAACAATGTGAGATCGAATCGCATAACTATTTACTCACGCAAGCACCCAATAGTTGACTTCGAAAGACCAGAGACTACAGAGACTTTGAAAACAACTGTACGACTCTTCTTCATTCGACACTATATTTTTATTGTATGTCGGTATAAATGATATATTTATGTGCAGCATAAAAGCTAATGGTGTACGTGTAAAAATTAAGCGCTGATTTTATTCTCAACAGCTTCACGTGAGCAATATACGTTTAAATAACTACTTAAATTTTCATCAAGAAAAATAATAAATTATATCAAGCAGTGGAAAACGTTTTTCGCTTTTTTTTTCACTGCCTGCATAAACAAGCTACTGCTATTAGGATAGCAAGATTGTGCTAACATTTTATATTTAATGACTTAATTATTATAATTCCGTGAGACATTTTTAAAAGAGCTCCGGTAATCTAGAAATTCGCTGCAGCTCTTTACAAGTTTTTAATAAGACACAGGTAAAAAGACTGACAAGAGAATAGTAGTAAAGACAAGAGTAGGATTTTCCGAGGACAAGTACCGAGCTGTAAAATTTTTTTAAGGAAATGCTTCAAGTTGTTTACTTATTTTGTGCGCCACGTTTTTAAATTTAACTATGCGCTTTATTATTCTGCGCTCGCATCAAAGTAGTTTAATAAATTCACCTCCTATGAGATGTTACATATTTTGCGCAGTTTTTTGTAAAAAATGGGCGTTATAAATTTTGCATGATCGTATATTCTACTGAGTCTTCCTAATCTTCATATTTTACCGTTTTCTTTCATGATAAAATATAAAACACGATACAACCCATTCAACGCCTTACAATAAATATTAATCAAAAATAATAGTATACCATTTTTATCATGTATTTATTATGATATTCAATTAAAATAAATGATTATCATACTGATATTATTGTTTCAGGAATATGTGGGCTCAATCTCATTATTGACAGAGAGCCTGGGATTACATGCCAATAATACAATGGTGAGTATTTTAATGTACGCTCGAATTTAATCTGAAAGCTTTGATGAAAAATTAATTTTTCATACATAATCGTAGCATTGTGCATTATTCATATTTTTAGGTACAAGATGAAGAAGTCGGTTAGTTCGAAACGGAAATGAAAATCTTGAGACTTGTTAATATCCGGCCACTCATAACGTATGCATTTGTGGACGTGATGCCCTTTACAGTAATTTACCATTTAACCTTTATACTTTAAACAAATTCTCTAAGAGCTAAAAACAAAGTTTTTGAATCGAACTTGGTACATTCTTGCGATTGAAATAATCCAATTAACCATTTCAAAGTAGAACTTAAAATATCTTTGAGCGATATAAGAGCTTTTATGTAATGAAATGGCATTCAATTGCTCAGATTTGTTAAATAGTTCTCAACAAAGAATTTTAAATATGTTTGTTGAAGTAGTAAATCATATTATTCTCAATCATACATAAGTATTTAAAATTAAAAATAATCATATTTCACTAATTATTATTTAAAAAATCTAAAACAAATATTTCTGTAACCATTGAGATTAACAATAATAAAATAAAATGTTCGCAGACTTCTACAGCGTATATACTATATCTAAATCTACACCTATAAGTTGCGTTTCGACACTCGTCGCGGACGGACGTACTGCGTGTACAAAGTGCTGTGTGCGCGCATGCTGGTGACGCATGAGCCGGGTGCTCCGCCCAGCTGAAGAGTGGAACAGAGCATCATCAGCTGGTTGCTCCTCAAACCGAGTTGAGCAGACCCTGGTGTAGTGCTGGACAACTCTGGGTCGCTCCTTGCATTGACGAGTTGAGCTGACCCAGTGACAGTGACAGTGCCAGTGACAGAGACAGTGCAGTGGAAAAAGGATTTTCATTGGAAAGTGGGAAAGCCCTGGATTTTCATAGATTTTTCCGAGCTTTTCCGACATTTGGTTGGTCCCAGGGGGTTTTCCGTTTTCCCGGATTTTCCGGTTTTTCCGGGAGAATTTTCCGGGCGGGTCTGCTAGCCCACGGAGGGAGGTTCGGGTACCGGGGTTTTCCGTTGTTTTTCCGGTGTTCAAGTGAGTTTTTCCGAGTTTTTCCGGGTAAATCGAGATGGAGGAACTTGCACGAATGCGAAAGGCGATCACCGAACTTGACCTATTTATCAAGAAAAAGCCAAATGTGCATAATCCCATAAAGGAGGGCGTAACTGAGGTCAAGAGCGCACTCATCGCCCTTGAAACAGCAATCAAACGAGCTGGCCTTCCGGTGGTGACGATGAGCGAAACACCAGCAGGGACAGTTGAAACTCCAATTGCGGCTGCCGCGACACCTGCGGCCATCGCGACATCCGCGGCATCCGCGTCATCGGCGGCCATCGCGTCATCTGCGGCCGCTGAGCTTCCAGCAGCTACCGCACACTACGCGACAACTACTCCTGCAGCTACCGCTCCCCTCGCGGCTGACACATTTGCGGGGTTTACATCAGCGGAAGTGTCGACTCGCGCCTCCGATTGGCAGCAAGTGAAGAATGGAAGCAGAGGGGGAAAAAACCAGAAGATGATGGCGCCGAGAAGCTCAGCCTCGGCGAAGGCCGACCCGGCAAGGAAGCCGGCGGCGAAGAAAACAATGACCCCACCTACGAGAAACACGGCCGCGACGAAGAAAGAGGGCACCCTTCAGACGAAGAGTGTCGCAACCGGCCCTCGAAACGAGGCGATCGCGGTGAAGACGGGCTCCCTGTCCTACGCGGACGCGATCCGCGCCATCAGGAAGGGAGTGTCCAATCCGGAAGTAACGAAGGAAGTCCGCAGGATAAGGCAAACGAGGAACGGGGATGTCCTCCTAGAAATGGAGCGAGGATCTCAGAAGACGGAGGAGCTTCTGACCTCGATCAAGGAGACACTAGGAGAGAACATGCAGGTTCGCCGACTTGTGCCTCAGATGCGCATCGTCCTCCGAGACCTCGACGGAGGAACGGTCAAGGAGGAAGTCGTCGAGGCCATTCGAGCCTCAGCAGAGGAAGCGACCGACATGAAGGTCTCGCTGAAGCCGGCCTACGGAGGAACCCAGACGGCAACTGTCATATTGAACAGAACAGCAGCCGCCTCGCTGCTGGCACTGGGGAGGGTTCGCGTCGGTTGGATACACAGCCGAGTTCGAGCTGCTCAGAAACAGGAGGAGCGCTGCTTCAGGTGTCTCGGCATGGGCCACATCGCGGCCAACTGCACGGACCACAACGACCGGAGCAAGGAATGCTTCCGTTGCGGCCTCGAAGGCCACAAAGCAGCAACCTGCACCGTCAAAATCTACAGCACAGCAGAGAGGAAACGGCAGACTCAGGCGTAATCCGTGTACTACAGATAAATCTGAATGAGTGCAGAGCGGCGCAGGACCTGATGCTGCACACGACCAACGAGCGAAACGAAGACGTTGTGTTGATCTCTGAGCAGTACCGGGACGGCCAGCACAGGTGGTACTCTGCGGCGGGGTGCAGGAGTGCAGTCTACGTGCCGTCAGTGCGGCTGAGGGAGACATCAGTTGGGGCGGCAGGCGGCAGAGGCTTCGTCTGGGTTGAGGTCGGGAACATACGACTGTACAGCTGTTATTACTCCCCGAACTCGCCCTTAGACGCCTTCACAACAGACTTGTCCCGGCTCGCGGACGACATATCCTCCTCCAGTCTGCCAGTTGTCGTCGCCGGGGACTTCAACGCCAAGGCGCCGGAGTGGGGCTCCAACAAAACGGACCGCCGCGGAAATTTGCTCGCGGAAATGGCCTCTCAGCTGAACTTGCACGCGGCCAACAGAGGAAATACGCCCACTTTCAGAAGAGGAAGTTACGGCTCTGTTTTGGACGTAACTTTTACAAGTGCGTCTATCGCTCATCGCGTCGCTGGGTGGCGCGTCCTGGAAGAAGTGCACTCGGCGAGTGATCACATGTACGTCGAGTTCGTGCTGACACTACAAGACGCACGTCCGAGACCGCCACTGTCACAGAGTGGATGGGCGGTGCATAAGATGGATGTCGAACTCTTCGATGAGGAGGTCGCAGCGAGAAGAGGTGCAGTGATCGAGACCGCACTGAGCGAAGCGTCGCCGGAGCGGACCGTGGAAGCGCTTAATGGTCTCCTGCGCTACTGTTGCGACGCGTCAATGCCACGAAGGAGAGGGCCGCCCCGACGATCCACATACTGGTGGACAGGAGAAATTGCGGACCTTCGCCGCCAGTGCCTCTCGGCGCGCAGAAGAGCGCAGAGGAGACACAGAGACGAGGCGTCAAGAGAGGGCTACAAGCAGGCTCGAAAAGCCCTCAGTATAGCAATCAGTGCGAGCAAGTCTAGATGCTGGGATGAGCTGTGCGCTATGCTCGAGGCTGACCCGTGGGGCACGCCATACAGGATGGTGAGGGGGAAACTCCGAAAAGCCACCGTCGATCCGTATTTGGAAGACCCGAATAACATGGAACAGATCGTCGACGGTCTCTTCCCCCAACACAGAGAAGAGACTTGGCCCAGCAGCGAGACCAACCCGGTCAACGAACGGAGCATTCTCTCGCCATTCACTGTGGAAGAGGTGGTCGACGCTGCAAAGAGGATCAGCGTGAAGAAGGCGCCGGGCCCGGACTGCGTGCCGAACGCAGTCATCAGCCGGATCGCCGAGACGGACCCGCAGCTACTAGCCGCGGTGTACAACGATTGCCTCCAAGGAGGCACATTCGCGAAGCCGTGGAAGAGACAGCGGCTAGTATTGATCCCCAAGCGGAAGGGAGCTCTACCGGGTCCAACAGCGTACCGCCCTCTGTGCATGCTGGATGGGGCCGGAAAGCTCTTTGAGCGAATCATCCTCCAGCGACTGCAGGCAGTACTAGAAGATGAAAAGATGGGATTGTCGGAGCGACAGTACGGCTTCCGCCCGGGCAGGTCGACTATTGACGCCATCCAGAGGGTAGTCATGAAGGTGAGGCACGCATGGCGAGGCAGCGCGAAGACCAGCAGTCACGCCATACTGATTGCCTTAGACGTCCGAAACGCCTTCAACTCAGCCAGCTGGACGCTGACGGTGAAGGCACTCCGAGACCGGAAAACCCCAGCATGCCTGGTGAAGATAGTCGAGAGTTATTTCACGGACAGGCTGCTGGAGTATGCTTGCGGGGGCGAGAAGCGCACCCGACGAGTGACGGCGGGCGTCCCGCAAGGGTCGGTGCTGGGTCCCTCTCTATGGAACCTAATGTACGACGAGCTGCTGCGCCTGGAGATGCCCGACGGCGTCGAGCTAATCGCATTCGCCGACGACGTCGCAGTTGTCGCCACCGCAAAGCAACCGACACAGCTGCAGCAGGCAGCAGAAGAGGCGCTGCAGCTGATACAGAAATGGATGGATCAAGCCGGGCTCACACTCGCGGCGGAGAAAACCGAAGCAGTGTTTTTCACGCGGAGGCGCAAACTACCGCCACCCAGGATAGCGATCGACGGCCTCGAAATACCATTCAAGAGGGAGATCCGCTACCTGGGTGTGCACATAGATGACAAGTTGCGCTTCGTACGCCACGCCGAGGCAGCAGCGACAAAAGCGGCGCGTGTGGCGGAGGACCTCGCCAGGCTGATGCCCAATGTCGGAGGACCGAAACAGAACCGGCGACGACTGTACAACGAGGTCGTCCATTCGGTCCTCCTCTACGGCGCCCCGGTCTGGGCACAGGCCATGACAATTCAGAAGGCCAGGCTCAGTCTCACAAGAGTACAGCGAAGAAGTGCGCTTCGAGTAGCCTCCGCATACAGGACAGTGTCTGGAGATGCTGTTCTTGCCCTATGCGGCTTGCCACCGCTGGATCTACTCGCCTTGGAGAGGCAGGCGACCTACAACGGCCAGGAGAATGAGACCGCCAGAGCTGCGACCATGTCCGAGTGGCAACGAAGATGGGACGAGTCCACCAAGGGTCGGTGGACGCACAGGCTCATCGGTGACCTGAGGACTTGGATCGCCAGGAAACACGGTGAGCTATCTTACCATCTCACACAGGGCATGACCGGACACGGTTGCTTCGGCACGTACCTGAAGAAGATTGGCAAAGCAGCGAGCGCCGTGTGCCACCACTGCGACACCGAAAGAGATGACGACGCTGAGCACACGCTCTTCGAATGCTCGGCGTGGGCATCGGACAGATCAGCGTTGGAGAGGACAACAGGAAGGCCTGCCGCAGTAAACACTATGGTACAATCAATGCTGCTGAACAGGAGCTTCTTTGAGGCATGGAAGAACTTTGTGACCTCCGTAATGCGACACAAAGAAGACGCTGAAAGACAGCGCAATAGCGGCCCCAACGGGACACAGTCCCAGAACTGAACGAACCGAAGGGATATATCGGACAGACAGTACCGGTCGTTCAGGGGAGGGCAGTAGATGGGTTTTAGCCGGTAGGTCGTTGACTAGCAACGGAATCCGGCACTGTCGTTAGCGACTTGGAAGCTAACGACGTCTTTCGAAGATTTCCCTCTACTTACCAAAAAAAAAAAAAAAAATCTACACCTATAACTATTGCAACAAAATTAGTCATAATAATTCACACACATGTGACAAAAAGTCACATGAAAAAAGCACCAGTTCTATTTAAATATTGTAATGGTCGATGCCAAATACAAAATATACGGATTATTAAATTTTTAATCACTGTTTTTGTTCAACGTAAATATAGATTCTCAAACTTATTTGACTTATTGCCCAATTTTGATGTAACTGATTATCCTGAATTTGGCTGTTCCAAAAAATAAATTATTGCACAAAAGAAAAATTGATAAAAATGTATATATATAGCATTCCCACTGCGACAGCGCCGATTTAATCGACATTAACTTTCAATCCTCATACATACTAAGGATATATTACACGTACACATTTAAAGCATACCTAGTTTATTTGCAATTCATCAAATCTAACGAATATGTGCATTAAATCAGAAGCAATGATAATTTGTATGTATTGTAAAAGGAAAAACTCACTTTTCGGCCTCGGAGTCCGTCAACGGGAATTCAAAATTTGAAGATTTCATAACGAAGATCGTTTTATGCTGTTTATCTAGTTTAATCAATGTATTCCTTTAATCCTTACACATATTATGTATATATTTCATTTTCATAGTTTTAACATACCTAGTTAATTTGCAATCCAAATATTTATATTCAGTCTTATCGAACAACGTACATGCCAAAATAATGAAAATTATTGTCGCGTAGCAAAATTAATAACAAGCGTTGTCACGTTAACGTCGGCCATTTTGTTTTATATTTGAATGCTTATTTTTCATTGGTCGAAACAACAGAATACATTACCAGCTGCTCGATAATCAGTCGGAGGAAATTCAATTTTTATTATTATATTTAAATATATTTCTTTTGTTTACGCGTATTATTATACACCGTTCATACAAAGCGATACGATTTACAAAGTAGAAAATTGAGCATATAATGTTTCATTGTAAAGCGCGTGCGCCTGGAAAATACATACTTATTAACGATTATATATAAGATATTTGCTATTTATAATAAATATTTGCTACTTATAAAATAATCAATGCTACTTATAAAAATAATAATTGCTATTTATGAAAATAGTTTTCTCAATTTAAAAAAATTAAAATGCAACTATAAAAATATTTAATATTTTTATGAGCTGAAATAGCATATTATTATAGATTTTTAATACGTAATGTATACGACCCACCTTAATTTAAAATAAACATTTTATCAATCATTCAATCAATAAAATATGTATTTAATCATGAAATTAGAAATATCCGGAAGACCGGAATTAAAAATAAATAATAATTACTAATTTTCTTCTCTCAGACAAAGATTCATATAGGAATCGTAGCAAAGTTTTTCAAATATTATTTAAAAATTAAGCCTCCATCTATTGTGCTGCTTCAACCCTTGGCTTGTTGGGGTCTCTATTGAAGACTTCTCACTGAAGGCTGCCATTCGCTTAGCTTTCGTCTTTGGCCGGCCGTCCCCGTTATTCCATTGCGAGCGTTTCACTTAAACAAAAAAAAATATTGCTATAATTCAGAATATATCTATTTTATCTATTTATTTATGCCAGCTTTTAGAGTTATAAAACCAATTCTATATACAAATTATACATATATTGGTCAATTGTGCTTATGTTCAATAAGTTCTTTTAATTTATTTGAATCATCATATTATTCTATTCGTAATGCAGATTTTTAATCGGTTAATCCATTAGAGGCAATAAGACTTCTCCAGTTCAATGTATATACAACGGACTGTCATTTTACGCGAATGGTAAAATTCGCAATGGCCGAGACTATTGTAAATGGCCGATCGATATATTTCGCATGAATGGAGAACGCTCGGGGTTTATGGACCAATTTGAAAGCTCGGCTCCAATACGTCGGTCGGTCTATTCGATGGACCGGTTGAGCATTATCCACTTATATACGGCGAGTTGAATAATTTCAGGCTGTCGATGTGAAAATGAAAAATTAAACGAAAGCGACAGACGTGCTTTTCAAAATGTACCGGGAATCTGCTGGCGTGTATTAACACGTGTGGACGTGTACATGTATCAATTGATATATTGTATCTCAACCGAGAAGATTTTTCCCCAAAGTCTATAAAGCTACATTGAACTTGATTGAACTTGATGACTAGATACATTAACGATGATTGCATGACATCTATTTATTCGATGGTACAAGACATAGCACTTTTTTTACGCCACCAGTCTATCGCCACTTAATTTATATAAACTAATTGGCATATTAACTCCATCAGTTAATGATAACTGTAGATTGCACTTAGGAGTTCTTAATGTCAACCTTTAAAATAAATCAATAAGAAACATTAATTCGTTGATATATTTTTTTTATTATTTTCAACACAACATGATTTTACTATTGAAGAAATCCTAAAAATAAGAATAAAGCAAAAAATAAGCCACCAACTGAATAACATTAAACATCCATAATATTAACAATCTATTTATGTACGTTTTTTTGACTGTTTGCATAATTAATAATCTTGTTCTATTGCAGAATTTATTCATTCGCATAATATTTCACTATATTATGCTTATAGCCACTACTTTATTCTAGCTTAAGGTAAGATAATGCTAGTCACATAATTTATTAATATCGTAGACGTTTTTCTACGTGACGAGTTGTTCATTTTTGATAATCAGTGTTATACCTGAGTAGTATATATTAACTTATTCAAGTATTTATTTATTTATTTATTAAAATTATAACCATCGTGACCTGACAGGCAAACCCAATGCGTCACGATAGTCAAAAGTACAAATACATCATAATACATACAAATATAAACAAGACAAAACAACAGACACAAATCACCTCAACAGGTGTGCATTGTCCCATACGAACTGAACCAAAACTCCATATGTGCAAGAGAAAATGTCAATATTTCTATGGACAGAATTGAGCAGATAAATAGCCTTGGCCAGAGAAGAGTTGGCAAGTGCTCCAGTTCTAGACTTAACAGGCAAGAATAGTGGACGCGACCGAGAACTATAACCACCTTCAGGAGCCCACATTTGAAGCTGCTCGAGCACTGAAGGATTGTCTACGATGCCCTTGAGCAATTTCCAGAAGTGTTTAATTACATAAACACTTCTGCGAGTCGACAAAGAAACGTATCCCAGGGCTCCCAAAATAAAAGCACTGGAAAACAAGAACGGATAATACCCGTATTCCTTCAAGTATAAATATCGAAGAAATTTACGTTGTACTTTTTCCAGCTTCAATTCATTACATTGATTCATTACGCCTGGGATCCAAATGATTGAGCTAGTTTCTAGTATGCTGCGGACTAGAGTATCATAAAGAGTGCGCAATACTAAAGTATTCCTGAAGTAACGCGCATTTCTCAAGATAAAACCGAGCATTTTTAAGGATTTGCTATGAGTCTCTGCAATGTGCTGGCTTAATTTCCAACGTTCTTCGAAAGTCACTCCTAAATCCTTAGTTAAAGAAAACCTTTCCAAAATATATCCGCCTAGATGGTATGAATATTTTGTCTGCGTTAATGACCTTGAAAATGAAATTGTGTGACATTTCTTTACACTGAAAGGCAATTGGTTATAGCAAGCCCATTTCCATATAGAGTTGAGATCCTCCTGTAGGTCGAGGGAATCAGAAATCGAATGCATTTTCTTGTAAATTTTCAAGACATCTGCATATAATAAAAAATCTGAATGCTCTATTGCTGTTTCTATGTCATTAATGAACAATAAAAACAACAATGGACCCAAATTGGATCCTTGAGGTACTCCAGTAGGGGTCTTATATCGTTCTGAAAAAGAGTAATTATACTTGACGAATTGATATCTATTGGTCAAGTAATTTGAGAATAGATTTATGAGATCTTCAGAAAACCCGAAATTAGATAACTTTTTACAAGTAAAGCATGGTTAACTTTATCAAATGCTTTTTCAAAATCTGTGTATATGACGTCCACTTGTACACCAGAGTCCAATGATTTTAAAACATAGTTAGACAAAACCATTAGATTAGTGACAGTGGATCGAGATTTACGGAAACCATGTTTTTGGTCGAGAAGCATACACCTGCAATGATTAAAAATGTATTTATGCAAAACAATTTCAAATAATTTTGCAGGTGATAAGATCAAAGCTATTGGCCTGTAATTGTCATTCTGAGATTTGGGACCCTTTTTATGAATCGGAGTGACTTTTGAACATTTCCACAATTCTGGAAAACAAGATTATTTTAAACGATCATTTCATTCATAAAAAAAATAAGCAACGTAATTTAACAAACTACTTACCTGTTAGCAAATAAATCACTCATGAGGACCAGAAAAAATACCCTTTTGAGCGTAAAAAATGTGCGATAGACAATGCATCGACCAGATAAAAACCGTTAGTGTGTTTTACACCATGCAGTTTCAATTATTCAATGCAATTGGCCTACTAACACCCGAATCTGTGATTCACCAGAGCTGTCTCGAATTAAAAATATAAAATATTTGACATTTTAATTAAACGATTCGAGAGAGACGATCACGCGTCACCATCTGTCCCCCAAAATATAATAAACGACCTAGCTCGATTTTAACTAATCACTACGATTTTAACTAATCACTCTGAAGATTATGAATATAATATGATTCGAATATAGGGGTTTCAAGTAATAGCCATCGATTTATATGACCCGTCTATCGTGCTGGTTTTTATAAATTAATAGCAATAAAAAAATAAAAAATTTGATACCACTATAAAAAATGTACATTTTATTATTTTTACATAGATGTACACATTTATGAACTTTAGTTTAGATTAAAGTGCACATTCTTTTGGTAGTCAACATGATAGATCCTGTTTTTAGCACTTATTGCTTTAAGAAAACAGATGCGCTTAGTGCTAAAGTATGCTTTTATTCTTTATAAATGCAAGAGACATAAATATATGAGCTTTTATAACGGTATAAAACAACAATTATAAGGGATCTAAAAATGTATTTATTCAAATAAGTTGATTTTAGGTCATCAACAAATAGAGGTCTTCAAGAGCTGTGAATATTTTGTTATAATTAGTAATCGTCGATGGTTAATGTGTTTTTTTTTCATTAATTACTTTTCGTATCAATTACCCAAAATGGCATACTACGAAAAGCATTCTTTGCTAGAAATTTAATTAAGGGGTTATTTTTGCCCACTCTGTAGCAATTTATACACACGCAACATCCAATAAACGCTTGTA
Organism: Plectrocnemia conspersa; assembly: GCF_051122295.1. Lineage (NCBI taxonomy): Eukaryota > Metazoa > Arthropoda > Insecta > Trichoptera > Polycentropodidae > Plectrocnemia > Plectrocnemia conspersa. The sequence goes on from NW_028277174.1 coordinate 25,657,610, forward strand.
ATTTGATCTTTTGTTTTCACGCGAAAAATGATCGATGAGCACAAACATTTTTGACAGGCTCCAATACGACAGTGAATTATCGATAGGAATGTGCGATAATGAACGAACGATACATAGACCATTTGCGATGTTGTATAAATATAATACATACGGTCACCATGGATCATATTTTAAACGTAAAAAGTTCAACTGGCAGTTTGTTTAATTCAATATAGATATTATTTGTTATGTGTTACAGCTGCATTTTCCTGTCGGGATAAATATTAAATAAAGCTTTCAAATAATAAAAATATTATCTATGTAAAAAAATTGATGGGTATGTATACAAATGAAACAAAAATAACGGTTCAAGAGATATGAAAATGTATCATAATTTATATATTTCTCCGAAAGAATAAGCGAGATTTCCCTGGGCGATAATCAAACCACGTACATGATAAGCATAAAAAGTAACTAACTTACTCATAAACTTTACTGGCAGCCATGGAAATAAATTCCATTATTGCGGATATTTACCAGCATAATCTGCGCGTACCATTTCACCTTACAGAGTATTTTAGGCCCTTCCGAAAGTTTAAGATTAGATATCTGCCTCACCTGTTATTATACATAGAATGTCCGTTCTCTCGTCTTTGTTAAGTTGTTGTTTGGTACTTGTTGCCTTGTTCTAAAGTTAGCTAATTCAAAGGCGAGGAATAAAGTTATATAATTTTTTCAAACTAATATTATTTCTCGAAATTTAGATTTATATATTTCGCGGACAATAGATTTGAGGCAAAAGTTAAAAGTAGATTCTGAATTTCATAAATAAACTTATGTATATTTACAAAGGCTGCAGCTTTTCGATATTGCTAGCTGCAAGCAACGGACATTTCAAAGTTTGCACCAGAAGCTTTGCCAGAGACAGCACAGTACAAAAGCATGAAAACATATTCAAAGCTGACATTTTAAAAACAACAAAACGTACAGAATTTCATATAAAACTTTTACTACTCAAGTTATTAACAAAACAAAGACTGAATAAAATACTTACGCTAAATTAAAAAAGCAATAAAAGCAAATTTTAAACGGTAAATCCGTTATTCAAACAAAGAAAAATACAATTCTAACGCAATAATTAAATTTAAGTAAAATACCATAATGTCTATCGGCTATAAATACTGAAAAAAATAGTTGCGACGCTTATGATCGTAAAAAATATGTTTTTTTTAGTGTTTTGCATTACAATATATAGTATGTGATTATAATAATACAGCATATTATCGTAGATATATTTATATTATTTATAAACAACGTACTAGATGATCGTTAAAAAGAATAAACTTTAAAAGGGTGATGATTTGTTATAAAGAACGCGAATAATCGATGGATCAGAACGGATCGATTTACTTCGATTGATTACAGAGCGTAACTCTGTGAAAGCCCCCATAAATTTTTGCAATCTGCCGGTTCCCACGCAGTGTTTTTTCTTATCTGATTATTAATGTAGTTGTTAGATTACCAAAGCAGGGATTAAGCCCATGGTAAACAGATTTCTCAAATTAGTTGAGAAAATTGTAAAAAATTGCTTACTATTTAAATATTTTTGTAGGGACCACACATATTCGTTTGTAAAGGACCTTATATGTGAAACTTACGTTATTACTGTGATCAAAAGTGATTATTTAACAATAGTGCGATTGCACAAAGGCTATAAGTAAAGGTTCCCTCACAAATAACAGGCAAGGGTGCATTGAATGAATATTTCATTGTTAAGAAACGGTCACAGCAAACAACATATCACCCAAAACAAATAGCACCGTAAGGCTACAATATTACCGTTACGAAATTCATTTAGGAGATATCCATCAAATGTTACTTTCTAAATGCGTATACTTATTTCGTTTTTCTAAGAAGCAAGTGCAACGACTGGCTTAATGATCGTTGCATGATTATGATTGGTGAGCAAGTTTCGTAGCTTGGACTCCAATGAGGAGAAGGCAGTCACAGACAGTCACCTGGCAGACTTCGGCGGACACTCGAAGAGAATAGCAGATTCACCCCGCCTGGTAGATGCGCCCCCACCGGAAGACGCGAAAAGAGACTCCTAAACACGATCAACGCAGCAAGAAGAACTGCATCTAGACACTGTCACTGCCACCTAAAAGACCACTAAGGATCTTCCACAGACATCATCCCTGCGCCAGCTTCTCCACCACTGCTCGAAGAAAATTATCCGCAATATATGTAATATAATCTAATAAACTTCTCACTAGTTTTCACCTGCGTCTTACTGGCTACCAAGTTATCCCTCTTAGGGTTACCAAACCCGAAATTTCCAAACTATAAAAAGCTTCCAAGAAAGCATGCATATATTTAAACATCTGGCACGGACTCACCCTATGCTATGCAGTGGTTTAAAAATGTTTTTAAATATTCGTACAAATTTTTTTTTAATAAAATAATGCTCTGAAAATTAAATTGATTTGAAATTTTTCTCAAAAAATTTCAGAAAAAACACGAACTTCATAATAAATCATAGGTATTGGTCAAACGATCAATGACTAAAAAAGACGTTGAGCTTTCTCCAATTTTCAATATCAATGAAAGCTTGCATATATTAAAACATCTGGCGTGTACCCAGCGGTATATAAGGAAGTAGCTGTTTTAAAACATTTAAAAATATTTGCACAAATTTAATTTTTAACAATAATTGCTTTTTGAAAATACTCGAGAAATATTTTTTTGAGAGGAAACACTGACTGTTTGCTAATCGTTAACTCTTTGTACCGTTTATTATTATCGCTAAATTTCTACAGAAAAAATTCTGGAATTTTTAAAAATTGGTTTTTTAAATAATGTTTTTAACAATATTTTTTTGCAAATATAACCGCACTACAATTACAAGTAAAAGTAAATTATGACAATAATGTTTTTAAAGTGTTTTTTAATCAAAATTATTCGTTTGCAAATACAAAGTTTTTTCCTATTTACTTTTGCTTATAAAACTTAGATAATAAGTATTCTATCTTAATAAATTTATTATCTTTCTAGAGCATTTCCTAAAATTATTATTTTATAAAAAAATATGAAAAGTTTAAAAAGTATATTATATTACATATAACTTAGACTAAAAATTTAGGCTGTTTAAAAAAAGGTGTAATTTATAGAGCTGAGTTTCATGTTTTGTTCTAAACATGTATTTTTAATATCACCTGTAATTAATATGATAAAAATATAAGCAAATTAAGATTTAAAATTTATTAAATATAATTCAATCTATAATATTCTTCAATGTTTGCTTATTAATATAAAAGTAAATTATGTACGTTATAAAAGCTAATGGAAAAATATGCATAATGTATAAGGTAATAAAATACAAATGGTTTAAATTCAAAGCCAACTCGTACCTAAAAATATTATGAATTAATAAGTTTTAATATTTTTTTTTTGAGATTTTCGTCTTTATTTATTTATGTATAAATTATATTGTAATATATTCAACGATATATAAAAAAATCATAGCAAATTTTCCAAGCATTTAAATACGTACATATTTACATACAACGTAAGCAGATCGACTTTTTACTTGAAAATTCCATTACTGTGCGTGGTTATATTTTATTGTATATTATATTAGCTTCGTTAGAGTTTCATCGGCTTCTCGGCGGCTTATTCAATTTAACTTCGACGATTATGCACAATCTGTTTATTGTATATAAAATTGCTGATGGTTTTATCTCGCAAATGCTTTTCCATAGTCTCTTGGGATTAACCCCGAGGCTCTGGCTAATTACCAAAACCGACAGGGTTCACTGATGGAACTCAAAAAACAGTATACGTAAAAGCGTTTAGATTTATAAATGTAGAGGTATGACTATAATTATATTACATATAGAGTGTTACAAAAATTAATAAAATTTACTGTTTTATAACTAAAAATAATATAAAATAAAGACATCATGTTTTAGAAAAAAGATCAACAAAGTCTAAGGGACATAAATAAACCAATTATTATTATGAGATTTAAAACAAGTCTTTTACGACTTACGGCAAAGTCTTGTGGTCCCGAAAATAATTTTTTAAAATAGTTAAAAAATATAATATTTATTCATGTAACACTACTTTCATTACAATTTGTACCACATTCACAAGACACGCCGATATCACGTAGACAATAGTAAGGTAACTTTGCATTTAACTGTGCTGATAAGATAATGCAACTAATGCAAACAATACACAGAGGTTCTGCAATATTGTGATTAAAATAGACTAGAAGCAATAACAGCATTAGAGATAAGGCGAATGATAGATCAAAATTGATAGCCAGTTTTCTTTATCACACTAATTTAATACAGTTTTTATTGCGAAATTTTGCTTTTTTTTTGAAAATACACATGGTAATATTTTTTTATCTGAGTTTACGCATAAATGAGTTAATGCTATAATAACGTACAGAAAACACAAACATTATACTTTTTTTTTACGAAAATGTATACAAGCCCAACATAAATATTGTAAACGCTTTTCTTCTTTGCCATAATTTTGGTTATATCACAGGCCTGTGATACTTTCTATTCTTTGTTTCGGTTATGTAGGGAAAATCCGGCTTTTGTCCCAAAACAATAAGTGCCACAATCAAAACCAGTAAATGATGTTTGTGCAAACCCTTGGGCGAGACACAGAAACGTTCCGGACGTGGACAAACTCGGTAATATTTTCTAAGGTACTAAAATAGAGTAAAAAAGTAATTAAAGCGAATACTGTATAATCGAACTGTTTATTTTGAGGCGAAAATGTTTTCCTCGCACAATGGAAACATTAATGAAAAAACGTTTTAGAACAAACCGTGTGTAAATTTAATTACAAAGTGAATCATTGAATTGATATGTGTTTTCGAAATAATTATCAATCTGTTGTTTTAGCGCAAGTAACATTTTATTTATACCCAATATTTAACAACAAACCTAGTCATATTGTTACTTGCGTTTATATTACTAAATAATTAAGTAGAGATATGTCAGATTCTCATATAAATATATATTTTTCTACGTCGCTTATTAGTACCAATTTATTTGGAAATCTGTCTGTAAAAAAATGTTTAATAATAGTAATATTGTTTAAGGGTCTATTTAACTTATAAGCTATACTTATCTATGGCAAAGTTCATATATATTATGTTATATTATCTTCTATTTTTTTTTATTAAATATATGTTACATGTTTTCGAATGAAATTATAATTAATGAGTAATATATTATAAGAATTCTTGTTATATAGCTTATAATTTTTTTTATTTGAAAATGCACTTTAAAATGTAAAATAAATGAATAGATTTTGCTGATAAGGTTTTATTACTTTATAACCCATCGGTCACTCAATATTATTACTCTTGAAATTATATTTTTTAACATTTCTTTTTATCAAAGACAGTGAGACATCATATATTGTAAACTAAATTCGTTTGTTTTGACGCTAATCGCCATTAGTTATTCTTCTAGTGCTGTAGGGATAGGGCTAAGAGTTTTAATGCAGAATCACATTAAAACACGTAAATCGGATGTCCAATTAGATTTAAGTCCGAGTTCAGATGTGTGGCGAACCTCGGACAGATATGTCCGGGTGTCCGTCGGACAAATCCGTACGTGTGTGCTTAGCTATTATGATACATTTAGGCATTTATTGCGTCATGAATATTTTTTTTCATTACTATGGGATACAATTGTGTGTAAAAAAACTTTTTTTTATCAAATTAATATGCTTTTAAAATTGTTTTGGAAATCTGTTATAAAATCTGGGCAGTTTTTAAGTGTTTTATCCTCGTCGGGATAATTTATTGTCTGCCCTTATTTTAAGTAAATATATTGTTTTGTTAATATGGATATCATTTTAATAATATAAATATTAATAAAATCAATTTAAAAAATTATCTTTTTAATAATCTAATCTTACATTTTTAAGCGGTGAATATAATCAAAGTATTATATTTAGGGCTTGTAATATTTTCTTTGTTAATTAAAATTCTAACAATATTGCAATGAATTCTCTCGAGTTGCTAGCCATATTTAAAAAAAGTTATACGATTAAATTTTATAGATAGTTATATGTATATAATGATTAAATAATACAATTAAGATAACTATGTGATACAATTTTAATTGATGATATTATAAAATAAAGTTATATTTTAAATTATACTATTTAACACTTTACAACCTCACAATCTAAATACTCATAATTAGTAATAAAACATCTCAACTTTTAATGGTATAATCTAAAATGAAGTGCGCTCATTCTCGCAGAAATAGCACAATCTCAGCGACCTACTTTCTACATTATCCACAATATGAATATCCATTCACATTCATGTACAGGTACACCTTTCTCGGTTATATCCTCAGTACTATCTTAAAGTAAACCACAAAGCGACGAGGCGTACGTGCATAGTAACTTTAAGTAATTAATGTAAAACGATAGCTAATTACGATTGAAAAATGTATTATACCAAGGAGGATAGTTTGCATATTATTACAGCACATCTGCATCTAAGTAGAGAATACGTCAAGATGTTAACCACGTAGTAAACTTTCACGTTGAGAACTTTCGTCTCGTTAGCTTATAATGACGAGAGGAAAATGTTAATTTTTAATTTATGATTTTAAATTTCAATTTAAATCAATATATAAAATAGCGATTGATATTTTTAGGTATATAGATATAAAGAAAATATTTTTATTATATTATTTAATCAACTAAAGCTCCACTGCTCTGAAAATTCAATCGGGAAAGGTTTTTCGAGCTTGTCGGTACTATCGGTTTAACTCGCTCGTAATACTAAAACTCTTTTTTAAGCGGAGTTTTATCATCCAAAAACAATAAACAGCAACTGGATCGATCCTCTGGGAAATTACTACCTGGATGAGATGAACAGACGGTGGAAAAAAGGCGATTTTTTCCTTTCCTTTTCGCCGCCATTTGAATATAATTTGTCGCGACTGTATTATCTCGAGACTCTGTGCGAAAAAAAACTCAATGAAAACCGAATTTACGAGGGAGGAAAGTAATTATTTACATTTAATTAATGTGGACAATATTATCGTGAATATTTCAAGATAATTTAATTAAAGGAAATGTTTTATGATTGGTTTTCCTACAAACTTATCATACGGATTTATATGAACAATGTACATCCATATACATATAAAAGTAATACAGAATAACACGCATGAAAAAACTCTTCAATAAAATCATTATTATGTGCATATAATAGCATAATTAAAATCTGATTAAAAAAAAAATTTTAACTGAAAAATTATATAAGCATAAATATAAATAAATATTCAATACATACACTTAAAAAAATCGAAAAGTTATAAATCTATGTTTTTAATGTTGGACTACTAATGCAATAATTTTAGCAAGAATTATTATAATTAACGTTACGTTACGTTATTTAATATATATTTATAATACAGGTGGGCTTGTATATAACAGTATATATTTAATTTGAATTTTATTTTATATATGTGATTTATGTAGCATGAAGGTTATTTATTGCGTTAGAGGTGAGCACCTTTAATCGATTTTCGTTTTATAACTTCCTACTTTTTAAAATATAAAGTATTATTTACTTTAATTTCAAAGAAATTTTACCTAAAAATATAATATGCAAACGCTTCATTTAAGATATATATATATATATATATTAATTAATGTTTATATTAACTAAATATATTGGCTTTGATGGTCTCTTTGAACTAAGTTTGTTAATCAATCTGAATGGCCTAATCGAAAATTTTGATAACAATTTGTATTTAATTAAAACAGAGTACAACATGTAACATAATTATTTAAAATATGTCTGGTTTCTGGAAGTACCGGTATCAAGAGGTTCTGCAAGTTAGGTTTAAAAATGTATATTATTTTAGGACTAAGATTTAATTTACACATTAATATATAAAGCGGTTGTATTTATTATAGGGTCAAAGAGGAAATGTTTTGTTAATTCGAACCATGCGAAATTAGGTCGGAAACGAAAGGGCTGTAATTAATACGGTTGTTCTTTTTACCTCTCGACGTACGCGCGAGAGTACGTTGTATATATTATAGTATTTATTTAAATTTTGTTAAACAGAAAGTTTGACTACCATTTCCAAGTACTCTTCAAAGCATAACAATGAACAATGATTGCATCTCTAAAAAATATTTGTAGGTTTAAAGCAAAATATACGAAATTTATTATGTAAATTTTGAAAGTTCACTTGTATTGTTAGTGGTTTTTAAACGCATATATGAATATTCTAAATTAGGGCAGTTACAAATGTTGTAAATGTAAATATAAATATTTTATTCTAAATTAAAGATGTATTTCATTTTATATATCAAAATTTCTTCTTTCGTTCATTGCAGAACTTAAAGTTATTATTGTTAAAGGATTTTTATTTATAATGAAATAATTCTACAAAATGTTAATATATCGTTGTTATTACTATGTTTAACTATTTGAAATAAATAGAGCATTAAAAGGTTATAAAAATATAGTAAACAAAATTTAAGCTTTGATTGTCTTCTTGTACTTTAAATTTTCTAAAATATACATACATATATTTAAGTTTATGAAAATTTTAGGTACGGTCAATAGAACCTAAGTTTTTTTAATATAATGGCAATTTATTATTTATATAACATACATTTTTAAAATAATTAATTTCACTGTTAAAAAAACGTCAGTTTATTTAACAATTTATATAGATTTTTTAAGTGCATTAACAAATATATTTATTGCTTTGCGTAACTAAGGATATCATTTAAACCGTGTTCTAACTGTCTTTTTTTACGTTGAATGACTGTTAAAGATAAAATCAATAAAAAAAAATTTAACTACGTAATATGTAAATTCGTATAGAAATGATAATATACATAGATATATCCTAATTTTTTTTAATATACTTTATTAAGATATTTTTGTGTACTTTTATTCCATTTTAGATGTGCAATTTCAGAAACTTCTGGACTACTAGATCCGCACCAGCGGATAGTATAGGTCGAGGGCTATCAGATCTTCAGAACTCATCCTGAGACTGAGAAGTCTCCTACCGACTGCCCTCAGGTGAGTATGGATCTCGATTACTATAAAAGAACTAAAGATCTCAGAAACAAGACAGATATTCTGCGTCAGGAACTGCTGGAAGAATGCAGACTCTGCATAGATTTCGAGCGTTATCCCATTGAAGACTTGAAAAATTTATTTGACTACTCACAACCTATTTTTTCTGCAGGGGATTTTAATTCCAAACATAGAGAATGGAAAATTAGGGCGACTATTAAAAATGATATAAGCCAGTAAGGTGTATTACATTAAAAATATGTTTATATAAAATAAAACATTTTTGCCAGATTTTCTTCAATCGTCCGTGTCAACTCGGCGTTAGCTCCACTGGATGTAAGTACTAGCTGAACTCGTGTAATCGGAATTGAAGTTGGAACTTCAAAAATAATATTATTTTTCAGCAGCGTTCTATATTATATACAATCTGGAATGGTGGCAATATTGATATTCATCCTTTCTGGATGATTTATGGCGAAACTATATCCGTATTGGGCTGCTTAAATCTGGTATGTTTTAATATTTACTATAAGATCTCTAAACAAAAGTGAATAAATTACAGTAGCTCACTCGAATAATCTGGATGTATGAGCTCGGAACTGGAATCCCTGCTTTTATCATTTAAATACTTTCAAGGAGATAAAGTCGACAAGTTCGCACAAATTTAAGACTCATCTATGGTAAATGCTTTATTTGAATTTACTGGCGTAGAAGAAGAAAATTGTATTTAGCGTCGAAAAAAAAATTTGGCGGCGTAGAACTAAATGAGATTCGAATCCGCTGCTTAGTGCAGGTAAGTAAAGCTTTGCGTATTTTTATTCCATTTACGATGTCGTATCGTGAGCAAATCAACATAGAAAAGAAAATGAGGGTGTCTTTTTGATTCCAAAATTCCAACAGTCTCAATTTATTTATTTTATGATATGCTTGATCGAAATATATATATATAACTATTACAAAATTTGTGCCAAAATAAGTAGAATTGTTTATAAGTGTATGTTTTGAATTTAGGCACTAGACTATTCGCCAATGCTTTTTCTTAATTAAACTTCTATTAAATTCCAGGGCAACGGAATTATCTAATGCCTGCACTACACTCTCTGGAAGTTGGCCAAGGTTGGCCAAAGACGGAGATTATAGTGGGTAACTTCGGTCGAATCCGGTTCTGCCCGCTCTAAAATCTCTCGGAAGTTGTCCGAGGTTACCGAGAATGAAAAGTAAAGTGGGGGTAATTCAGTCGACTTGGCCAGCTTCGAGCGCTTCCGAACATTGTCGGCAAAAGGACCGCAGTCGAAGCTGCTCTTTAGAGTGTGAGCGGTGAGATACTTCCTCTTTCGCTCTCTTGCGTGTTAAGTGACAAGAGTGAGAAAGATAATGTTATGGTGTTTTGCAAACTGAGATAGAACGAGTAACTCGGTTCAATTTCAGTATGCGCGTAGGCGTCCTATAGTCAACACGCATGTCGAGCGCTGCATCGTGGTCACGTGGTCAAGTTATAATACCACATGCTTATCGGGGACTTCAACAGACTCTTACTGACATATTTGAATATTTTAGGGCACCAAAAGATATTAATTATATTTTTAATAGTATATTCTTCTAACAGATATCGTTATTATATTTTTTTTATATAAAATTAAATAATTAGTGGTACTTATTTTCGTTAAAAAAAATCGTTTCGAATATCCCTATGTATTTTTCTAGATCGGTTTATATAAATGTCACACCATAACGAATTCTTATTTAGAATCGATGTCGACAAATTCTAGGATAGTCACAGATTTGGTGTTCGTATTCTGAAGTATCGTTTTGATGCATTATGGCATTTTGCAAAAGCCGACAAAGATTTTGCGTAAATTGAATATTTACGACCGAAAAGTATTCACTGATATTGTATTGGTGAGTGCCCACACAAACTTTTATAATTATCAGTAGCTTAATTTTAATAATATGACAATTTAAAAATTGCGATTATTTGGTACATTTTTCGATCGCACGCAAATATGCCGGCTGTACGTGAAAGAAGCCGCCATCGGCATATGAAATTTGCGACAGTGTGGTCGCTTACTCGAAGTCGTAGGTCTCAGCCGACTTCAGTTTTAACCTCGGTCCGGACAACTTCCAGAGAGTGTAGTGCAAGCATAAAGAATATTATCATCAGCGTTGTTCTTTATTATGGAATTACTTTTAAAAACGGTTTTCACATTTGAATAATTTCTTTTTTTCTCAAAAAATAAAGCATTAGCGCGTTTCCTAAATGTTTTTAGCATAATCGTTTCTTTTGAAAATACAAAAATGACACTTATTTCGCGGATATTTTTTGGACACATATGTCTAAATGGTAGAAGCGAAGTGGCGCTATGAAATTATTTTTACCCTAGAGTTTGCCAATTTACCCTTGTGATTGCTTATGCCATACCATAGATTTTTCGGGTCACTGTTTCAGATGACACAATTTCGTACCGGCTAACGCAATTAGTCTTAGTTGCCCAGATTGAAAACTGTGTAAACAGGAAGGCCTCGTAGCTTATATCGCCAAATGCGCTTCGGGCCAGAGCATATTGCAATTACGTTGCATCGCTCAAACGCCTTCCCGCAATTTTCCTGGCTTCGGCATACTTGCAGGGGGAATATTATATTAATAATGGATACAGCACGACGTAGTATATCGTAATTTTCTAACACAAACACAATTTCACCGCGACGAGGCTCGTAGGTATTAAACTTGACGACCGATGGGAATAGAGGGTTTTTTATTCGATGTCTATCAGAAGCGAGATTGTTTCGAAGAGTACTGAGAAATTGTTACCGTAGTGTATTTCGACATACAAATTTATCAAACAAATTCAGAGAATCAGAAATAACTGAGAGACTAACTTAAACTCTATTTACGCTCGCTTTCAGCAACTAGATTACTTAACAATATAGTTTACTCAAATTGCTTATTTATTATATTAGAAAAAAATTACATTACTGATACACTAAAATATATTAAATAATTAAAATACGATAAAAGTTTTTTGTTATAAAGATAAACAGCGTTTAGACTCTAGACTATGTATTTTTAAAGAAGAAAATGATAATATATTCTGTTGCTGTTTTAAGTTTGCTAGTATAGGAAATTCTTTAAATAATTTTCGCTAGAAATTACACGCTTAAACGAATGTGATTTGTACGTAGAACAACACTGGAAATAATAATCACTGACAGACTTTCGAGAACTTTAACAAAGAACGGTAACGAGAACCTTTCCATAACCATAACCATTAATAATAAGCAGTGTTTTCAAAATTTCAATATCCGTTTGTCACTATTGAGCATTATAATTTTACTTATTGAAACGCGCAGTTAAGTTATTCAATGCTTATTATATTTTACGACAATGGTTACATTCAATATGTAAAGCTACCATGTAATAAACTTATTAAAGGATAGTCTGTGATATATATCACTTAAAATATACCAGTAGTATAATGGTTCACTAATACCTAAAACACATCAGCTAAAATCCCATATTTTGTATCTGGAAAATCAGAATTAGTGATTATTATATTATTATAATTCCAAACGATTTCAGTAAATTTTAATAATCTTACAAATAAATATCATAATGATTTAAATCGTGCTACGTTTTGCATAGCTGTTTTAGTTCAAAATATTTATATATGTCGCTAATTCACAAATTGACTTTAGTCTAGTGTTTTGGTCTATTTGCTTAAAAGCGTTACCCTATTATAACGTATTGGGTTAACACCCGTCATGACGGAATAGCGTGGTCTAGTAACTCTGAGGTTGCGGTTTCGAGCTCCGGTAGCAACACTCAAATTGGTTATAAATTGCCATCTATTAGTTATAAATTGTATTACACGTAATAATTTATAATTATTAAAATATAGATGTCACCGATTCCCAGACTTTCAGTCTGGTGGTTATAACTTACTTGTAAGTATTCATTATATATAATTGACTGACTCAGTTGATATAGGTTGATCCCGTTGTAACGCATTGGACCTGTCAGGTTACAACGGAAGATTATTTAAAAAATATATAAATATTACAAGGAAAGTTTTACGATTATTAAATAAATAGCTTTATTTTTATTTATATAAGGTCGAAAGCTAGTCGTTATAAATATTTTATTTCATTTAACGAAGCTGTTCGAAACGGACATATAAAAGAGGTTGCAAGAACTAAGTCAAGCTTATTAGTATTAGGATTATTTTAAAGAACTACTACTAAGAATAGACAACCTGCTATTCTTAATACAATATCGCTGTCCGATACTTTATTTGTAAACATGAATTAATTAAGTAATAAAATGTTTACTAGATAGATTAACAATTTGTGGCAACAAAGTTTATTTTTCTGTTAATATTTTATTTAAAAGTACGTGTGCTTCGTAGCTACAAATATGTATTTTTTCAATATGATTGTATGATACTTAAAAACATTTTTGCCATATTTTTTAACTCATCTCTGTGACAAAAATCTTATTTTACTGTTTAATTTAAGTACTTTTGTTAAATTTTTTTTAATGAAAAAGAATTTTGAATAAATTATTTTGATTAACTACTTCACAGTCACAGTATTTTTTTTTATATGACTTGAAAATTTCTTGCACGGACCCACCCTTTCCTATGCAGCTGTTTTAAAACATTAAACATATTTGTTCAAATTTAATTTGTAACAGAAATAGCCTATGATCAAATTCTCGATTTAATGATTTTTTAGATGATTATTCACAAAATACAAATTCCCGAGTTATTAAAGTTTGATCGAGAAGGGGTTTGTAGTTTTTTTTATTAATTAAAATAAACCGAAAATACTGTCGTATCGGTGGGGTGAAAGATAACTATTTTATAAGTGGTATAATCCTAGTGAAATAATTGTAAGAGTTGTAGGAAAAAACAACATTAAGAAAATCATATTTTTATAATTCATAAAAAAATATAAAAATATGATTTTTAATAAAATATTATATTATAAATATTATAAAAATATAATTTTTAATAAAAATATATGTCAAATATATTGTTTTTGAGTGTTATTAAAACTTTTGATAGAACATTTTGAAATATTTAATTTTAATGTAAGTTAAATTTTTAAATTCTAATAAGATAAAATAATGTCGTATTGCTGGGGTAAACATTGTTTATTTACCTCATCGATACATCCCTACCCGGGGTAAGCCCTATGTGTTACAATGGGATAAATCTGTACACACTGAGTAAGTCAATCAGATATAACGAATACCTACAAGTAAGTATTAACCACAAGATTGAAAGTCTGGGAATCGGTGATATCTATATTAATAAGTATAAATTATTGTGTAATATAATTGATAAATTCGCTTTAAAAATATTAATAATTTTGAGATTCAAGAAATTCTATAAACTATAACTTTAAATTGCCAACGATCGCCAAAATTACCTTTTTCTGTATAGAGAAGCTAATAGAAATCCACATTATTTATATTATATTTAAAATCCCGTATAAACTAAACATATTTTTTTTTAATTTGACGATTTTTATACATATTTCGATCTATATATTTATAAAAAATAAATATTATTATAAAGATAAAGTATTTTACAATTTAAATCGATAAAATTAATTGCGTAGTTTGTTCTCAAGAGCGCCCAAAACCGGGATTTCCTTTAACTCTCAAATTTTCGTACATGTCATATGGCAAGCGCTCGCTGCGCGCAATTTGGTTATTCTAAAAGAGAAATGATTGCACAGAAGAAAAATTGATAAAAAGCCATTACGTAAATACATATTTTGCTACATCAGAATTAAAAATAACCCACTCTTAAATATTTTAACTATCGATTATTCTAGGTATGCAATCACATATTTACATCATTGTAAAATGTCGTTTATTAGATAACATCCATGAAACTACACATTTATAAGCTGTCCATTGGCTGATATATATATATATATATATATATATAATATAATATATAGCGTTCCCATTAACTTTCAATCCCCATACATACTAAGGATATATTACACCTGGTTTATTTGCAATTCGTCAAATCTAACGAATATGTGCATTAAATCAGAAGCAATGATAATTTTTATGTATTGTAAAAGGAAAAACTCACTTTTCGGCCTCGGAGCCCGTCGACGGTAATTCAAATTTTGAAGATTTCATTACGAAGATTGTTTTATGTTGTTTATCTAGTTTAATAAATGTATTTCTTTAATCCTTACACACATTATGTATATATTTCATTTTCATAGTTTTTACTTACCTAGTTAATTTGCAATACAAATATTTATATTTAGTCAAATCGAACAACGCACGAAAATTATTATCGCGTAGCAAAATTATTAACAACTGTTGTCACGTCACTGTCAGCCATCTTGTTTTATATTTGAATGCTTATTTTTTATTGGTCGAAACAACAGAACGCATTACCGGTGCCTCGGAAAGCAATGAAGCAAATTAAATTTGTATTTTTATTATTATAATTAAATATATTTCCTTTGTTTACTTGTATTATTAAACACCGTTTAAAAAAAATCAATAGTGCTATATTTTGTTTTCTACAGTCGTGTGAATTCTGCGTGTATTAGTTTTTGTTCGTTAACTCTTGTGGAGAAAATGGTGTAAAAATAATAAAAAGTACGTACTCCATTAAAGAAAGCAATAAAAGTAAGTTTTTACATTATACATTTTTTTTAAATTAAATAAAACTTCTAATTATAGTTTAGTTTGAGTATCAGTATCAAAATAAAAAAGCTTTTAGAACACGAGCAATAAAACAGTACACTTATAATGGAAAAGTAATTTTCTCTGAATTATTATAAAAAATAGTACGTCACATAAAACATAACTAACTATAACTTGATGCAATAATCTTGAAATAAATTTATGGATATCGTTACTATTTTATTTTCCCAACACACCTCACTTCACACATTATTTTTATGTTTCAACATATTTGCTACTTTCGCATAAAAAATACCATTCAGCATATAACCATTCACAGCTTGTACCATATTCAAATTGATTGTACAAGAACACTTTTCATATAAAAAGATAATTGAATTTTTCAAATATACATATATATTTTTTATTTTTATTAAAATGAATTGAAGCGAAATTAATATCAGAGTAAAATTGAATACGCACTCAAATATATTCTTCGACTTCACTGTTAATTACTTCACAGAAGCATAATGCTCTATTCTATTAATTTTCCATGTTCCTCAACCAATATGTTTGCATCAAAATATATTAGAATTATTATTATAACATATAAAAGCATGTAGCAAAGAGAATATATAAATAATAATATTCGTCGATAATATTTTTAATCTAAAATTTACTTTCTCATACTAAATAAACAGTATAGTTACAAATATTCATGTTATATAATATATCATGCGTTGTATCATAACACGTTCAATATTACACGCGATATCCATTTGCAATTATCATTATTGGATTATACGAATCCCCAATTTACCCTTGTCGTTCGTTGAAAAAATATATAAATTACTGTTTGTTTGATACCTGAGCGTATATTCTATATACGTATATATGTACATACAACTAAGTTAACGTCGGTAGTTCAGCCTCAGCTGCCAATCTATCCACGTAGATAATTAAATCACGGTTCTAATATATTATATACCAAACACACCCAAGGTTCTTTGTGTGGTATTAAATTTGACGTATAGAGATGTAATCTAAATAAAAAATATATATTTATTTTTAGAGGTCTCTAACGATTGGCTAATTGAGCAATTATGCTTTTCGTGTTGGCGATTATTTTTTTATGACTTTATGGAGAATATGATAATTTTATGAAAGGTCTTAGTACTATAATTTAAGGTGTGAGAGAAATTCCTTTGTGGGATATATATAAGAGGGTTCAAAGATTATTAAGCTAATCGGTGCTAATTGTTTAGCGCTTAATTCATACAAATTATGTCGATTGAGTTAAATGTATACAATGAGAGATTCAAAGGCAAGAATTAAGTGGCTTAATAATTTTTATGTAGTGGTTATAACCTTTAGATTCTAATCAGTCTTAGAATGATAATTGGTTTATTTTAATAAATAATTAATATAATCGGAGAGTATACATACAAATTAATATAAGCAAATGTTTTTGAAACAATATCACAAAAAACAGTTTAGACTCGTTGAGAAAAGTTTGAATATGAGGAAAGCATTCTGAGAAAGCTTATGGTTAGCCTTTTCGGAACAATGCATTGCTTTTCAAAATATAAAAAATACTTATATCAAATGTTACCTATGTTGTAAAGGTTTGCTTTCATTATTATATCACAAATCATTTTGTGTGTATGTTTTATTTAATATTATGTCCCAGTGTCAGTGTTTATTTAATTTAGTATTATTATTGCGCAACAATTTTGAGTCTACGTACAGTTTAGGTAACTGTATAGATGATTAACATCAAGAAAATTCCAAATAGAAGTGGCAGTATATGCGCTTTAAATGCATTTTTATACGATTATTTGCCTGTGAGAGAGTATCTTGCTCGCCCATTATTGTTGTAACGATCAATTGTAAAGATTAGGAGTGTAATGTAATTAGATTATCATGTACTATTTTATTTGAATATTTGTATGGCATGATTTGGCAACCTTGCACTTGTCATTTCGCATTCCATTTATTAATCAATGTGATACAATAGAATTTGTATTTTTTTAATGTCTTTAGAGATGCATTTATCATTCCTCAGAAGTTATTATTATCACGTATGAAAATTTATAATCGTGAAAAAGAGGTAATCGCTTTTTGTTTATTGCGCTTTTAACACGTATTGTAATAAGTGTTATTCTTACGATTATATGCCTAAATAAGTTGCTGATGGACACAAATAATTATTATGATACATATGAGTATATATAAAAATAAATATAAGAAAAGTATATATTTTAAAAAATATTATGAATACTGTAAAACGTAAGTTTTTTTAATAGAAATTTTATCATTAGATTTTCAGGTTGAGATTTACTTTATATGATTGTAAATAATAATTTTAAACTAACCATAAAAATCTTGTTAGCTATTTAGTCTTGAAGTCAGAATACTGCAACGTTAAGAGGATGTATCTTTGTGGCTATTTGTAATTTAGTAGCGGTTGATATCGGTTAATAGGAGAGCTACCTTATTCGTAGATCACAGATGATATTTTAAAGCTACATTTTGGTGAAATGACTTTTTAGTTGCCTGTGGTGTGTTTTGAGAAATCATAGCATAAACAAGGTTTTTTTAAATGATTTTCTGTGACCCTTTAAAGGGATATTTTATATAATTTTAAGGCAAAGTCTGTAATGATTGCGTGTTTTAATTATTATTCTAAGCAATAAATATAATATAATTTGAAGTATTGGATGCAATAACTTTAGCTCATTCCTTGAAAATTTTAATGGCCGTTATATTAAGTTTGACGTTCTTGAATATAAAAACGACTGCCTTAAGAGGTTTATATAAATTTCAGATTCTCACCAATATAAATTCGTTAGTTATGTGTTTGAAAATTTAAAATTAATTTGAAATATTTTTATTAATAAGGACAACTACTGAGGATGGCGCAGTATCTTTGATCACAGGCTCTTTGGTGACGCGGCATCGAGGAGCTGCTGTCCCTGAAGAGTATTTTGTTGACGTCGATCTTCTAAAAGGTATTTTAAATCTATATTTTGGTGAAAAGACTTTTTTATTTGCCTGTCGCGCGTTTTACAGGATAATGGCATAAAAATTGTTTTTTTAAATGATTATCTGTGACTCTTTAAAAATTAATTTTATATTAACCATACGTACATCCTCAAAGGTGGAACTTTTTAGATGTGACGCTTGAACTTATATAACTAATCAAGGGTTTCATACAATTAAAAATTTTAAAAACGGAATAATTTTATTTATTGTTTTTGAAATTTTTGAAATTTATTCCTTTAATTATCTTACTTAGCAGCTATTTGGGAACAAAATTCAGAGATTTGAATGAAACTTCTGTTCATATTTTGTAGGCTCCCCTCGCATTGAAATTCCGTTATGTTTTGTCCATGTTACACATGTCGGCCGCCATTACACATTCTATTTTTAATGTGTTTTTGATTTATTAAATATAGATATAATATATATATTCATAAACATATATTATATTATCTAAATACTAGTATTTTTAGAATGGACTTTTCTAAAAAAAGTTGAATTAAGACGTTCATGATAAAATAAACTTAAAATATCATTTTAACTAAAATAACATAAGACATAATTTTATTTTACGATTTAAATACACAAATTTCAGAATTTATCAAAATTCGAATTTTGCTGAAAAGTGTAAAACATAAGGGTTCATATTTGTGCTACTAGGACTCTTCTACCAGGACATGTCTACATCTAAAATATTTTTCTTTAAAAATCTCAATCCGAAATAATTATTACACTTTTAAATATATTAATTATTTAACGGTATTTTATAATATTATTCCATCAAAGAGATATGTATTGAAAATTCAATTTGTCTTTTTAATTAAAAATATAAAACGTGTTTTTATTAATTAATTAATATCATTTGATGTAGATGGCGTATGTTATTAATTAAATATAAACTCATAAATAATTTCTTGGGGTCTGTCTAGATCCTAAGAAAATATTTACGTGCAATATAAATCATATATATATATAAATTCTGAGTAGATAAGGTAATAAAAACACTTAATTTCATAGTGCTTTTTAATTTAATTTAAAAGACAGTTTTATTTGAGTAATTTTATAAAATCACAGTTGATGTTATATAATTTTTAATTAATTACACTTTAAAACATACAAAATAGAAACAAAACCAGTATATATAAACTATATCGAACATTTCCTTGCGTTCAATAGAAACGCGTAGGTGAAATTTCTCGTCAAAGTAGCGCGTGATCGATTCAACGTGACTTTGCAGAAATTCAAAATGGAAGTGAAATTCTGCAAAGTTTCATAATTTGATTATAGCGTGGATTTCTACCTCTAAGATTTGTAAAGCAAAACTTTAATCGTAGCATTGTTTCAAGCTGAATTTAGTTCGCAAATCGAACAAAAGGAAAATGTAAGTCTTCTGAAATCACCTGAACGTTTTGTGTGCAATTGGAATAGAAGGATTTTATTTTATATTTTGTGAGTGTATTAATATTAACTTTTTATTCAAAAATAAGTTAAAGCTTTTATATTATAGGCTTTCTAAACCTTGCATTGTCATATTTTTTTCAACTAAGCCTTAACTCGTTCTGCATATATTATTCTTATTCATTTCAGATTGTATTCTCCTTACGTTTTCTCAACCATATTAAAAATATTTTCGTCTATAGTTGTTCCATGTATGCTATTCATAGAAGCTAAGTCACTTTAAATATAGCACTGTCTCATCAAATAAACGATTTTGTGTAAACCAGTAACTCACTTAGTAATTGTTTGCAAAAAACTTATATTATTTTTACTTTACCTTTTAGATTATACACCATAAGTGCACTTGCTATAATTTGATATAATGCGCCTCGTAAAAGCAAGAATTAAAACATCTGCTGAGTAAAAAAAATTTGAAACTACTGAGTTAGGGAAAAAAAATACTAAAAATCGTTTGTCTTGTTATTTAATTGGCTATTGATGTCACTCACAATGTGCTTAACCTTTCTATCAATTGGTATTATCAAAAAGCTGATGGATTAAATATTAATTTATGTATAATATTGACGTATAATCTATTTTACTGTGGTTGCAACATAATTTATTTAACATCGGTAAATCGTTTTTCTTTATTATAATAGCTATAAAATAATTGCAAACTACTAAGTTAAAACAAAAATATTTTACAAAAATATTTGCTTTGCTAAAAAATAATTGCCTACTGATGTTACTCACAATGTGCTCCACACTTTTTGCAACCGTTCTCACTGAAAGCTTGATAAATTTAAATAAGACTGCAGCAATCTTACACGACTTTAATATATATGCTACTGTCTTTTACTGTCTTTAGTTAAAGCCTAATTTTTCTTACTTTATTTATGCGAAAAAAATGCATTGTGATCCGTTTTAAACCGTCCAATATTTCTGATTGCTGCTTATATGCGAGTTGTGAATATCGTGTCAAGTGCTTAGTCTAGTAGTAATGACGTATATTGTATTATTTTAGTACATACATAGTCATCACTTAACAAACATAATTATTTGTCATTTAATTTGGTAACAAAAAATCCACGGATTATAAGAAAAAATATCGCAAAATCATTTAATTGGCCAATTAAGTTTTAATATAGTTTTTCAAAAAATTTACATTTAAAAGGGTTAAAAAGTATCGCTCTTGAGGATCATAAAATTTATAAAATGTTTAACCCTAAAGGAGGGCCATAAAAACATTCAAGTATGTGCATAATTTTTTTATATCTTTCGTTGAACAAGTATCACCTTTCTACTCTTAGGCCTATAAATTTGGATAGTCTTGTAAATATTTCCTTTTATATCGTGATCCAATCTCAATTGTAAAGGCAAATCCGTCCCCTCGGTTTTGTCAACCCTGTCCGGAGCAGCCCTTTTCTCATAAAGGTCACACCCCGTGGCAATATAAAGGCTGTCGTCCTTATCTGAGGGTACGAACAGACTGGTTCATCCAATACACGGTGTACCGAGAAAAAACGTGGAATCGTTAAAGACGTCGTAGTTACTTGCGGATTCTACCGTTATAGCTGTGTCCAGTCAACAAATCAGAAGCGTACGTGACTCGCTGGTAGGTGCTGTAGTGATTTATGCTCGTGACACATCTTGCTACAGAGTGAGGCACGTAGCGGCTTACGCCGTAGCAGCACGGCAAGACGCACGAAGGTTTAACAAGTTGATCAATTTTAATAGTCATTACCACCTAACGTTACGCACTTGATTATATTTAATATTATATAATATAAATGCAATTCAATTTGTAAAGAACAGGATAATAATATAAAATAAGTAGCGGTAAGGGAACCATAAAAAATATTAGTATATAAAATATGGATAAGGAAAAATTAGCTTACTGAACTTTAAAATGAAAATCATTTAATATTGATATAATTTATTGTCGCGTTGGTTGAGAGCAGGGCTTTTTTTTTTTAAAAAGTACCTAAAAAAATATATTAAAATAGCATTTAAAATAAATTTAAAGCAACTTTTCCTATGCCACGAAGCGCATCAAAAATAATAAAAAATTATCATATTTTTTTCTTTACTTTAGACATGTCAAATCTACAGTTAAATGAACAAGTATAAATAAACAACTAAAGACTAAATGTAAAATATATTTGAATAAAAGTTTATAGTAAATTTTGTCCATTTCTCGATCGACACATATTTTCGATTTCTTTTTTTTAGTGTTAGTATGATGAACATAAGTGCCGAAACTGTATTGGTTTTAAACGAAGCTCTTATTAGAGTAATAATTAGATGCATTTGCGAAAACCCAAATTCACGTTGACTTAAAAAATAAATGGAATTCAGAGCATATATTAAGCTTCTGATTTTTTTACGATGTCTGTTCGAGAATGTATTCGCAAAATCAACGAAGCATTTCTCTTTCGTTTATGGTAGTCTGATTGACATGTTCCTAAATTCCATCTCTCCAAATGTCTGTACTGAAGAGCAATATTTTTAGTTAAGTACGCGAGCTTAAAGTGCAAACTCAACATTTTTTCTATATAGCATCCTTTTTTAGATTGACTCCTTACAAGTCGTATTGAATGCTTTCGAATCAATAAGATAATCATTTTTTGAAAAAAATCATTGTGTGAAATATCTAAAATCAGAGACCTTATTTGGGGAGAAAATTTTAGCCAGAAAATGTGTCAATTAATTAAATTAAAGTATTAAAATAAAACGTTCATGGACTGTCATATTTTTGCCCTTCCCCTTACCTTGAAAAAACAGAAATGACGACCCTGATTTCAAACCAGAAATTCTCGAGTTACCTCTCAAAAAAACTCGGATTTCTGTTGCTTGGATCAGTTAACTTAATTAACTCGAGTTATTTGAGCGATCGTAGACATGTTGTAATCAAAGGTGTTAATGCTAAATTTATAACAACCGGTAGTATATTTCTGAATATTTAAATAGCACCCCCCTCATAAAAAATAAATTTGAAATAAAATGTTTTGCTCTCTATAAATTTAACATTCATTGAAAATTTTTTTTTTTTTGCAATATTTATAATTATTATTATAGAATTGAGTATAAGGCAGTAACTCAAAATCGTTTTTAGGTTAAGTAATTCTTTTATTTTAAAGAAAACACGTTAATTTCACCGCAGGCAAAGATTTTTCGGTAATTCTTTGGAATGATTAAAAAATGTCGTCAGTTGAAATGAGTACACAATTTATTGCATTAGCTGAGCCATTTTAAAATAATTTTATTGATTTTTCGGAACTTTCGGTATTTCTGAACTTTTTTTGTTATTTCAATTTTTTCTATTATAAGTTAAAATGTAAATAGCACCGCAGGCAAATTTTTTTTCGAAATGTATCAACTTTATGTATCTAAAATATAATTAAAGTATTAAAAAAATTATGGCAATGTTTTTTTGTCAAATCCCTGTCAACCTTACGCGAAACGAAAACCCCATTCCACTTTCTACTTCAGTGAATTAGATACTTACTGCATACGTTTTTATTTTATCAATGCTAACTTTTAATATCAATGTTAAAATATATTTTTTTAATAAGATTTGATATTTTTTTATTAAAAATAAACAAGATACTAAATTTTAGTTGCAGATTGTACTGCATACTAAAAATATCACCGATTTTTTTTATTCTTACTATGTAATATTTTTTAATTACTAGTATTATATATTTTTGTTCTTTTAAAATAATTCTAAACATTGTTTTTTGATCATCCTGACGGATTGAGGTAATCTGTTAGCTTTGATAGTCGATAAATAAATCGATCTTTGTTTAATTAGTTGAATTCCAATTTTTTTGTATAAATTATGAATCTCTATTTGAAAATGAACAATTTTCTCCATATCTTTGATTAATAATAAGTAATGCAAAATTGTACTATTTAAAAAAAAAATATATTATAAACCGGTAACGTGCTAATTAAATTCAGTTTGTACGTCATAAAGTGTCTCAAATGTACACACAATATAGGACAAGAGAAGATTAAATCGTAAACGAAATATTTACGATAAGGTCCACAACTCACGTGAGACGTTATAAAAAAGACCCAATCGATCCTCGTATCGAATTTTCCTCTTTGGTGGATCGTTTCTTGTTTTACGACAGTTTTTGTTGCGCTCGGACAGATTTGATGTTTAACGTGACCATAAATTCGGATGAAATGACCTTAAGATGAAGAACAATTTTAGAAATCTAAAATTGCTCTCTATCTAGGGGTCTTTGGCTTTACCTAGCTTTTCATAATTTATATGCTAGTGTGCAGTATGTTTTATGTATTGGTAAATGTGCTTCTTTTGTAAGGAAAAACGTGTCTTTTGTTGGTTGAAAACAATTTAATTAAATAAATAACGATTTCTAGTAAAGAAATATAAATAAAAATAAATTAAGTAAATCGGTGCGCTAAGAAAAAAAATGCTTTTCATTGATGTGTATATATAATATTTCCCTTTGAATTTTATAAAATAAATTTAATAATTAATGAGAGAGAGAGAGTGTTAATTAAAATACAAGTCAATGACAGCTTGCTTTAAAAATGTAACAAATTTTTTTCTTCTCTGAAAATATCGATAGCTTGTGAACCATTTATTTTAGAATGTAAACGTATTAATTTATTTTAACTACATTAAAGAAATAACCTATTCCTTTAATTTTCGATCAGTTAAATATCCCTGAAGTTTAGACAGTATTAATTATACGACAGAAATTTCAAATCTGTGGCATCACACATCGCTTAATAAATTGTCCGCCAATTAGTTTCTAATCGGAATTTATGGCTTTGTTAACGAGACAATGGAAGGAAAACGCGTTCCCCGCTTAACACCCTCGCCTCTTGTAAATATCGTTGTCGGCGTTGAAAGAGTTAAATCTACTGGAAAATCCTGAATTGTCGAGAAAATATTGAACGGAAACGTTCCGACAGCACAATGGACAACGTCGGTGCAAGAAATCGGAAAAATACCTTGATGGAAAAACGACGACAATTTCCTACAACGGGAAATGTGACTGACACTATTGCAATGTTAAGTTGGATAGAGATATTGGAAAATTAAAGGTTACGTCTAATTTTGTTTCAATTGTGAAAAGTATGAAAAGTGACGTATAAAAGCATACAAACATATTAAAAACTAACTTAGAAACATACTTTTTTTAATTTTGCAAGGAATCTACCTTTTTTGTATTGAATATAAAACTGAGGAAAGTGACGTAATTTTTTTTATATAAGTCTCTTAAATTTGCCAAAATATTTATGTATCATATATTTAATACAAACTTAGCCATAATTTTGTAAATAATTAAAATAAAAATATTTAATAAAAGCTTTTGATACAAAATAAGCCATAACGGTTTTTTTAATTCATTTTTGATAAGTAATTTTGTTATTCGTTTTTTAAGGGCTTTGAATCAGTCTATCTTAAATAATTTTTTCGTTGTTTAGCTAAATTAGATTTTTTTGGTTATTTTTTTTTATTTATTATGATTATTATATCAGGCTTCTTAAAAATATTTTTCTGTCTTCGTCTATGGTGGTTTTACGCATTGTAAGGATTATGAACAATTGTATCATTCCACAAACAAGAAAAAGTACGCGGAAAAATATCGCTTTATATGGATCGGTTTATGTGTTCAAAAAAAAATTAAACCTAATCTAATGAGTGAATGTTTAAATGTATATAGATGTAAGATATCGTCTTGCAAATAAATTTTCATTCTGTCAGAAACAGATCCAACCAAAAAACACTGGATATTATTGCATTAATAAAAGGGCAAGAAACGCTTTAATTTATTAACTTAGAATCAGTAGAAAAACAGACAAAAGTATATGCATTTGTCAATAGGTAAACAAATACACGATCTGCATGTGTACTTTTTGATTTTCCGCTGGCCTATTTTACTATATTTTTTACTCTTATGATTTGTTTTATAAAATATACTAAATATTAATTTTTTGAGACTTATGCATTTACATTTAGTTAAACTATACATTTATATATTATTATTCATTTACACAACAAGAAGTTGTTTAAATTTATCTCATAATTGGATTTGTCGGATCAAATTACAATAGCTTTATCTTCTGCTCGCCGTTTGATCCCTGCTTTTAAGAATTTTATCAATTAGTACTGAAGAACCTTTTAAGCAGTTTTTAAACGTCGCATCTTTTTGAAATGTGTAGTTTTTTAAATGTATTTTTAAAATTCAAGTTTATAGCAAATTAAAAAATAATAATGTAAATTAAAATAAAGGTGAATCAAAATGTAAACATTAAATAATCGCTTATTTAAATTAATCAATGAGAACGCATGGGATATAAAAAAATATAATTGAGATTGCTTGTATTTTATTAAATAATTTAGCTAATAGCTCAATATATAATATAAAAAAAATATTAAAAAAAAGCATAAATATATATGTAAGATATAACAAAATTAGAGAAAAGTTTATAATGTTCAATATGAGGTGTTTCTTTGTTCCACTAATGAAACAAGCTTAATTTGTATTATAGAAATATTATTATATAAATTCCCCTCTTCGTATTTATTTTATTTTTATTTTCGCCATCAGCTTATTTCTACCATCTCGGTGGTAACATTTTGACTAAAGAAACTTCCATTAAAGATTTCGGAATCACTTTCGAGAGCAAATGGAGGTTCTCTCTACACATACACGACGTCTGTGATAAATCTTCCAAGATACTCGGCTTTGTTATGAGGAATGCCTTTCACTTTGACGATTCGTCAGTTATTCGCATCCTCTATGCCACCTTAGTTCGTAGCATTCTTGAATCGGGATCTATAATTTGGAATCCCCGAATAGCCAAATATTCCCTTTTAGTAGAAAAAATTCAAAAAAGGTATTTAAGATACCTTTACAAAAGGACATTTGGTTATTATCCGTTCTTATATCCCAGCGCCTTTCTTTTAGGAGCGTTGGGATATGATTCGCTGAATTCTCGCAGAAAGCTGTATGTCGCTAAGCATTTTTTCAAACTACTAAAAGGTGCTGTCGACAATCCAGCTATTCTCGAGGAATTCCAGTTTTGGGTTCCGGAACATTTTCGAGAATCACGATCGAGACCTCTTTTGATGGCAGTTAGGGCTAGGACATCCGCACTTGCCGACTCGCCTATAGCTGTGGCCATACGGCTCCTTAATACGCTGGCATTGAAAATTGATTTATTTAATGTTAGCTACGAGGATCTGATCCGGTTTATATCTTTTAATTTTAATATTTTATAATTTTTTTTGTTATGTTTAAGTATTGTTATATTTATTTATATATATATACGTTTTTTTATGTTTTATAAATTTATAAATTGCTTTCGACCATCGTGGCGCATTGGGGTAACCTGTTAGGCCACGATGGTCTTAATTTAATCGGAAAAAAAAAAAAAAAAAAAATATATATCTATGTGCAAAATAAAAAATAAAATAATATGCTTACATATTATTTTCATTAACTAAGGTATTAATCTTAGATATTTAAAAAAAATACAATTTATAATCTATTTTTATTTTTAGATACTCTCATTACATTATTATTATATTTTTAAATTCATTTAGAATGTTTAATATGTTGCGCAATAATTAAAATGAGGGAGGTAAATATAGGTGTACAATGTAATATAATATATTAATGCTAGGTTTGTTTGAACAATAGTCAATATAAGTTTGCTTAGAGTGAAGCCGAGTGGTATAATTTTCTCAATATAGTCTTATTTATAAAGCGAGAGGCGTGACAAAGTTCTACCTTTAGATGATAAATACTATTTTGTATATCTATATGTGCAAATAATTTGATGGAAAAATAGAAAGTGTGTTTTTTGGACATCGACAATATATTCCAGTTGCATTAGTGAGCTCCCAGAACGACAGTTGAATGGGTCCCCAGTCCCTTTGGGACTATGTATAACGTAGATTTCTTTATTCACAAAAAGTATCTACACATTTGATATATTATAAATATACAATGTTAGTAGCAGAATAACAAATCGAACTTTATTGAATTTCCATCGTTTATCAGAAAATTTTACCATTACTAGGAAATGGTTTTATGAGAGAAAATATTACGCACAAGCAGCTCAAATCTGAATGAAATGTATAACCTAGAAATTTCTATTTCATCTGGAAAATCGTGCAATTATTTCATGGTACGTGTTATGGCGAACGGAGCTGTTATGGGACAGTTTTTTATGGCTGAGAAATTCGTGAAAATATGAATTGCTTTATGACATCGTAAAACGAAATTTGACGTATTAAATAATTTTATACGACGCTTGGATTAAATATTAAATTAATTAAAAATACAACTATGTTGCTTTATCGTTTTAATTTAGCATACCATTGAATTAGGCGTAATATATTTTATGAAATGGAAATTTTATCAAATGAAATGAAAACTGTACAAATTCTCGTAACTGTTACAATAAATCAGAACGTATTGTATATCATACTTCTTTGAAATGAACACAATGTTTTTTTTACATGTTTTTTTCAACTAAACCTTAAGTAATATTGAACGTAATACTTTTTAAATAGACAGAAATTTAAAATAGTCTTTATATTGATAATATGTTAAAAAAACATTATTGACATTTTATATGTTTAAATTGATCCTGCTTAAATTTTTTTTAATGTCACATTGAAATAAGATTTTTTCGAGACAATAAACAATCGCTAAAAGTCAAAAACAGATCGAATTTCGTTATGCATAATTGTCTAATAATTCCTGACTATAACTAAGAATAAAATCATTACAAAAATATTAGAAATAAATACGGAAATTTATCTCTAATATTTAAATTTTATTATTAGTAAACCTTTTTATATGATTAGTCTTATTATAATACTTCCATTTAGAAGCAGCTGTCGTCGTATTAAAAGCATAGTTTAAGGTCCAATAATTTGATTAAAACTTAATGTGGACATCTAAACCACGTGGCTTTCAAGTCAGTTCTAAACAGCACATGTAATTTAATTATTATTAAGAGCTCGAAACGATGCTGGAAGATCATGTTATAATTTTATTATATCCCAATCGAATTTCTGTATTTTAAAACAGCAACTTTAGTTAAAATAAATAGTTTTGCGCATTGCGTATGTATAAAATAATATTAAATAAATAAAAACCTTAGCTTAATAAGTGAATTCACAACCGTCTATTTAGCTTTCTAATCCTTCAGTTGAGGGATTAGATCTCATCGGTTGCTTTTCGTTAGTGAGTTTCAGCTTACGAGACGAAAGTAAACAAGAGGCTGTAACTAACGAAGACAAAGGCCGACGAGATTAATCAATATCACACCATCACCTTGCAATATTAAGTACATAGTTGTTTTTATTACTGAAAAATATATTAAAGGCATATGGCTTTAAAAACGAGCAGTACTTGCGCCTATGAATTTAAAATTAGTTGAAAGAAGTATCTCGATTTGAGTTAATTTATTTAATTGGCAATATAATGGACTATAAGCTATCCAGCTAAGTTCCTTAATTTTATAAATTAAAATAAATTATCACAGTAAAAAATATTTACGATCTACAAAAGTTTTACCTTGCAGATTTACTCCAAGGCGTGAATATATTTAGTTAAGCGAATCATTAAGCGATGCAATTGGCCCACCAAAATCCGCATTTGTGATTCGCCAGAGACGTCTCGAATCATAAATATAAAAGATGTGACACTGTCACATCGGCAGACAAGACTTTAAACTAGAGGATTAGAGAAGAGCTCAGACAGACAGATAGCAGATGACGTCCGAGACAAATCGAGAGAACCGCATTGACAAGACAGACAACATCACAATGACAACCACAACTTTTTCACCAGCATTTAGTTTACCAAATACAGTTCGACACTATTTCTATGCGGTGGTAAATTGTACTAATTAAATAAAATGTTACCAGATTTTCTGGTATCTATTTGGCTTCAAAGTCACACCTCTTCGGCCTAAAAATCCGAAAAGATATTATAATAAAAATTGCTGTAAATTAGCGTATAGTAAAAAATTTTTATGGACAAACTTTTGCACTGTTATAATAATTTTCAATATATTATAAAATATTTTAACTCTAAATTTGTACGTTTATAAACAATGTTTTATACACAAAGAGTTACGTATAGTTGATAATTCTTGTTTAATATTTGTTTTAGTGGTATTAAATCTCAATTTACCTATGATTAATGTAGGTATATTATGTAACGGTTCAAAACACTAGTCCTTTTGAAATAAATATATACTGTTCAATATGTTATGATGTGTATATGTATATATATTCAAGGATATCTTCCACACAAAAATAATATACCCTATTATTATTACAATAATAATAAAAACGAGTCTGAGTTTGCAAAACGTGCGTATACAATTTATGTACATACAAATATACGATTACTCGTAGGCTTACATCACCTTTACAAAATCATTATAATAATATACATAGAATCGAGCCTGTTGTTCAAGGAAACTTTTCAAATTCTCTCGGCCCTTAACGAAAAATACCCGACTTTGAAAAGGTGAGACTAAAATATTTCAAAGAGACACAAAACTGTATTCTTTTCAAGTACATCGACCAATAAAATGATATTTCTCCCAGGATTATCCTTAAGATATTGGAAAATATTTATTAATAAGCACGTCTTTGCATATTAATCTGTTTGATGTATAAATTGTTAAGTAGAACTGTATTTTTTTGTTAAAAAGCATTTTTCATTAGAAAATTACGTACATGTCAAATAAATCAGATACAACTTTAAGTTTAATTGCCCTCAGCTAAGTTTAACAAACTATTAAATTTCGCAAACTAGCTCTAAGTTTTCGAAGCTATAATAGGTGGGAAATTTAGCTGTCTCAACTGTTTTCAAGTATAAAAATCTTGATTGTTTATTGTCCCCGCGAGTATATGCCGTTGATTAGTCGCGAAACTAGATCAAAGTTTGCCATTAAACAATTACTCTATGTTTTTGTTTAGTTCGATGTTTCAAGAAGGCTTTCTCCCGAACGCGCAAAGTTTTAATTGCTTCACTATCCATTGTCGCAATTTCGTTATATCATAATATATCATACTATAATGCGCATCCTGAAACATGTAATATCCTAAATTTAGACTTTAATAAATAAAAGTCTAACCCTCATAAATCAAGGGTTTGCATTACAAAACTCCAGAAATCGATAGCCTATCCCTAATACGATCATTTTATTACAAAAGTGCCATACATCAAAATGCCAGTAACAGTTTTTTTCAATATATACTAACATTCAGTCAGATTTTTTAAGTTACAACGCACTAAAGCAAATAAAATCAATTACATACAGTTGAAACGTCATGCCTTATCTTTACACAGTTATTTATTAGTATTGCTATGTAGTTTTCATCAATTTAAAAAAAAAATGCTACGCGATTCCTTTTTATGCCTCAATTATTTAATATGTATAATTATATTCTGATGTAATATAAGTCTATTTTTTTGCTATTATCAATTTTTTATATTTATTGTATGTGAACTAGTAAAAACTTAGTGAACAAATTAAATTAAAAATATTTAGTGTAATGCTTGTAATTTTTATTTTATATTGGAGGAAAAGTTATCAAGTACAATTTGTGTTATTACTATAAATATGTATTGGTATCGTGGCTGTGTCTGAGTTTCGTAGCTGGAACAAAATTGACGCGAAGAGGGAAGCAGCTGCGGATGCTTAGTGCAAGCTCAGATGAACTCTGGTGTATCGTCGGGAGTAACTCGTAAATATTTTTGATAAAGATTTTTGTCAGAAGTGGATTACGAATTAAAGTAAATAGTATGAGTTAGGTATAATCTTATATACGCTAGTTGAAACGAAGAAGGCTTTGAATCTTTTGCTCAGCCTACTATTGACGCGTAAACTGCAACGATTTAAGGGTGAATTTTTTTTTTTTTTGTTATTCTGTCTCATCTACGCCATCACCATGATTTTTAAATACTTCAATTGTATTTTAGTTATACAAAATTTTGAAAAAAATTAGGTGCTATTAAGATTTTAATTATTAAAAAAATAGTTATAATGTAATAAGTTTTTTGAAACACAAAAAAAAACGAAACAATAATAAAATTATTTAAAACTTGAAAATGCATAAAGTTTAATTAAATTTTTTAATTAAAGTCAATTTTAGAAATTCAAAAGATGTGTTTTTTACTCTAAATATTTTTTGTTATGTATAATATGTTAAAAATGAAACTTTAAGTTTTATACTTACATAAGTTCTAAAAGTTTTTTAACATAAAAAAGTTTTTATTTGCGCGGCTGTTTCAGGGTCGTTTTAACAATAATAATATATTATTAATGAAAAATAAATAAGTAATATAAAATAAAAAATACATTTTTATTAGCTTTTAAATTACCTAGAGTAAAATATTTCAACGTTGAAATTTTTTCATGAGGGGTTCCCATTTAAAGGTTCAGAAACAGTTAATCAATTAATTTGCCGTTGTAACTTGCAACTTAAAAGTTAAAAATATCACGTCGCTATTGTTTACTTGTATTTACTGTTTTATTGTGTAGATTATAAATATATTTTTTTTAATTTTGGCAAAAACTGTTTATGATTTTTTAACTACTTTACTTTGATAATTCAAGAATAACATTACAAATCAGCCCCATTTGGTAATCAGCAGAATAAAAAATGTATTGGAGCTTTTTATAAAATGACGCTAAAAAATTTGCCTGTTGGAGAATTTAAATCTCATTTTTTCAATAATCTAAGGAGGTTTCTTTAATTTTATTTTCGAGGTTTATTTTTCATCTCTATCTTGTTCGAAATATGAAACATGTGAAGTAGCAATACCTGTTATTAAATTATAATTTTTAGAAAAATAAAAAACATTGAGAAGCCAGAATTCCTAATAGTAACTCAAGCAATAATCAAAATAGTGAGCTAATAAAAATATTACTTACTATCTAAAAATTGTAAAATAAAAGAAGGCTTTACGTATATTTTGGGTATTTTGTCACCATTTAGAAAACCGAAAAAATCAAAAAATTAAAAACCCTGATATGTCACTGAATGTATATTATATTTAATGAAATAATTCGTTCGCGTTCAATCGTTAAGTAGTAAAATTATTAAATAACAGTAAAGCTTCTTAAAACTTTACTCATGATCGCATCAACACAATAGTTTGATGGTAATATAATTTAATGAAAAAAATACCGGCGTTTTATTGTTAGATATAGAAAAAGCTTTAGACATGGTATGGTATAATAATTAAATTCATGAAATATATAAATATAAAAACACATTTTATGCTTAAAATGATGATTTCTGTCAGTTAAAGTGTATACTGTTTACCTAAATAATTAATACTTGATAACGTATAAAATTACAGTTTAAATTCCATTCTCGATTCTCCTTGTCTTGTATACATTCAATATCGTAAATTTAAATCATATACAGCTATATCAAATTTTAAAACGAGTCGATTATAAAAAACTTAAAGAAATATTTCGCAAGGTGGTAAAATCATATTTACATAGCAAAAATAATCTTTGATACCGTCTATCTAAAGTGAAAAAGAATGTTGGGTATTTTTACAATTGTATACCACATATGAAACCTTACATAAATAATAAATGGGTTTCTTTTATTAAAAGCTCAATTTACGTACGCTCAGGTATGTAACGAAGTCACTGAAAATTAAAAGCTCTCCGTGTTTATTTAAGTAGCACTCAGTTGACGTCTGTTGGCATGTGGCACTTGTTGAGCCCTCGATTGTTAGCTTCCGCCGGAAGTGGAAGTCCTTCTGGTTTAATGCATTAACATCAGCCACCGGTACTCCTATTAATCCCAATTGGAAAACAGGAAATGGAAATCCAAACTGAGAAAAATACGAAATTTTCCATTTCATTTAATCTAAAATAATAATTTTAATAGTAAAACGGGAAAGTTACCTAGACTCATTAGTGACATGCTTATTGATATTTCTTAAGTAAAGCTCTATCATACTTTGGTAATACGAAAACATCTATGTATTAGCCCACCTTGCACAATAACATAAGAAGCGTATGTTCATATGAAATAAATGATTATATGTTTTCTAAATGAGCAACGTTTCCTATGTTTTATATATATTACATTTGCTTCATATTTATATAACAAATTCTCTTGGATAATATATTACGTCTAATTGGTCTGCCAACTTCATCATGCTCGTCGTAAATTAAATTAAAAATAAAACCTTCAATGTTTACAGGGCTAATTGCGAATATCGCATATGTACGTGGCATTTTATATTACACTTACGTGGTGTGTAAATATAATAAACAATTACTTATTAATAGATTATTTATATCATTTTTTACACTTGGATAAATATACTTTTGTACTTTCGCTTTCTATTTTTATTATAAAGTATTTTCTTATTATTTAATATTTAGTTTGTTTCATTGATAAGGTTTACAAAAAATATAATATACTTGTGCTAGCGTTTCTAAACCGTAAAACTTATGTGGAATACACTATTGGAATTGTCTTTAGCTCACACTGCAATTTTGCCACTACATTACTATTAATTGTTGCAAAATGTATTCTTTCAATGTCTTCTTTATCTGCAGGAACAGAAGATACTCGCAAAAGTTTATATATGGCAAATACAGTGGCTATGAACAGTGAATAATTTTCATTGTAAAATTATGAAAAATCTAAAAATACAATTTGAATAATGAATATTTGTTTATACACAAATATTTATATGTTTAAAATAAAAGTATTATATAATTTTTTTTTTTAATATTTACTATGAGTAATTTCTGGAAGTTCGGCAGTCACAAAGCATTTTTTTTAATGCAATAATATATGATCATGCTCTCTTTTTCTTTT
Source organism: Plectrocnemia conspersa (assembly GCF_051122295.1). Taxonomy (NCBI): domain Eukaryota; kingdom Metazoa; phylum Arthropoda; class Insecta; order Trichoptera; family Polycentropodidae; genus Plectrocnemia; species Plectrocnemia conspersa. The sequence continues at coordinate 25,692,716 of NW_028277174.1, forward strand.
GCAAAATTTATAATTTTAATAAAGGTTAATTTAACCTTATTATAAATAATAATAAAAAAAAAAATTTTCTCATACAATCTGGAATAATAGTAAGAAATATAGATCTCTTTTTGAATTTATACAGTTAAATAATTTATATTTATTATCCTCAAGCAAGATAGTATTAATTATTAATTTTCTTTACGATGTGTATTAAATATTTATTAAACTTGAAATATTTTCTTCAGTAGTATTCAATAATTAATAGGTAAATAAATTATATTATTAAAAAATATTATTTATTTTATGTTTATATTAATAATAATATTACGCTAATGATACCTATCTATAAAAAATCAATATAATATTGTAATTGAATCTCAATGATACTCTTATATAAGAACGTTTAAAACGTTTGACAGCTTAACAACGTAAATAAAAAATATCGTGTTTAACCAAGTTTTTATCGTTAAATTTAATTATTTTATTTTCAAGAGAGCTAATTAAATATACATTTAAATAAATATCATTGAAATCTTTACTTGCACAAGATTTTAAAATAATAATATATTAATAAAATAGCTTTGTATGCTTTCTATATAAGACGTGCGATGCTTATAAACATTTTACCAACAACCTGACATGAAAAACACGGCAAAAATTTGTTGAACAATATACATCAAGTCAAAGTAGATAAAAAACATGCTGAATTTGTGTTAATTTTTAATTTATAAGTAATGTAGTCAAGTACAGATCGCTTATAAATAGGGGTAAAACGATTCATAGATCAAGATAGTTTTCATATTTAAAATCCTAATTGTGTCGGATGGATCAAAAGCCATTTTTTTGCCCTAAAACAATCTCCGTTGATTTTTTTTTAAAGGTACACATTTATTATTAAGAAATAAATATTTGCTTGCAAGCTGTAATTGTTTGAATTTACTGATGTTTTAAAATACACGCGAAAAAAAAATGCATTAAATATAATGTCTTTGTTAGCAAGGAATTATAAACATTGGTAAATAATCAATAATCGACGCTATTTATTAATTGTAATATATTTCTTATTTATATTCGCACAGTTATTAATTATTTAGGATTAGATTATTGCTTTTGAAATTTGATTTTGTCATGTGAATAAATTATTTCTTCGATGGGTTGGAAATGTGTATCATGAATAAATTATATTTTGATTAATGTAGGTGTATACACTATTGGTTTTTCAACTACTGTTTCAAATAAAAGCTTTCATTTTTAGTCAATACTACAATAAACATGATATTTACATTAAGGTATATTTCACTTTTACGTAAAAAATCAAAAGGTCGAGAATATTTCACATAGCCAATATATCATTATTATTTATAAATTGCCATAAGTTTCGATATTGACGTTGAATACCATCTTTGCCCTAACATTATATAATACTATGCTAAACATACATATATTAATACGTTGATGTTCATACGCATTTCACACAAACAATACAATTCATAAGCACATCCACGTGTATAGAATATACAACCATTGTGCCAAGACTTGAATGAGCGAATAAGGCTTCAGCGCCACATTACAATAAATAATACGAAATTTGGAAAAGAGAGAAAGAAGCAAAAAGGTGTTAAGAACGTGTTTGGTAAATTTGAAAATTGTTCTCAATACCGCACATGTCGTGTTTTATTATATATCGTGAGTTTTCCCTTGCGTTTTATTTATTTTTTGTACTATATTATATTTAAGAGAGAATGGATTCTGTATAATTAGGGACTTTATTCATTTTCCGTATAAGAGATGTTGGACCAATTCCATGATAATTACTTCTTTGAGTCGATCAATTAAATGATAAGGTAGATTTTTGCCGTCTTAATATGTGCTTAAAATTAATAATATAGTCTTAAATATAATTTAATATTAAGTTATTTATTTGAAATATTTTTTATGTTTTATTTAATATATTAATATTGTTTAGTTAATGAAAAATGTATATATATATAGTACATATATACATATAAAGTTTTACTGAAGAAATCTGTCAAAAAAGGTAGTAATAAATGATTGATTATATACAGAAATATTGGTTAGAGTTTGGTTTAAAACTTGATAAGTATAGATTATAAATTATATTTTTATTTTTTATTACAAATCGTGCACCGAAAGTCACCGAGCATTTTGTCGACGAGTTGTCGACACCACCCCCTTAGCAACTTTAAAAAGTGATTTATTAAGTAGACGCAACGCTAATAAATATGCAATGAATTGTATCCTAATGTTCCTAGCAAATAGATACTAGGATACAAATATGGATACGACCTGTACTGTCTTTTGTAGACATATCTCAAACTTGTTCTATAGATTCTCTTCAACAAATAGTACGTCGCTTTAATATAAAGTACTTAATATGAACGTCTTAAAACCGTATTTCATGTCTAAAATGTCATTTTTTTGTGTGGTCAGTCTCCATTACGATCAGGAGTAAATATTTGTGTTCTACTAAAAATAATGCTTTCAATTATCTTGAGGATTTAATTGTAAAAAAGAATAACATAAAAGCAAGGAACATCATGAACTGTAATATGTATTTTTTGATACTATACTTATATTGTGGTTTTGTTAGATCAGCTGTTAAGCTATATTACTTTTACATACAAGTTTCACGGCTTAAGGATTAACTTTCTGTTGATTCATTATCGGGTTCGATACTAGTAGTATGTATTGTATGAATGTTTTAAAATTAATCTACGATATACGAGTTTTCAATGTTTTTACTAAAACATACAATTTTATGTAATTAAATAAAAATACACATACAATCTGTATTTAATTTATTAAAAAGGGTAATTAATTAAATATTTTATTTGATTATGTTTTCAATTAAGATGCTTTATAATTACATTGCTGTGATTAAATTTTTCAATACAATATAAATACATATATAATGATATTATCCCTGAAATTTTATTGGTAAAGAAAATATATATTTTATTAATTGTATATAATCAATTATTTAATTTTGTTAATGGTTTTAAAGTATTTATAAAGGAGATTGCAGTAGATGTAAAAAATAAAATATTTTATATAATGAAGAAAATATGTTATTATATAAAACAATATTATGATATCGTATTAAAAAAAATATTTAAGAAATTATAGCTTCAGTATAATTCTATGTAGCTTACATTTATTTAATTATGTTTTTGTGAGTCGTTTCATTGTATAGATTTAGTCTGGGTATTTCTTTAGGAGATTTACGTAGATTTTTAATAAAAACCTTTTGATATCTTGTCAAAATTATTTTTTTATGTAGAACATAATTATCATATTGCTATTTAAAGATATATTTAAGAAATTATAACCTTAGTATAAAATGCTATTAAAGCATTTATTTGCAGTATTTAATGTTACTTTTAATTTAAACTATTTATTAAAATAATATTTTTTTAAATATAATAAAATTAAGTTTAATAAATTGTAATTTAACTATATGCAGTATTTTTTTGTAATACATCTTTTTGTCATATTGTCAAAAAATATTTTTTGCTTAAAAATAAATGGCACTACGCCTAGAAAAAAAATTAAAAAAATTCTAGAGTTAAATAAAAAATGGAGATGAAGCTTTCCAAAGAATGCACCAACAATGATTTTTTTATTCCTATTCTGGCAAAGATAAGCTTACTTTAAAAAAATATTTCGATTACAGAGAATTTACTGTACATAAGAGCAATAAAAGTAGTTGCTGAAAGCAATAAAACCACTTTCGAAAATATTTTGTTAAAACTGCATTTCATCATTTTGATAGAGTTGAATTAAATCGTTATCTTTATTATAAAATAATAAATTTCATATATTATTGATTAATCAACTACAATAAGCTTGAAAAAACCCTCAAATGTGTTGGAATAATTTCCTCAGAAAATGTGTTTTTGGACTTGTTAGGACATGAAAAAGTAAAGTCGGGAGAAGTATTTGATAACTTACTTCAATGAAGATTATTTTAAAAAATATTTGATTTTTTGGCGTGCGACTATTAGTCAATGGAACTTTATAAACATACTATAATAGCTGTCGGTACCTCACTGTCGTGAGGTACCAAAGCTAGAGAGTGTGCGAGTACCGGACCCTCAAGTTTTTGGGTTTTAAATATAATTTTTGCTTCGTTCTAATATTTTAAAATTTAATGGTTGAAATTAGACATAAATATTTAGGATTTTTAATGAAAGTCAAAATGGTTCAATCTATAAAAAGCTACTACACATTTTCAATTAATTTGAAAATAGGATTACATATTTTATAAAAATGATAAATGCACTTATACAATTTTTCACCTAATTTTATTGGACCTAGAATTGATGTGCAACGCTTTCCAATAATTATCAGAATTAAGTTTGTATATACAAGACCGCAACATGGACCTATACAAAGCAAATGAGAAAATACAAATATTAGTACAAGTTTTTAAAGAAAGAAGACATTACTTTGGGCTTTATGAAAATGCACAGTTGCTGCTGTATGTTATCTTTTGTAAAAATATTCAAGAAAGGATCCTCCTATTAACTCAAATACATTTTATATATAATTAAAGAAGTCAATCTGAAAAAGATTTATTAATTGTAAAGCGTATTGGTCTCGGATACTTGATCAAAAACATTAGCTTAAATATGGTAAAACCTAACCGCCATTTGGAGAAGTTAAAATTAGATACTTGCCATTCGAACTGTAACTAAATGAATAATAAATCATTGGTGGAGTCCTTAAATAGATTCTTAAAAATACTATTGCATTTGATACGAACTTTAGAGAATACAATTTTTATTTCTTTAAGTGAATGTGAATACAGTTTTTCCAGATAAATCAAAATAAAGCTTCTTTGAAGACAAAGACAATTTCAGCATTATTGTTCATCAAACTTGTCGGACTACCAGTGAAACATTTTGATTCTTTAAAGTACATTGATATGTGGTTACTTATAGGAAAGAGTCTAAAAGTTTAGTCGGACGAGAATTGGACAAAACTTTGCCCTACATATAATAAAATAAATTTAGGTCTAGAACTGAATATACATTTTTTTTAATAAAATATTAACAAGATGTGTCTTTTTGTATATATGTTTTGTTTTGTTAATATTAATAGAAGCCCGTTTCATTCTTTAAATATTGTTTTATTTGTAAGAGAAGTTGGTTTATAAGATATCTGAAAAGTTTTAATTATTTAAAAAAAACTTATGTATGATTATCCTTGAAAATTTTAACCAAAAAAAATTAATTTAACTGTACTTTTTATATAGTAATATCATTTCGTTAGATATCAAAATCCAAATATTTTTTCTTCATCGTCTATATTGAATAATGGATAAAGTTTTGAAAAAAATTCTACGCCATCACAATAGACTACTAAATTAGCATATATCTAATATTTATTACACATAATATACTTTCGTATGTTCTTTATATTCATTCTTTCATATTAGATGCCCAATAAAATATTACGACTTCGGGGAGTACTTTAGCTATTTTCGTTTACCAACACATAGATACATTCACAGCCGAAAGCTTGAAAATAAATATATAAATAAAAGTCGTGGTAGTAGCTAGCATATATATAATACAGTATATACAACCGATATACTATATATTATCGAATCATCGTCGCACATTTGTATAGGGCTATTAAGAGGTAAAAGCTCGATATCGCCTCCCTGTCAAACGGCCGTGTCGATAATTTTTCTTCCTTTGTGTCTCCTGTCACTTTTATCAGAGTGTATTTTTTACGAGCACATATTCGCTAGAAAATTATCGAAAAAGAACGTAAAATAATGGGAAATCTCCACATGCCACATATGGGAAGATTTTTCCAATAGATTGTAATTTATCATCCTGAATTCAATAAAATAAAAAAACTTTCAAAATCATCGTTGTGATATTATTCATCATTCTATATTTTTAATTATTAAATATATCAAATATGTCATATTTATCTTTGTGTATCATAAATCATATTTTTACAGTATTTTTAATGGTGACATATATTATATTTTCTAGTGTAAGAAACACTGGGAGCTCGTCCAATGACAGAGTTCCGAGAGTTACATTTGACTAAATCTATGTATAAGATTGACGTTGCATGTTTCTAGTAGAGTAATGCGTTTGTGATTTCGTATAGTGTATTGCACTAATACACAAACTGCATTCTTTCGGATTTTTTTAATGAGTGTAAAAAATATCGGAGTTGCCAAGTCCAAACATGGCATCAAAATCGGTCTCCCAAACCATTATACCCAGAGATATTTTTATTCTTTTTTATTTAAATCGTGACGGTTTCTAACTTAGTCGTGTTCGGGTTAAATCTAGTGTGCGATATCGATTTTTTAATAAATATTGTGACTCTTCTGCCTAGCCTCTCCAGAGGCAGACGAAGTTCGGAATATATGTATTAACGTTTAAGATAAGAAAAGCGTAACATAATGGAGAATCTTTACACGCCACACGGTGTTTAAAAAATATTATAGAGATTAGAATATTGTCAAATTGGTAATCGGATTTAGATTTAAATTTAATAAAATACTTTTGAAGTATTATACATAAAACCCTTGAAATTTTAATATAACAGGATGTATAAAAGTCATTTACGATTATATTGTATTTTTTTACAAATTTCGAAAAGTCTTTTTCTTAAATATTTATTTTTTAGGTAACGGATTTTGCACATGACTAAGTTGTTTCTATTATTATGTGTTTTGCTAAGCAAAAAAGTCAAGTGTTCACGGTTGAAAGTGCAAAAATTCCAAAAACACACAACACTGTTAAAGGACTAAAGCGACGCTGTTTCTTTTATGTATGTATGTACATGTATATACATATATCCCTTGGTTTTTATTTTATTTTTATATATATGTTTTTGGCATTTTGCCTAAGGATGTAGGAATGCGTATTACTTAAGGGCAAGAATTATATTCACAAAGGTTATTTTTACGGCTTCGAACGTAACACAATTACTTCCCGACCCACTTAAGCCCATACTGATTAATTTGGACGGTTTGCTAGTACGTCATATTTGATATGTATAGATACGTATTTGAATATTGGATCTAATGACAAGACATAGTGTGTCTTGAAGCTGAAATTCCAATTGGTCCCTACGACAAGTGACAGTTATCTCGCTACCGTTTAATTAAATGTTTATGTTAATTCAATCAAAATGAAACCCATCCGATGGATGTTTAGTATTATCGTTGTTTCGGTTCATATAATACAAGGACGTTAAAGTTTCCATAGTGCGGTTTAACGGTGAGCAATGACGTAAAAAAACTTTTAAGCCATCAGTTTACGAGTTAACAGGTAGTAAAACGTTTCAGGTTTGTACGTGATATCGTATAGAGCAGTTAGGTTTGTGTCTTATAAAAATTTAAACTGGCTTTATTCGCATTCACGCTGATGCTGTACGTATAGAATGTTTAGGTATATTGCACTGAATTGATATAAAATTCTACGATAAGTTCTTTGTATAAAATTTAACGATGACTCTAATAACATAAAAAGGTTCGATTATTGTGTATCAATATGTGTCAATGATAAAATAAATAGCTATTATTAAAAGATAAATTGGATTTAAGGATGATGTAATTAGCTATTTTTGAGCGTTGTACGATTTAATTTATAATTATTATTTAGTTGATAAATGCTAATAAAATTTTCTGCGAATATTTCTTTGTAACATTCAAAGCGTTCTATTTTAATACAGACGTGGTAAATTTATTATCATATTTTTAAATACGAAAATTTATGACATTTGTGTTTACGTAACTGAAATTTATATTTCCTGTATATTATAATCGAATTTTGCCAATAAAATTATGATATTAATAATAGTAGCGATCCAAGATGTGTAGTCTAAAATAAAACTGTTTCTCTAATAAATATTTATTTTTTAAATACAAAAACTTTAAATGTGAATATATTAAATTTTATTGATTGTGACACTGATTATTACTTAATAAAAGTAATTAATTTTAGTGACTTAAATCCTTTATTTTATATGAATCTCCAATTTTTTCGTTAAGTAACTTTGTGCCTTAGCAATATTAATTATGTTCTGTTTAAAAAAAAACTCAATTCAATTATATTAAGAGCTAGTGAAAGTGTCAAGAAGTGTTAAAATAAACCCAATTAGTATTAACTTTTTAAATTATGACGTAAAAGTTTCGTTTTCACTAAGTTTGCTAATATGAATATTTAAATAATTAAAAAAGTAATTTATTATATTTTAAATTATAAAACATTTAAGAGTAGTATGATTTATAAATAATGTTAAATTAATAAGGCTTAAATTAATAAAAATATAATTTTTTAAGTATACTATCACAATTATAATATCACTAAATTTATAAATTATTCAAAAATAGTATAATGTATAGCTGAAAACGTCATTCTTTTTTGATTTGTGAAATATACTGGATTTTGCAAATTTTTAATTATTGACATATCTCTGGTTTCTTAGATTATAAAATTTCTCTTTAATTTCCCATTGAAATTTTAAGCTTGACTCAAAATTTATATTTTCTAATTGTTTAAAAAAAATCAAGACTCCTTCATTAGTCATTAATAATCGTGAGACAGTTGTCAATAACAGCTGTTGCTACTTTACAAAAACAATATAAAAAAACCTTTGTGGATTATCGACAAAAATCAATAAATCGTATTATATTTTGACGATTCCCATGCGTAATTTATTTTTATTGGAGTGGGTTCTTACATCACCAAAGCAAAGATAAAACCGCCGGCCGGTTAGAGTAATAGAAAATCGCAAAAAAATTGTTGATTAATTAAATAATTTCAAGCTTCCAAGAAAGTGTGCATATTTTTAAGTAATTGACCCAAACACCTTCGGAAAGGTTTCATATCTGAGTGTCTTCTTTAATACTTGAGCAAAAATATGGCGAATTCGAGTGTTAAAAATTTGTAAACAATTTTGTGGCATTTCCAAATTTCTATTAAAACATGAACCCGCCTTTACTAATGCAGAGTAATAAAAATGTCAGTAGCTTGAAACCTTTTAAAAATATTTAAACAAATTAAATTTTATATAATAAAAAAGGCTTAATATAACACTAGTTCCCATTTCAAATATTGATATCCCGTGAACTGGCGATAGAACAGAATTATTGTATTGGTGAGATTTTGACATCTTCTTGAGCAGTAAGTCTTCATCTTTTCTGATGCAGATTTTCAAGTATCGTCGTTTTCGAGAAAATAATAATAATTATTTTGAATAACTTGAGCAAGAACTATCGCTTGTGACTTTCGTGATATTTGTTGTCAAGCAACTATAAAAATAAAATAAAAATAAATTCAAGGCAGTCTGTGTTTTGCTGGTCCTTCGATCCCCGATAAGATTATCTTTCCGCGGGGGGTAAGGTAGTATGAATAAGAAGAAAAATTGAAGTTAATAATATTATTAGTATAAAATGTTGAGCTTATTCCACATAGAGTTGTGAGTTGCGATTGTCGGACTATTACAGTTTTTAAATAATCGTTCTATTCCGCATAAGCACATTGAAATATATTGAGCCATTTTTGCCACAACAAAAATATATTTAAACAGCAGCTAAAGATGTTTGCCACGTTTTAACCTCAGGTGTTGGTGAGTTGCGTCGTCCTCGATTCAATTTTATGACTGTTACATTTTTATTGTAATTAAAATTAAAAAAAAAAATGTTTTAGTCAAAACCGGTGCTTTTAAAAATAAAAATAAATATTGTGTAAGTGTATAACTGCAGCGGATTTTATACATGTATGTATGTGTGCGATCCCTTTATTACCAATTTTGATTTTAATAATCTGCGGCAAAATTAATATTATATTGTCAACCTTCGTGAACAACTAACCGCGGAGAAAATAATTAAAAAGATTTGTTTTATTAAAGTGTGTTTTTTAAGATAAAAAAACATCTTTTTTGAGGCGCGTCGATTTTACTGATTTTATGCAAAGATAAAGAAAGTGGTACGCAAGATAAACCTCTTGAGAATGCCAAAGCACATTTCTGGCGAGAAGTCAGAAAAATCTCAATTTATCTCAGCGTTATTGCATAAATATATTATTGTCTCTTTATTTTTGTATTAACAACACTGGACATAACGAAAACAATGATGATATAATCTATATAAAGCTCGACTTGAAAAAAAAACATTGCTGGATATTATGAAAAAAACGGGTTATATAATATTGCAATTTAAAATAACTGCTAGTTTATAAGCGGTCAATTAACTTAACTAATTTAATTCATTTAATATCATAAAAAAAATATATTTAATATGCGAATATGAGAGATATGTTAAAAACATAATTATATATACTGTATTATAGATAAGATTTACTAAAAGCTCATATCTGTAAAACCGTTTCCAAAAAGAAAGCAGGCTGTTTTATACACATCGCTTTCGGTTGCATCTGTAACAAAAGCGGATGGCAATAATGGACCATTAGAGCTATTCTCCATCCGCGGAGTTTCCCGCAAACCATCGATTTTCCACATGAACCTCGCCATGGGGGTTGAAATGCAGCGAGACCAGTTCACGCCGGAACATCGCGCGGAGAACACGTCCACCAAAAGCTCCTCTCAGCGAAATTCGATCGCGAATTTATAAAGCGAATTCAAAAATACATTAAAAAAATAATTAATTACAAAAACAGTTACAATGTAAAACTGAAAAATAATAAGTGAAATAATAGATTTTTTTATAATTTTATTTTATAAGTTTTAAAGTCAAAATCACCTGTTGCACCCTCCAGCGCTTTGTAGTTAAAGTAAGTCTTACTATTATATATTTAACTATTTTTTTTATATTAAATATAATTCATAAATATTTTTTATTTTTATTAAATAAATTAAAAGTATCGATAATATATTCTCTATGATTGAGGATAAAAAAAAACATTATTATTGAATTTTTTCAATTTTTTTTATATTTGTATATATTTTTTAATTGTCATTCGGAATTATTTTAATTTCGTTTGTGTAATAAATAAAAAAAATTATACCGAGAAAATTAAAAATAAACACTGGTAGTTAAGATTGATTTTTAATTGCCTATTCTTAATAAAAGAGGAAAAACTTTAAATTAATTTATAGATATATATTGATAAATGCCAATTAATCATATTTATACGATTTATATGGTTATATATGCATTTAATTTGTCAAGGTCAAGAACAATAGTTTTTCTATACAGGCAAAACTATAATAAAATCATTTGAAAGGCAAAAATATATGATAGCTTACTAATTATCATAAAAAATATTTTTACAATATGAAATACATGTTTTATTATTTTTTAAATAATTGTAAAAATATTAAAATCAATAATTAGAAGGTTAGCAATAAAATAATAATAAAATAACAGATTTTGTTTTATTAAAAAAACTCAATAAATACAATATTCAGTACTAACATAATATTTTTACTATATTTAAAATAAAATAAAAACTTATATTTATTAAAAAGGACATAAATACTTTTTTTTCTGTTTTAACTTTATTCCTACATTTACGTTATAAAGTATATTTCACCTAATTTAAAATAAATTAAATTTTAATATATTAATATAAAAATAAAATTTCCCTGAAGCGTATTTTTTAAAATTGAAGCACTATAATTTACGTTAATAAATTTTTTTAATAATTGAATATATAGTTTTTATTACAAAAAAGTTACATTATCATATTTTTTTTCTTTAAATGACATTTTGCGAATAATTAAATCGTTTTACTTAATTCATATACGTATGTTAATTTATATAAAAAAATAGTAGGCCTTTAAACTTAAAATTATTTTTAATTATATACAGTATCATTTTATAATATTTTTTTAATAAGAACTGGGTGTGTTATCTGATTTGGTTAAGTCTTAACTTTAAAGCCTAATATATATTAAACATATTACTGCCTATAATTTAGTTCTATTTGATCGTAATAAGGCAACAAAAATAACCGTATTTTTGAAGCAAAGGTTAGCGTGATTGTCTAAAATTGCTTTATACATTCAAATTGATGTATATTATTAGGTTAATAAATTATTTCGAAAATTCGATATCGTAAAATGGTTGCAGATATTTATTTTAAGAGAAATATGAAAATCATATAAACAGTTCCTGATTTAATAATTTAAATAAAATTAAACAGAATATTATATCTACTTGTAGGATAAACTCAATTAATATTTATTTAACTTCCTTAAATTTCTAGCTGTAGGAATCAATTAATTATTTATGTTTCAGTTCACATTCTTAAAAGTAAAAATACATTAAAATATTTGCTAAAATTTATTAGGCTTATCGCAACATCGGAGCGAAAAATTCTCGAAAAATCGTGCATTTCACCAATTTGTGCCGAACCTTATTTTTTCGCTTGGTTGACTCCGTTTAGGGTCCTATTTTTTCTGAGTTATGCGAGACAATATGAGGAAATGGTGACAAAAGGCGACGTTGGATCTTTTGAATGTTTGTATAAAGTGCCATAGATATATGATGCAATAAATAATTTAGGGAAATACATTAGCGACTAGAAAGCATTTTTAATAATTAAAGGTGAACCATTTTTCTAGTAAAAATATACACCCTCTTCGTGGAATTATTACACTGTCCCTTACGAAATTTATTACTCACAGGAATGTGACTGTTATGCGTATAAATACTTACCTTGAAATAATTATGTTTCACTGGAATGCCATCAAATCTCCTACGCTAAACCACTACATTCCCATATATAGTAATATATTAAATATAATATGTGTCACTTCTGGTTTATAAATAAGACATGTACATATAATGATCCAAGCAAAGCAATTTATATTTCTAAAAATCACGTATTATATTGAATTGAATCGAAAGTTTTACAAATGTAAGATTAGTAATAAGAATTTTCAATTCTTTCCACATGTCTAAGTTATGAATGTGCAGTGTTATATAGTTGGAATGTTGGAACGGTTGCAGATTTTGAGGAGATGCCCTTTATTTTGTGATTGATAATTCATGAGTAAGCTGTAAGTGAAATCAGTAGAATTTGTGATTATAAATATACGCCTGGGCGGGCACGTCTCGGCTATCTCTTCTTTGAAGATCTCGAAACGAGAAAGTATAAATTTATATTACATGCAAATATGTGATAATATTTTATTAATGCTCTTTTGAAGTCGGAAGGCGGTAGATGATTCGAAGCTGAAAATAACTATAGTTTTAACGTCGTACATAAACCCATTTGAGAGCAGAATCCCAAATCGACTTTTCGAGATCAATCGTTATTTCTTTGACATAAATTCTCATAGGATGGTATCATCATATATGCATCAGTATATTTATATTTTGGGTAAATATAGATCGGTTTGTTTAGACTCTGATTTGAGAAAGAAAATCGATTTCTATAAAGTTGTTTTCTATATTTCAATAAAGCTAATATCCTATTTATATTTGCCTGTATTCCAAAAATAAACTTTTTATCACAGAAAAAGAATTCGGGATTGGATCATAATGTTTACGATTTATGTAGTATCTATATATATTTTCACTAGTGTGTAAATGTTTAGTATACGCGTTTATTTTCAAGTTCAAATTACAAAGGTTAATATATTATTTAAATGTATAACAGTTGAAATACATACGTAATGTGTCACTCGGAAAGTCTTCGTCATATTAAAAATGGAATTTAAGTCATAACGCTTTCATGTGACTGCTTGGCTAGAATTGATCTAACGTTCGAAGTGGAAGCGGCTGCTTTTTGTTACGAACGGAAGTTGAAGTGATTCCATAAATTCCATAAATGCAGCTCTAGAGCTGCATTTATGGAATTTATGGAATCACTGCTGCCTCTAGGAGCACTGATAAATATTGACATAGTTTCCAGACTGTCTCTTTAAGGAAGGCCATTCTCCGTGGATTCAGAAATAGAGGCCACAGTCTCTAAGGGTCTTGATAAAGGATCTCTTTCCGGAGAATTCCTTTAATAGAGTCCGAACGTGTATATAATGCAATGGGGCGGTCGGCCAAGGACGTTAGCTTAACAAATTGTAACATGCTATGGTGTTGGCTTGATAAGGAACTTGCAATAAAGACCAGACGAGCCAATGGTCAAAAATTAAAAATACCCTGTCCTTACTTAGTAAAGAAGGATATGTCTCAAAACATTTTAGAAACTTATGCTAAGCTAAAGATTAAAAAGGTCTTATCGAAATTTTATTTTAATTTTAATATTACTCAAATTTTAATAATTTGAATAATGCAAACATTTATAATCGATATTTTAGGTACCACTTTAAAGTGATTCCTAGAACGTCGTTATTTTATTTAGAGTAGCAAAGGTCGCCATTGTGTCGGCATGCTTACGAACGGAACGGTTACGAATGTAAAACATATGCCATACAAATATTTATAAATTTATATATTTTTCATAAATTTAATTTGTTATATAACTGAGAGATATTTTATAATAATATTTACTACTTTAATTTTATTACAAAAACCGTTGTAAAATCAACGGGTAATACAATAAAGAATAGTATATTGCTCGAAAATTACCCCTAAGTAATACACTTTTTTATTATTATATTTCGTTAATTTATTTTACATATTTTTTATATATTTATGAAATTTCAATTCAGAGGGTCTTGATATTTTAAATAAAATTATTAAGAAATATTTTTTGTTATGTTCCATTATTTCGTACTCTTTTAAGTTTTTTGTATTATTTTCTATAGAAATAATATACATTAAATTAATTAAAATATTATTTTACAAATATTTTTATTTTTTAATTATATTTGGGGTACCTCAAAACAGTGAAAGATCGATTACCGTACATGTACGGCGATACAGCTGAAAGGGTTTAGTTATTAACTAACTTTGTCTACATAATCAAACTATTAGGAAATAACATACATTTTTTAACAATAAATTAAAATCAGAAATACTATATATGTTAATAAAGAATAATTGTAGTTAAAATATTTTTTATATTATGCAGTTAACAGAGAAATTATTTTTAAATTCTTCATAATCATTAAACAATCAACAAAAAGCTCTTATATATCTTTTAGTGAAAAATGTATTTAATTAAATATATTTTAACAAATCAAAATAATTTTTTTACAAAACAATCATGTAAACATTATTGTATGTTTAAATGTTTTCTCAAGCGTGCGTGTATAAAATCCTGAAATTAATTATATAAAAAAATATATAAATAGATATAGCTAAATATTGTATATTTTTATAATTTTATAAATTGGTCAAAGCCTGTTAATATTGTTTATTCTCCAACATAATGACGGTAAGGTTTGTTTACCATCAAATTTTCAGAAATTAAGTAATAATATAATAAATTTAGATTAAATATTATATTTCACAATTATAATTTAGCAGTATTAATCTATGGATCATAAAAAATTATATTTTTTATTTTTCTTGCGTCATAAAGTCGGAATTAGTAAACATGATTAATTGTATATTTAAATTTTACAATGTAAAGTTAATAAACTAATGCATGTTTTGGTAATAATAAAAATGTATCTCAGAAGTATATTATCAATTTAAAAAATACCTAAATTCACGCGTAGTAAGTAAATAAAATAATATAAGTTTTTTTATATTTATAGATACGAAGATGTTTGTAAATATATTAAATCAAATATTTATAAAATAAGTATATGAAATAATACTGTCTGAAATTATAAAATACAACATTATTATTTTTACGTTTGAATGCTTTTTTATTTAATTTAATTGTGTATTATGAATAAATTATATAGATATTTTTTTATATACTCTCCATCGATTATTTAATGGAACGAAAATAGTATATGCATAATATTGGTATATATTAAAGCTTCTAATGACGCTTTTTTTAATGAATATAATAATTATAAGCATATCACATCACGTTAACTTTTTAGTTATTCTGCAGTATCATAACATTAATTGATTTTTATAAAAGCTGAACACATTATTAAAATATTCAGACACAAAGTAAACATTAGCTTAATTGATGTCTACTGTCTGGAAAAACACAACTAAGGTGTATATATATATTAAAATATAATATTTATTTTCAGATGTTTTACCGCTTAACATAAATTGATTAAATAAAAATATAAAGAAAATTTATTCACATCGTAAAATATACAGGTGGCGAAAATTTATCGTTTAAACGCGTTACAGTTAGAAAACGAAGCATATGATGTTTATTCACTCATCTGCCCATTTCCTTATTCTAATTTAATAAATAAACACCCACATACCGGCGAATGCTGTAATATTTAAAAAAATATACTATATGCAAAATAAATATTGTGTATAGATTCCATCCATGGAGAATGCTAATTAAAAACGATTCGATACATATAAACAAACAGGACAATAAGCTCTATATACAAAGCTGCGAATTCTTTCAACATACTCCAATATGAAATATTATATTTTTCCTTTTTATATTGTGTTATTTTTGTATATTTTTCCAGAGAGATGACAAAAATTCTATTATCTCGCTAAAGTTGACCGTTGATAAGAATTTATCTCAGGGTGAAAATTCTATTTTCGTTACTTCAATCTCTGGCGTTGATCTATTCTTTTAGTCGCAGTCTTACGAATAATACGATTGTGACCCAGTTATACCATAAGACCTTTCTCCCTAACGAATCTTACTCATAAATATGCATTTTGATATGCCTATATAAAATTAAAAGGGCAATTTTTTGTGAAAGATGCTCTCGGAAAAAAGTGTGTATCTAAATCCAGCGTTGTAATAAATTTAGATATATAATGGAATAGAAAAAATATAAGCTATTCCAAAAAAATATATCAATGCCACCCTTTCGTAATGCGAAAATGTCAATATATTCTTGCGGAGGAAGTATAAAATATGTATATACATACTACTGGTATCATAACATGGAATCCTTATATTATTATTCAGACATCTAAAAATATATTAGTTAGATTTTTTCCTGTTGAATTATTGCCACATTTAATTACCACCATTTTTATTAATGTATGTTTTTGATGCCCATTCAATTTAAAATGATTAAAGTAAATGTCATCAATAAAATATATTATACCCTTTTTATTGTTACTGACTAATTTCAGGTTCTATTGTATTTATATATTTCCTACATTAACGATAAAGTTGAGATAAAAAATCTTGTATTTTAAAAATTATAATATTATAAAAAATGAGCTTTGACATTATATTTTTTTCTTAAATTGTTTTTCCTCTAAATACAATAACAAATAAATTTTCATATTTTTTCTATTGCCAAACGCCAAGCGCACGTTTTCATTTAAAAACTCATTATATGCGATAAAAATGTATTAATTTAATTATAATTTAATATAAATTTTATACTGATTTATTATTGACGAAACAATTTAATAGTTATTTTTATCAATCCACCGAATCTAAAAAAATTTCGTAGATTAAAAATTAATATAATGTTGTAGTTTTAAGAACATACGATTATTGTAATTATTTTTTAAATAAAATTTTTAACCTTTTATCATATACTTATTAAAAGATGCGATACATCAATAAAACCTGTATAATGAACAGTTATTTTTTTAACAATTATTATGTCCATGACATGTATTTATTTATATTTGTTTTATTAATGACATTATTAGCAATTCAAAAATATAATATTTTGATCATAAGGCTTTATAATATCTTACTTTTATTGTAAAAAAATAAAATACTTGTAGTATATATACATCTATTCAATGTTTTCTTGAAAAAATGTGGGTTTAAACAAGAAAGAGACTAACAAAACAAAACATAATAGAAATCTTTATGTAGGAACACCCAAGAATAATATCACAATATCCACAAAGACTGAAAGCCATTAAATATTCTAAATTAAAACAAAAACTCTTTAAACCCATTCTCGAGGTTCAATCCTCACGCATAGAAAACATTTTCATGGCTCTGCATGAGATAGCATTGTTACGTATAAATGTATCCTTTGTCATTATCGGATAGTCACCTATAAATGACCATATTTATGTTACAAACCAGATGCGGTGTTAAATATTTATATATATTATTCGTCATTTTTGATTTTTTTGATATCAATTAAGATTCTCTTAATAATTTTTATAATATGAATATAATTTTTTTAATATTGATTTAATTCCTACTCTTTAATTTATTATTTTCCATAGAAATTATATCAATATAAAGTTTTTTTTTATTATTTTTTAGTTACATATGTAAATATATAAATATCTGGGGTACCTCAAAACAGTGAAAGATCTACCACCGTACATGTACGGCGATACTTCACAAAGGATTAAGACTTGACTCAGATGATGAATAGAAATCAGAGATCAGAGAGACTTGATTTTTACTTGTTTTATTGTGTATAGGTATAATTTTTTATTTGTACAATTAACTGTATATCAAATAGCTTTTCGGCTACTCGCCCTAAAAATATACTAATACATAATTCTTAAAATTTTTAAATGAAATATTAACAAAAAAATAATAATTTCATCAGCGTAGGAAATATATTAAGAGCCTAATTTTGGTGATTTTTTTATATTACATTAAATTAAAACAACTATCTTTCAGATTTGATGGTGCTATGGTATTATATAGGGTACTTAAATTTGTTCCATTTGATAAATACATGTGATTTTTTTGTATTTACTAGTAGCATATTATGCAATAAATAAATTCCGATGCATACCATGTATCGTTGTCGTTTAACGACGATGATTGATGTTATAAAAATATATAGATTGTCATGTTTTTTTTTATCTTTAAATTTGTCGCAACCAACCATAATCGTCACACTACAATAAGTTGTTCTACGTATCGTTGTCGTTCAACGACGATGATTAATGTTAAAAAATATATTTATACATTATAATGTTATTTATTTATATTTAGATTTATCGTGATCATCACGCTGAAATCAGTTGTACAAAACCTATAAATCAGGGGTATAACAACTTATGGCTTTCCCAAACATAATGAAGTTCAATAGAACAAAAGCTTTGCCGAAAGCAATTAACGTTAAAAAGGGATGTATGTGCCGACCATTTTGACCCTTAAAAACGCAACCCACAAATATCGTCTCCGAACGAGTTGGTAGTTAACCACCTTGCTGAATAAAATTAACATATTTTAACGAGCAAAATACTATTTACAATTATAATGTTTTTCAGATTAGTTATTTATGAATTATTTGTTAATGATTAATTCATTTTGCAATAATTATAAAATGTTAGTTTTATATCAGATATTGAGGTAAATCAGTAGATACAAAGAGAGAAGCGGCAGCTTCTGTGATCTTTAATGGTTTAAAGTTGAGTCGGCCATCTCTTGGTTGCAATCAGTTTGGGTGCTTTGAGCTTCGAAGTAGATGTTCAAGTATGAATTTCAGTAGAAAAAGTTTCTGAAAAAGTCTCAATAAAGTTTTTAGACGCAGTGTCAGAGAGAAACTGATTAGTTGCCCGCTAGAGTAGATTAGAAATTTCCGTTTTGGGGGCAATCTCGAGTGCACGCCTTTTCTGATTTATACTCTATTTTTTAAATATGTTAAACGCTTTAGCAAAAGCTGAACTAGTATTTTTTATATGTTAATTGCTTCAAATGTAAATAGAAAATATATTTGATTAATGAACTTGACAGATATAAATAAAAATTTTGCTTTGATATAAGAATCGCGAGAGCATAGATGAGTTGATCTCTTCCCATTTCCCGATCATAAGTAAATCAGAACGCTACTATATACATACATACATATGTATGTATATATTTTAAAAAATAAAAATAATACCAGCACTCTATGTAAACGATCTAGGCTCAAATTCCATATGGATTCTTGTGTTTTTTAATTTGTTTCGTGTCTGAGAGATTAGTATTAGTGATTATTATAAAATTATAGATCCAATAGATCGCCAAAGATTAGGTTTTCCTAGATTTTCACAATCTTACGTTTGAATGCAGTAATAAATATTTAAAAATAAATCGAGCTAGGTCGTGCATAGTGACATCTTTTGATTGTGAGCTGTATTTCTATTCTAAAATTAATAAAAGACGTGTCACTGATTTCAATCTGGTGTTAGATGTTTTGATTGTGTAACGCATTGTTGCAAAAAAATATTTTTATTAAATGAATACATATATCATACTTTTACCTAACATGTCAATGTCAGCGCATTTTTTGTTTGTAAAATTTAACTGTTCGTTGCGCGTGTGTTTGACTAACCACGTGTCACTTTCTATAATGTTAATTCTGTATGTCATTTACTTTAATGCGAAATCTGTAACCCGAGAATATTAAAGGCAAAATCTCTACTAACCACAACATGTTATTTGTTTGTTCGTGTGTATCGGTGCATGCGATGCTTGGTGACAACGTGTCATTCACACTCTATTACAAATATGTGTCTATAATTCATTTAACTGAGTCGCTATTCAGACCAGGAAGTTAGTGTCGTTAGAGTGTCATGGAAAAATGCGGTGAGGTTATTATTTTTGATTTATAGGCGAAAAAAATACGAATGTCTTTGACGCGTGTGATTTGATCGGTGAATTATTGGTTTAGTCTCTAGTGGGATTCAAGCGTCGTTACTAATCTTGTAAATGAATACATTATTCGGATTTCAATAGCGAATTTGTAATATTTGAATAGTTTCATTAATAATGGATCATCTGATTGGATTAAGCATGTATGTAAATCGAGAACTTCAAATTAACTTGTGGGTTATTAAAAATATTTTATTTTTGAGCTAAACAGTTTTGTGATTATAATTTTGTATAATGATTTGGCTTAAACAATAATTACCAAATTAAAACATTAACACTAGTAATAACATATGCTTTAAAGTTAAATGTAAATTACTTTTTATTAAAATAACTTTGAAAAAAAATTTTACATATTAGAAATAAAATTGTAAATTAAATAAAATTGCTTAAAAGTTTTCTAATATATAAATATATACATATATAAGATGTCTTTAGCAGTCAACAAAGCTATTATTGATCAATAAACGATCTAAGTACCGTCGTTCGTCGTCGCCCAACGACAATATAATTAAAATAAATATTATAATGTAAATAGTTTTGAACATAATTCGCTAATATAATATTGACGTATAATTATTAAAAAAATAATTTAACACCTATTCTACTTGAGTATATTTACTAAGACTAAATTTAATTTCAATTTTAATTAAATAATATATTTTTTTCCAAGCCAAAGGTCCGATACTCTATGATGAGTATATGTTTGTATAAATTAGAAACGTAATCGATTCTTATAAGCTCGTTGCAAACAAACTAAAGAGGAAAACGAAGACAATGGATCTTGGTATTTTGTTTAGCGTTGAGTTTAACTTCAATGAATCATCTAAATTACCCCGAGAGTGTGGGGCAATTTAGTAGTTTGCATAACACTTTGTATTATGTGTTGGTCAGTAAAAATTAGTTTAATTATATTATTATATTATAATAAACTTAGTTCTTCTTTAAAAATATTAGAAGCACTATTTATAATATGCATTTAAAAATGTTTATCTATTATTTTTTTTATATGTATCGATTAAACCGCAAATATATTTTTTTGTTTTAATGTAAAAAAACTATTTTATAATAGTTACGAAAGTGATAAAAATGAGTTAATTTTAAACTACGATCAATACACGTTATTAGCCATTGCAGCACTAGCCCCTATAAAATCGGCGGCCATTCGTAGTACAAGAGGTCTCTTGACCCGTTCGATGCTGACGCTTGTAAACGTTTACCGATTCAAAAGTCTACCATAAGGGGTTAAACTAGGGGCTTTGAGTGACACTTTGGGGCGTAGAACTTTAATGGCATGACCGACGCTCATTTCGCGTGCAAGGTAATACACCACTGATCCAAAGACGTAATCGCTTCTAGATAGCATAAGATACGTTTAAGAAACTTGAATAGTCATTGTTATGGTGCTCGTTAGAGCGTATTTAATATTACATTGTAAGAATATATGACTATATGATACAAAATACTAATTAACGTTTCAGGGCTAAATGAATGTGAATATTTGGGTCAGTGAGACGCTTGACATGCGTACCACGTGTCGTTGTCGTTCAACGACGATGATTATTGTTATTAAATTATACATAAATTGTAAAAAAAAATATATTTATATTTGTCGCGACCAACCATAATCGTCGTACTGCAATTAGTTGCACATCAACTGTAAACTAGGAGCATACAAACTAAAAAACCTTCCAAATAAGATAAAGTTCAAAAGATCAGCAGTTTTAAAAATGCGATGAAGGTATTACTTCCAAGAAATGTTGGATTTTTTGCATCGATTTGTTACTAAGTCTAAATACTTATACTTCTAAGATATAAATAAAACCTCGTAAGTATTTAGACTTAGTAACAAAAGTCAGAGCAAAATTGCGATCGAGATATGACCGAGTAGTGTCTGGGTTTTTACGTCAATTTGTAGCTTACGTATGAAATATTGGTCCATTTTCTTTTTTAAAATAAAATAAAACTATCAGAGAAAATAAACTCAAAGGTCAGGTGAAACGTATTTATTTATAAATATTTGACGAGTGTTCTCATCTCGATATTTGAAATACTTTTGTACATGATCGATACTTATACAATCAAGGTCATCAGAATACCTTAATAATTTCACTACAATACCTTATATTATTGAAATTAAAGACAAAGCAAAAATGCGATCGAGATATGACTTTTAGGCAGTGTCTTGATTTTTTTGCGTTGATTTGTAGCTGTAGACATAGGTCCATTATTATAAAAAAACAGCAAAAATAAGACCTCAATTTTTAGCCACTGAGTATGACAGAGAAAGCTTCATCATCTGTTATGGTAATGTCTTCGAATTTTTGAGATGCCAAAGATATCTTTGTAATTTATTACTTGAACATGATAAAAACCTCATTTTAATATATTATAGTAGATAAAGATAAACCTTATGAAAAATATTTCAAAAAAGCGTATTTGTATAAAGCTTGAAATTATTTGAGAATATTATAAGTGTATAGATTAATGAAAACTAATGATTAATTTATCTTGTATTAAAATAAATATATTTGTGAGTCAGAATTTTTATTAATTTAAAATAAAATATAAAAGATGTTTTATAAGAGCAAACATTGCCATATTCACTTTTAATTGTTAAACGGAAAATTTATTCCTGTCATAACTAATAAATTTTTCTTTAAATTTAGCGATTATATTCATCAAAATTTCCAATAATCTGAATATATTACACAGATAAAATTTATTGGTTTAGTTAAAAAACAGAAAAATGTTTTTATAGTCATTCTGTTTTTTTTTATACAGTAAAAAAACATATGTTAAATATAAGCTAAAATTATACATTTTTCCGGTTAAAAGAAAACGTAAAAATACATATATGCTATAAATATACAATTATAAAAGATTGTAGTCTTCTTTTGAATGAGTCCACTCATATAATATGCTTGAATTGTAATTACAAACGAGGTAGGTGGTGATTGGTGGTTAACCGAAGCGTTTATTATTCAATATTGATTCTGTGGCGCGTTTACCGTTACCTGTAACAGGAATCACTGTAACCGAATTTGCTCGGAAAATTTTAATGGTAGGGTTTTGTTCAAACATAATTTAATTTTGATTATGAGATAGACCTGAAACAATTGTATACGATTCACATCTTAGAACCAACGTTTGCACATAGAAAATCTGCTTGATTGTGTTCAATTTAATGACACAAAATAACGGTTAATTTAATAACGCCACCATACAAATAATTTTGACCAAAAGTATATTATAAAAGTATTTATTCTCAAATTATTATTTGGTATATATTAATATGTAAATACTCCATCAGCTTTGCCTAAACTTTTCCTTTTATGTAATAACTTTTTTAAAGATATAGATTCTGTACATACACACTAATGTACGGCAAAGTTTCTCTTTTGATTTTATCAAGAGCTTTTCATAGACATTGTTTGTGGAGGTTTCTATAACTCTCAAGTTCGACTCAATGTCCACTTTAATACTTCAAGTATTTTTGTATATAAAATGTTTATATAAATGTTACATATGCTTATAAATATTTTTCTGTTTGCAATATTGTATTATTTTCATACAAAATAATGTAAAAGTTATTATTTAGGCGAAAAATAAAAACCGGTAACAATTGGAGTGCTACTTTAAATAAATACATATGAAACATAGTTGAAACTATTAAAATATAATTATTTATTTAATAAAATAAGAGCTCTTTATAGCCGACTTTGTACTTAATAATCTGGATGGCTACTATCATAGGTAAAAATCTGTATAATTTTTTTAAATTATTAATAAAAATAATTATCTCACATATAATAATCGACCAGAAAGCTTTATTATCCAGCTTTGCCCAGAACCAATTTAAACTCATTTTTAATTCATTAAAATCAATTTTATCTATTCTGTAATAACAAATTTATTTTAATACTTTAAGACTATGTACTATTGTACATTTTTAGTCTCTTGTCTTTGCGTATTGCAGTAGCACGCAATCGTCAGTACGTCGCTGTTTAGTTCTTCAGCGGTTTCATTGGCACATATCGCAGTAAATCACTTAATTTGTCATTAGCACGACACTCTTTAAACTTTCAACCTAAAAATTAAAAGTTAAAATAAAGCATTACTGACCTAGATGTGGCAGCCAGAATTATATACATGTGTGAATGTCATGTCTCTACTGTTTATAGAGAGAAGCAGGCAGAAACATGTATTTTTTATAGTATAGATTATTAGTATATAATTTAACTACATCGTCGAATTAATTATTATAATTATTAATTTATTAAGCTTATATAGATCTTTGTTTATACACAAAACAAATATAATCTAAACATATAAATATATACCAAATCTTTATCTTATCTTTGTGGCAAAAACATTATTATTCAGTGTTGAATAAATATTTTCATCACATTTAATGTTTCATTTTTATATTACATTTTTGTAAAAATAAATATAATTTTACTTTATATATTTTAATATTATAATAATACGTTATATTTTTAATAAAGTTTTTTAATTAGAACCATATTTTTTTATCCCAAGATTTTTTGCCACAACTTTACCTTCGAATCTTAACGTTTCAGAGCTTAACGTTATATTTCATTCTGAGGAAACGAAAGCTTTCTTTGATGAGTTATTATAGGCCAAGGCTCGTATATTTTCGCCAGTTTTCTATCCAATATAAACACAACGATCTAAATAATCCGATAAACATTATGAAAATAAATTTCATAATAATAATAAATACATTCTAAACCACAATCTTTATGAGCTATTTTTTATCACTTTCAGTTTAATTATATATAATATTTTTTTAACCCACATTTTTCTGTATGTTACCGAGTCGTAAGAAATACGTATAATCAAATTTTTAATAAAAGAAACATTAAACAAAGCATATCAGATGGCTTAAAATAAAAAATATACAAATAAATTCTTTGTTAGACAATCTTAAATATAATATTTTTACCCTCTGGAATTTTTTTCATAAATATAGTCTAGAGAAGAGATTATAATATTAAACATGTCCTATAAACGGAAAACCTAAACATTCGTTAATCGGATTTAACGTTGAATAAGATTTAAAAAAATGTTGAATTTGTCATATTTTTAGTTGCATATATTCTTTTATAAGCGGTTTACATTCGCGTTACGTAAAAAGCTTTCAATTTCAAGGTTAACGAAACGAAAGCACGCTAATATCTTATATAATAAATAAAAATATTGTAAGCTCTTAAAAAAAAGTACATTGTTGTTTTATTTATTATTGAAGGCTTAATATAATGTTATTACAATTTATTACAAATAAAAAGAGTATAATATAATATTATAATTCAATTAAATGTGTCGTTAATGATATTGAAAAATCAATGCCTTTTATCCATCTCTCCTTAGAATAATGCAGATCATTAACGTATTTCTTAAACTGATACATGTGTTTTAAATATGGTTCTCATAATTATCTGCATACAAGTGAGTATCATATAGAACTTTTTTTAAATCAACGACCATTCCTTTGGCACCTGTTGAATTGTTTGATATGATTCTTCACATACATGATCACTGTCGGCAGGCACTAGTAGACCAGCAACACGGTTTTTGTCCGTGTTCCACGGTCACTAAACTGCACCTTTTGATAGCGGTGAAAATTTTTCTGGCAATGTACTGAAATATATACTGACTTTCAAAGAGCATTTGACAAAGTTTGACATTGATTTATTCTTTGGAAGTTCAGCAACTTGTTTATTTCGCTCTTCTATACATATTTAATGTTTTGCAGCAATTTAAGTAAGATTTCCGTAATTATAGTATATCATTTAAATTCTTACATATATACACAAATATTCCATCGGATATAAATATATTATAATTAATTTTTTACCTCCGATTCAATCGGTTCTGATCATAAAAATTTCTACAAAAACCGCATGTTTTATTATTTAATTATGTCTGCCCCAATTTCTTTCAGCGATTTATTTATAAAAAATTCTGATCATTGGAATTAGAGAATTTAATCGCTTTTTTTAATACAACTTTAAACACAATGTAAATATCTCTTTGGCTTAATTATTCTTATGTAAAATTTGATTTCTGTTAGAAGATTAAAAAAAATGTTTATTTTTAATGTTTTATATCTGTACTAATCTCGCAAGGTTCAAACAAATCTGTCGTAAAATTAATATTTCAATCATCTTCATTTGAGATTAAGGATTTGTACCAATTTGATTATAAAAAACTTTCAGACCACACAGAGCACTAGTTTGTAGAGGATTTTATTCTTGAAACACGCGTAAAGTGATTATTTATCAATAAGGATAAATTAGATAATAGTGCGATCGCACACAAAGGCTCTCGTTACGACTAGAACTAAAGGGTTCTCGTATGAATAACACGCAAGGATTTTCCAGAGCATTGAATAATTATTTCTTTGTTACGAAACGGTCACGTGAATCAATATCACCGAAAGACAAATAGCACCGTAAGGCCACAATATTCCCGTTACACAATTCAACCGGAGCATCAAGCAAATGTCATTTTCTAAATGCGTATTGTTTCTTTGTTCTAAGAAGCGAACGAAACGATTGGCTGGATGATCGCTGCATGATTGTGATTGGTGAGCAAGCTTTGTAGCCCTGAATTAAGCCTGAACTCCAAAGAGGAGAAGGCAGTCACATGGCAGACTCCGGCAGACACTCGAAGAGACTAGCAGAGGCCCGCCCGCTCGCGGACAACATACTGTCATGGACGCTCACGTCCTGAGAGGGACACTATCATACAAGCACCGTAGCAGAGTCGCTACCATGCCTCCTACAAAACCTCTGAAGATATTCCACTGACAACATCCCTGCGCCAGCTTCTCCACCACTGTTCGGAGAAAACATCTTGCCCATAATAGTTTCTCGCTATATGTAAAATAATCTAATACAATTCTCACTAGTTTCCAGCTGCGTCTTACTGACTGCGAAGACACGTACCCTTAGGGTTACCAAACCTTAAACATGATTATAACACAACAGCATCACTATAGTTTCCATAATTTACCATAATTGAAGCAACAATATGTGCCAAATTAATGTCAAAGTTCAACAAGTTTTTTTATATTATCCACAGTTTTTTCAAAGTTGTAGCTTCTTATAATCTGAATTAATTGTTTCACATGAGTGGTTATATATCTTCGTAAATCAATATTACCTACTATAATACTATTCCCATTTAATATCAAATCAAGTATCTCATTATTATTTACTACAAAGAGCTACTTAGCATTCAAATTGATTTTTTTACAACAAGAGAAATTCATTTTATATGATTTATATTTTATATATATAAATACTAGAATTACTTGACGAAATAATTCGAGTAGTCGAGTACTCGAAAACATGATAAAAAAGACTGCTATCCAGGTACTCGATACTCGGGTTGATATTTCTAGTGCCGGCAATCCGTTGAAACATGGTTCTAGATAGTCGCGATTGCGTCCCTAATTCTTGTGCCATATAGCTTCTAAAGCTTGTTGAATGTTTTTGGCGATAGGTAAATGGGGCTGGAATTAATAATGAGGAATAATGCACATTTTTTTTTGAATATTGTATACGTATATTTTTATCCATTATGATGTATTTAAGAAAGAAAATGGTCAGATTCATAGTAAAAAATATAGACATTGAAAATAGATTACCACTCAAATCCTGTACATACATTTAATATGTCCTGTACATACATTTAATATGTATTCTGTAAAATTAAGCCAGATTTAATTTAAAAAAATACTGTAAATTTTAATTCTCTACAAATTTAGCCATTATTTTATAAGGGATTAACAATTAAAACATCTAAAGTGAAAACGTACATTTTAAACAAACATATCCGTGGTTTTTAATATTTAGCAATTAAATTTTAAGCCGATCTGTATTGAATGAATTTTAAACAAAATTATTTGTTATTTCTATAAATAATTATATACTAATACAATATATTATTTAATCAACTTTTAAGCACAGTGCAAAATGTACACGGTAATATTCCGCCATGCAATTTGCATACATCATCGAGCTTCATATTATATCTCACACATAAATAACTTGAGGGTTTTCGGATTCCGGCATGTATGAAAACGTGCTTTAGAATCCCGCCTCGTCCAGATGAAATCTGCAGGACTTATTACATGATTTATATATTCTGAAAAATAAAAGTCAACGATCCGGGCTTTTGACCTGAACCGACTTTTATCCACCGTGTAGCGTAAGTGTGGTGACATTGCGATTTTGTCCTTTCATCCTGTACTATATTCTTGCCTCTATTTGTTTTACAACAAAAGAGAAAGGGTTTTCGTTTATTACCTTAAATTTATTTCTTTGAAGTTATCCCTTTTATATTTTTTTATAACCGGCAAACACGAAAACCTCGCATAATATTTTTTTTAACGCGACTAGAGCTTTAATCAACGCAAAGCTCTTCTTTTACGACCTGTTATTTTTCGGCGGCGAAATTTGAGTAATTAGAGAAGTTTTACAGCACTTTTATAAATTAGACGCAAAGCGTAATTGATATCGATGTAAAAAAGCAATCAAAAACCAAATCTTGGCGAGTACTTTACGAGATGCCCTTTCGGTTGAAAAGATTTTCAACCCATTTTTGATTGAGATTGTTTTTCTGAAACGTACTGATAAATCACAAGGCTCGATTTTCAATTTCGTTTAGAGTTTCACTGACATTTTTTAATTATTCTGTTTTAAGGTCAGTTGTGTGCCAAGTAACAAACATAAATTCATTGAATTTTGAATTATACAGATTAACATTAACGCGATTTAAATTTAATTACATTAGCATTATATCGACTAAACCTAAATATGTGAAATAATCCAATTTCATTTAATAAACAAATTGATTTAATTAAATAAATACTGCGTATGAAAGTTAATTATTAATTCAGTAATGATTTTTACCTTAATGAAGTTTCATCACGTTTAAACAGATTTATTGTTTGTATATATTGATATAAGGTTTTATTTAACTTGAGCTTTAGACGCGTGATCAAACGTTAACCTCATGGGATTAAATTTGAAATTCTAATTAATTAAGTTACAATAGAGTAATTTGTTTTCGAAACTATAAGTAACTATAATGTATATTGCGAAAATACTGATTTTATATAGCAATAAAAAATATGATCAATTAATAATTAATAATTCAGTAATATATATTTATTTAGTAACGTAAGTATGGAACTCAAAATGAATAAAGTTATCTAAGCAATGTTGGATATATTAATCAAATTGGTGTAATTTTCTCGAGCTCTATTCTAGATAATTGAGTAGATCAAGTCTCTTTGTGAGATCACATGATGCACAGAATCCTTTTAGAATAAATACATTAATTATTTTCTCATCTAAAGAAGTAGTTACAAGTGCACAAAGCAATTTTATTTTTATATATAATTGGTATTTAATTACCGTTATATGGATTTTTATTTAATACCTACTTGTTAAAAATAAACATTAATTAAGAAATAATTGCGTGTGTAGTATAAATTAATAAACAAAGAATTTATTCGTATCAAGAGTATTCATTTTTTGGTTTGTGGATCTTTATAATTGATTCAAAATGTATTGAAACAAAGTTGTGATAAAATAATCCGTAGGGACTTCTCCTCCTACGCCTATACAGAAAATGTTATACTATGATACGTTTATGTGTAAAAGTTTCACCTTTGTAACACAACACAACCAAAAGAGATTTTCACTGAAGTGTGAATAATCCGTTCCATCGGGATGGACAAAACCCAGTCATTACGTCAATATTGCACTCAGGTGTTTGTATAAGCACCAATTTTGAATATATGTATTCATAATGATTCTGTTTTTAGATATACATATTGTTTAATACGTTTAAATATTGTTTTAAGCTCATTGAAGGTTTATTATCGCATCGCAAATAGCATTGGATAAGTATGCCTCATATCTAATTAGATCGCTTATTTATAAAGATATCTATTAAACATCGCAAGGTTAACAATTAATTATTCAATTTTTATCTTTCGAAAGCACAGCTGTTCTTATCTCACACTATGAGGCGACCCTCTTTGTTATTAGGGTTGGATGTTTTTTTTTCATTGAAAGCTCGCCTTGAGCTTTCGATGGAAAAAAGAAACAAAAGTGACGTTTTTTCACTGCTAAATATACAGGATCATGTTAAATAACGCTGACGAAAAAGGAAAATAAAAGTAAATGAATTTATTTCGTTCAAATGTATAGCGTTTGAAATATTGCCAAAAGTTTTTGATAAATTTGGATTAAGAGTGTAAAAGAATGTTTATAGAAAAAGTTTTTGATACATTGTGATGCTTTATCATATGTATTGATTATACAAAGTTTTATTAAAAAAGTAAATTATTATATATTAATTAAAAGAACCGTTAAATAAATTATAAAAAATGTTTTTTATTATTAATAAAATATTTATTATATTATACACGAATAACTAAGACTTTCTACTAAAAAGTTGTATATGATATTGTTAAATAAAAATAGATTTATTTTCATTACAAATCATCTATGTTTAGTTAACAGTCAAGGAATATAAAGATCGTTGATTTCTTCCCATATCCGTAATCCTTGTTGAATGAGAGGATTCCGAAAAAATCTTGGGGTCATATTTATCTACACCCTTACAAGAGAGTTATTATTTTTTTATTACCTTTAATAATATTTACAATATATACCAAATATTATATCTTGCTAAAAAAAATATAATTATAATTTAAAATATTTTGTAGCATATGTAAAATAATATATTTAATCTCTGGTCATTTAATATATATTCTTATTTTTATACCCTGGTAAAAAAAGTTTAAATTTAATAATTAACAGCTCAGTAAATAAATTTGATGTTTGATATAAATGTTTTATTATTTTATTATTTTTATATTTCTAGGAAGGTGAGTTGACGTATTTTCTCCAGGTAGCTAGTTTGTTTTTATACCTTTGCATTTATTAAACTTCGTAGAAATAAAATAATAAAATAATCACGTTTATAATATTTACTTTTCAAAACACACAACCCATTTTATAAAGATATTTTTTTATTTGTAAAATATGATAATAACTTATAGTCGTATTTTAAGTGAATGATATTAACGATTGGTAAATTTACTAATTAAATTAAAAATGATTATTACATTTTTATTCTTCGTTTTTGTAACTGTCCAGACCTTGTATTTATTTTCGCTTCTAATTCAAAGATTGTAATTATTATGTCATATTTTTTGCAAATAATTGAGACCGTCATGTATGCGTCCATATGCTCTAGGTATTTTTAAGGTAGGATCAATTCTGGATTTTGAACGTTGAGCTGGACTAGTAGACGGGAAGAGAGAAGCAGCAGCTTCTGCGAGCTTTTATGCTCTGAAGTTGGGTTAAAGATTGTACAAATTTAGTTGGAAAGCTCTTGATGTTCTGATGTCATAAACTATAAATTGAATGTATCTGAGAGGGAAAGTCTCTGCGAGAGTGTCAGAAAAAGTGATCGTTAATTTTCCGCGTATTTGTATTTAAATTCATGGCCATCTAAATAGAATATTTTGTGTGGCCATCTACATAGAAAAGTGTGCCGACTTTTGGAACCGATTGCTGTTGGACACTAAAACAGATTACAAACAGCCGTTTAGATGGCAATCCCGAATGCACGTGTAATTTTTATCTTAAAGAACTTGCAAAGATTTTTTTAATCTTTCTGGTTCATGGTGGATATACTAAAAAGTCCCATTTAAAACAAAAAAGCCATTCTTTGTCTTAGACGTTTAAAACCCGTCTTTGTATATTATATGCTTTGTCACTAAGACTTATGATTTATTAGTATTTGTATTCTCACACCTGTAAAATTTACTAAAAGCTTTTTGCCCGTTTTAAATCTGCAGATTTAATATTTTCATGGGTAGTCCAAATGTTGAATATAAAAGTAACTCAATTGATAAATTAGTGAATTTTTAATTAGAATTTATTATTTATTTTAATCATTTAATGCTTATTTATTATTGAGCTCACACAAAATATATACAATTATATTTATAAATATATTTTACATGATACTGTTGAAATAACAAGTCAAATAAAAATTAATTAAATAAAATAAAATGAGTTTTTGCTTAGCCTTTTAGGTTTAAGTACATAAAATAAAATTTACATGTTCATGTATAACGTAATAAAAAAATTATATGTTAGCGAAAAATGTCATTTACCTCAGAAAATAAATATCACAACTTATTAAAAACTTATTTAATTTTTTAATAAGTGACGTCATCAGATATATTTGCTCTCGGAACAAAAAGGGTTGAAACTAAAAATGTTGAAAAAAATAGTGACAATAACCTATTATATTTTTGTCTTCCAAATAGTCAAGGAATTATTCACAAAAAACATACAACTAACCACATTGTTTTTTAAAACGATGTTATTTATTATATGTAAAATTCATACAGTAGTTTATATTATCATTAATTTTAGTTTAAATTATCACACAAGTTATTACTATAACTATAAACCATAGGGATGTGTGACTTTGTAGCCAGTGAGACACTAGGTGTAATCCTTTACTACATTATTTTACATATGTTGCGACACACGATATTTGGCGTTTTCTCCGAGAAGCTGGCGGAGGGATGATGTCCGTGCGAGGTGTAACAACTCGTAAAAAATGTAAATTTAATAGACGTCCTCTTAGATAGTGTTATGGAATTGATTTATAATAACAAAGTATTTTGATATTTATTTATTATTAATTATCCGCTGCAACATAATGCGTTACAGCGAAGTAAGCACAATTAACAACTACTAATTCAGTAGTTAGACACTAGAATGAAAATGAACACAATATGTTAATCGATGACATTTATTTTTTAATTTTAAACATCTATTGCAACTTACAATAATTATGTCACTATACACGTACTATCAAGATAAACGCCTAATATACATATAATAACAAATACATATATGATCAACCACAATAGAGGTGATGCTTATTTTAATTATTATTAATATGAGCATCACCTTTATTGTGGTTTATCATATATGTATTTGTTAATATATTTATATTAGTTAGATAAAGAGTTAATGAATAATATAAACAACACGTAAAATTATTACAAATAATTAACTGTTCGAATTAAATAAAATGACTAAGCTTATATTTTGGCAAAAATACTTTTTCTTTATTAAAATATAACATTGTATTTTATTAAAAAATATTTATATTAATATAATATTTATGCAATTTCAATTATAAAAGTTTGCCTTTAAAAGACGTTCGACTAAATCGGAAATACGAAAATCAACAGGTAGCGGTTATATTAAACCCCCTCGAGTATCTGGAAACTCGTAAATATATTTATATATACATTCGAACTCGACGCCCGGGGTGATTCTGAAAAATGGAATCAAAAGGGTGTGCATTTATATATTCTACTTCTATAGATTCAACATCTCCTTATGATAAATGACATCATTTGATTCAAGACGAGTTCCTTTTTGATTCGGTTTTCCTCTTATATCACATTTCAGGCGTATAAAATAATAAGGGGCGTGAATTCAACTTGAAACTTTGGATTTTCTTAGAAATTTTCCGAAAAGCTTTTTTGCGATAAGATAAAACATTGTATTGTTGATTTTCAAATAAGGTATTCAGGTAGTACCAATGAAAACATAAAGAATACATTTTTTGCCACGCACATAATCGAACACACATGTGGCTTTCCTTGACAAGGATTATTCGGGTCGTGTACAAATACAATGTGTAATTTTGCTCTTCTCTTTTATCTTATGAACATATTGTAAAAGCAGATTTTTTTTCATTGTTAACAGTGAGATAATTTAACCAAATATTTGCATTGTTTTTGCAAAAAAAAAACGATGAATTTACAATTAATTTTAAGGATTAAAATATTTATTTCAATATTATATATATATATTAATCAAGTATTTTTTTATTATAAATTAAAAATATTTTTGCTTTGAGTAAAACATTTTTTAAGGTTTCGCTGGCTTTTAGGTGATTTTTATTACGAAAAGTGTAATTTGATAATCTTTTTAATTTTAAATTTTGCTATAAACAGAGGCCGTATTGAGTTATGGATCAGAATTTTAATCGTGATTTAATTTTATGGATATCAATTTACACGCGGATGTTATTGAAAATATCTCTTTTTTATTTTCAATAATCATAAATCTTTCTGCCTTCGATATTTACAAACCTGTGCAGAAATCAATAAACGTTAATATTAAATAAAACACCTAATATTTTTTTACGTGTACTGCTTCTTTAGAATTGTTTTGTATTTTAATGGTATAAGAGATTTCATTATATGTTTACGATTTTTATTTTATTTATAGATTCAAGCTGTAGAAATGTCAGTAGTAATTTCCAAGAAAAAAAACACACCTCTAAAAGCTTTTTATTCTCTACTTTCGAGTACACCAACATGAAAATTTATTTAATATTTATTATTTATTTTATTAATTTATTTAGCTTAATAGCTAATCTTTACATCTAACAAATTTAGTAAACATATATAAAAATATATAAAAAATACATAACAGAAAGAAAAAATGAAAATATACAATAATAAAGTCTTAATATTTTAATTTATTTCTATATGTACGAAGGTGTTTTTTTATTCCATTTATGAAACCCGTTATATTTTTGCTGTTTCGGATTTCTCTTGGAAGACTATTATATAAATCAAAACCTCCGTACATAATATAGTAATTTTATTTTATTGTATGGTTTATTTTGTATAGTAATTACTTTAGTAAATTTTGAGAATAAAACATATTAAAACACGTAAAAACAACACAGATTCGTGTATTAAGTCGAGACTAAATTTATGTAGCAATTTAATATTTTTATATAAATGCAGTACAAGTAATATAATTTTTTATATAAATGTATACGATTCTATTAAGACTAAATTAATATTAAATTGAAATATGAACACATTGTAATGAAAAAATTAAAAAAATTAGAAGCAAGTATTTCACACCAATACACGATGAAGTTATTAATTTTCTACTTTCAAATCGCGTGAAATTATACGTTCGTATTTTTATACGAATAACAATTTAACGCTGAAAAATTTAACAAGCAACCAATAAATGTCAGAAGTCTTTCTCGCGCAAATTATATTATATTTTTACACGAAATTTTGCAATTTTCTGTCTTCTGATTAAATATCTTATAAATTTGAAATATTTCGCTCTATATCCCTATAATTATACACACCTGCTGATAGAATCTACCAAATTTAATTACAGCGTTCGTGTCGTAGCACTTAGTTCGATTGTGGTGTTTAAGTAGCAGTCCGTGTAGTTCAATTTGCTCTCGACTAGTCGGATATTGACATTACATAACGTGCGATGACAAAGTTTTCGACAATATTGTTGTTGTGTTAGTTTTACCAGCTGCTGTTAATTATGAACTTATAGTTCACATGACGTCATAGAATCCTTTCCTCAATTAATTTTCTTTAAAATACTATTATCGCACTACCTTGCTTCCAACTGTATTTATATTTATTAGTAATTATTTTATATTGGTCCAAAAATTTTATTTATACCAGTTTTAGCATAAACTTATCTAATGTTTCTGATATTATTTTTATTTTTTTTATTTATTACCGTATTAATACGGTATTTTGTTTAGGAAGACGCTTCAGCATGAAATACGACATATCTCATATTAAAACACGGTCGACTGCAAACACTTTTGCGGGCAACTGGTTGATCGCGGTCGACGCGTATTTTAATCCTAAGCATAACCTAGTCAGAATGCATTTTTTTTTAATGAACTAATGTTCTAAATATTCAGTTTTAGAAGACAATTTCTCTCAAAAGATCTTGTATTTTAAGTTAAGAGGTTCTTGTGTATTTTATATAATTGTTTTGTGAAACCCTTTATTTTATTTAAATTCAGAGAAAGCGCTGATCTTGGAAAAAGTTATTATTAGTGTTAAAATAAATCCAGATTTTTTTTAAATTCCAAAAACAATAATAGAATTTTATTTATATACGACTTGATCATTATTTAAAGTTTTTTAATATTGATATTGATAAAAAATACTATATTTTAATAAAATTATAATAAAAAGTTGATAAAAACTGTCATATATTCATTGAAGAATTTTTTTTCTACTCAAATATATCAATATTCATTAGCAAGAAGACTTCTAGAATATTTTAATTTAACATAAATTATTTCTTCTTACATATTTTTCATTAAATTAATATTTAAAGGTCTCTTTTATTGTGACCTTTACTGCTATATATACTATTGTCTATATATTGCGTTTTAGACTCTATTTATACTTTTTGTATTCATATTTTTTATTTATTATATTTATCTGCAACATTATTTTATTTTAGCCAATTATTTATTCTACACTCTTAACATAAAATAAATTAATTATTGTAGTGTTTTAGAGAGAAAGAAAATATAAGAAGTACAAAAGAGCATGGCACATAAAAGCTTCGATTTCCAAGAACTACTTTAAAGTCCCTATTTCATTGTATGATTTATAAACAGTTGGGGTTTCGTGGAAGTCACACTCAGTTGCCAGGCACTTAGCCGAACTTCTGCAATAGCTCTTGATATATAAAAGTATTAAAATATGCACGGGAAAAGTTAGAAAAGCGCCTGGGGAAAATTCACCCTAGATTTAAAGTTACCCATGAAATGGTATCATCAAAAGTTCGCTATCGTATGTATGTTAGGTACCATTCAATACCCGCCGGGTTGTGAGCAAATTAAACTGAGCTCACTGCTAGTTAAGTACCACAATCGCAAACTAAGTGCTTTGACGACCGCTGGTTAAAATAAAAATTACTAGATTTTTATATGCATAGCGTTATAATATTATTAAATATAATAATATATTAATCTAATACACATAACAATAAAATTATTTTTTTAGTAAACGTTTATTTTGAACATATAAATAATTTTTCAAACATACCATTACTGTCAATATATTTATTGATTAATTACTAAAAAACATTTCACAATTTGAGTAAAGGAAAAAAAATCATAAAATGTAAAAATAAATTAAGTGGTGATTAAAGTTAATAAAGATCTTGAACCTTTTGCTTTGGTATTTTGTGCTTATATTTGAATTTATTGTTGTTTTTTATTGTAATCTCTGATACACGCGATAAGTGGGTTAGTGTGGTTACGTTAAATTTATTTATAGTATTTTATAGTATGCCAATTAAAATTTTATAATTGTTGGTATTTGAAGGCTAGTACAATTTTATTTTAAATAAGTATAAAAAAGTGCATTATATATTATTTTTATAGCTTTTATTGTGTATAATTTGCAAATTAGAAAAAGTGCAATATTACTGGTGCTACTCCACACAGGTCAGGTGTATGTTAAGATGGTCAGATTAATTGTTTATCGACTAAGATTTTTTGTAGTAAGCGAGCTCCTTCTATTAAATATCGGTCTAATGAGCACAATGGCGGCAAGCCCTTTAGAGAAAAGATTTAAAATATACTTATTACATTTTAGCTTGGAGTCCAGGTGTAAGCCCAGATATTTAACGCTTCTATTCAATTTTACTTCACTGCCCTTTTTATTTTGGAGAAGAGGTAGCAAAGTTTGTCTACATTTTACAAATATAATTGCTTCTATTTTAATTTAAGATTTTATTAGATCTTTGTTATTTATTCGAGATTAGTTTGAGACTGTTATCACTTATTAAAATAGCTATATCGTTAACATAAATAGTAAATATTTTTTTGAAATATTCGTATACAAAGAAAACTTCCCTGAAAAACTCCCGCTGGAATTTTACGCGGTATCGAGTATTCATTATTTAGTAAAAAAATATTGTTTTTGCTTTTCCGATATGAGCGTACTAAATTTAGCAGGTAGCTTGTAGTTTTTTTATTTGTATAGCTTAGGAATCAAACCGTCGAGCCATTCTGTGTCGAAAACGTTTTCTATATCTAACATTAAAAGGCCCGTATTTTTTTCATACTAAAATTAGCGCACATAAGCTAACTAAAAATAATAAGTTGATGTGTCAAGTGATTTTCGCGAAAGCCGAACTATTATTTATTCATTTTATTTCTTGAATTTTTTAAAACAATTTTACGAATTATTTAAAAAAAATTTTTTTTACTAATTGTTAAAAATGATTGTACTAGCTTCATTATTTAGTAAATCAAGTATTTTATATTTATAAAAAGAAAGATACAGACGCATGAAGGGAAATAACTGGTGACTCACTAAAAAATCGCTGGCGTTTAAAGGGTTAAAAACGCATAAAGATTATTTTTTTTTTACCTAATGACGAAATGTGGCGATAACTAATAGTAATATAAGATTTTTTTATTAGATAAATTTTAGCTGTATTCTAAATGGTTAGGAAATATCAAAATGATATTTAGGCATTAAAGATTATTGTTAAGTAATGATTGTAAATTTCAGGAGGATGTTTAATTAACCTTTTTTTATATAATCTGAAAATTCTAGGACTTTTTTAATGAAATATAAAATTTTTCGTAAACTAATTATTCGCATTAAAAGCAATTCTCGTATTTTTCATATTTATCTACCTAATGTGTTCTAAGTTTTAGAGTGTTTAAAATTTTAAGTGAATTTTTACGATACAGAAAAAGCGTCAGCTAACATTTCAGTGTTTGCTATGATATTTATAGTTTTTACCAGTGGAATATTCATGTGTTTGTTTTTTCAACAATTTAGTTATTCTCCATTATGAATTATCTGCTGGTTTTAATTTTTTAAGTTTACGTGATCTTTTAATGCGTCAGCTTTCTTAGTGCTACAGAAAAATCAGCTAGCATCTCTGCCTTGCTCTGATCTATTTTAGATACCTTTTTGATGAACAATGTTTATTATAAGAATAGGATCCAGTAGGATAGCCTTAATGCCGAAACACTAATTCTAAAAAAAAACAGCTGGATTTATATGCTAAATAATGTATGAAATGTTTTGCGGAAACAATGTTTAAATCAAAATTCTCAAAAAAAAAAAATTACACTTTTAATCAATCAAATACTTCACCTTGGAGGATAATTAAAATCGGGAGAAAAATATTACACATAATTGGGAAACCGAATCATGAAAAAAATGGTAATAGTGCACAATAATATTGATGGAACTCAATATTTAATGAAATCTACAAAATAAAATATTTATCTCCTAACAAATTATAAATAACGTTATTTGAATAAAAAATGTTGATTTCTTGATATATTAATGTCATATATGTATACTGATTGTTTCACTTTTTTAAATTACAAATATCATGAAATTAAAAATAAATTAACATGTATTATTACATTTTAAGACTAATATTATCCGTACTTTATATTTTTTTTAAATATATGTTATAGTTTTAAAAGCAATTCTGCGAAATATGATTTAATCAAAGCTAGAAGATCTTATTTATTTCTCGAGTGCAAAAGCGAAAGCTTATATTAAAACTTAAAAGCAAATTCGTGCAAAATTTCGGTACACTTGAAAGTTCGTTAGAATGTGATGATTTAATTCATAAATGACAACACATAATTTATTTATAGCATCGTTGTATAAATAACTATTGTAACACTTTATGTATTTTTCTGTTTCAGATTCTACATAGTCATCGTTCCTTGTGTGTGCTTTAAACTAAATTTAATTCGTTTATCAACATAAAAACATACACACATAATATGATATGTGTGTAGTGTTATACTAGCTCGATACCGAGTCAAGGTTTTCCACTTGAGTCAGTACACCGCGATCGTCCGTTGAGTTAAGAAGAAAATCACTCTGAACCCAGTGATAACAATACGTTTAACCACTCAAATGTATTAGTAAATAGTTTAACCAACATTTTAAATAAACTGAAATTTATAACAATAAATTCAATCACCGAAATGTGACTGTATTCATCGGGGCACAATTAAAAGTGCATCAAGTGTTGAGTAGTATTTTTTGTGGGTATCTAAGATGTCTCTCGAAGATACGATAGGGATGCTGGATCATCTGGATTTGAGCAGTTTGCCCATCGAACTGCTGAGATCGCTGAATAAGACTCAGGAGGAAGAATGCGAGATGATGATGAAAAATGCTCATCCTGACGGGCATTGTCCTCCCTATTGGGACGGGATATTATGTTGGCCGTACAGTTCTCCGGGTTCATCGGCTGTCTTATCGTGTTTTGATGAGTGGGATGGCATCAAGTATGATTCATCACGTGAGTTTTCATTTTTTATAATATTTATACAAGTGTTTTAATGGATTATAGGTTCATACAAACGTCAGTACGGTTCATGGATATATACAATTACTAATTGTTACACTTTCAAATTGTTTTAATAATGTGTCGTGTATCACACTAACGATTATTAATGTGTTTTGCTTTTTGAGGTCCCTAGTATTTTTTACAGTTTACATCGTCTTTGTAAGTTAACGCTTATTAATAGCTTCCTAATTTTATTCATTATAATCAAGTTAGGCCGCAACTTTTTGGTACGAAGTCTATTATTTAATGCCTTCACTACACTCTCTGGAAGTTGGCCAAGGACGAAGAATATAGTGAGTTACTTTGGGGTTACTTCGGTCGAGCTCGTTTCTGCCCGCTCTAAAATCTCTCGGAAGTTGTCCGAGGTTACCGAGAACGGAGGGTAAAGTGGGAGTAATTCAGTCGACTTGGCCAGCTTCGAGCGCTTCCGAAAATTGTCGGCAAAAGGACCGAAGTCAAAGAAACCGAAGTCGGAGCTACTCTTTCGAGCGCGAGCGGTGAAATACTTCCCCTTTCGCTCTCTCGCGTGTTAGAGAGATAATGATATGGTTTTTCGCAAACTGAGATAGAATGAGTAATTCGGTTCAATTTCAGTATGCGCGTAGGCGTCCTATGGTTAACATGCATGTCGAGCGCGGTCATGTTATAATACCACATGCTTATCGGGAACTTCAACAGACATACTGACATCTTTGAATATTTTAGGGCACCAAAGGGGATTAATCATATTTTTGATAGTATATTCTTCTAACAGATAACGTTATTATATTTTTTTTTTCATAAAAAATTAAATAATTAGTGGTACTTGATTTTGTTAAAAAAAATCGTTTCGAATATCCTTATGTATTATTCTAGATCGGTTTATATAAATGTCACACTATAACGAATTCTTATTTAGAATCGATGGCGACAAATTCTATGATAGTCACAGATGTGGTGTTCGTATTCTGAAGTATCATTTATATGCCTTGTCATTTTTCAAAAGCCGACAAATATTTTGCGTAAATTGAATATTTACGACCGAAAAGTTTTCACTGATTTTGTATTGTTGAGTGCTCACACAAACTTTTATAATTATCAGTAGCGTAATTTTAATAATATGACAATTTAAAAATTGCAATTATTTGGCACATTTTTCGATCGCGCGCAAATATGCCAGCTGCCGCGTGCGGACGTCATTTACACCCGCCGTTCGGACGGCATATGAAATTTGTGGCAGTGTGGCCGCTACTTGGAAGTCGGCGACCTCGGCCGACTTCAGTTGAACTTCGGTTCGGACAACTTCCAAAGAGTGTAGTTCAAGCATAAGAGTTGATCTAGCTCATTTAATTATTAGATAGTACAATACGTGTATAGATAAAAAAAAATAGTTTTTCTACGATATTTATAACTTAAATTTCTTATTATACAGGGAAAAAATTACTGTTTAGATATATATTTTTGGTTATGTGATATTTATTTATTTATTCATAAATATGATATACATATGTGCATTAACAAATAATTGCCAATGGATCTCGTACATAAAAAAAAAATAATAAATTGTTTATTTACATATATATGTACATATACTAATAAATATATGAATTAAGTTACAAAATAAAATAAAACCAATGTGTAATTAATTATGAGTACTATGTATTTTTAGTGAATTATTTTATACTTAGCGTTCATAGATATATAAATAATAATTCTAATTGCATACTTCTTAAAAAATTATTTTCACCCATTCTAATACAAAGAAAATTTCGTCATTATAAGATTTCATCTTACAAAGTCACATTATTGAGTTGCTAAGCATTTTAGTATTTTAATGTCTCATTATAATTATTGATTACGCGGGAAAAAAATAAATTGACCATTAAACAAAATGCTAAGATCATTTATTAGGTTTTCCTTTATAAGAAATAGTATTCCGTAGGGAAATCTCGTAATGTAAATCTTCCTAAAATATCGGAAGTAATTTATTAAACCCCATATTCATAATAAATCTAAATCATCGTAAAAAGATAAATACGTTGTTCAATAAGTTAACATATTTTAAAATTTAACAATTGCTGTATTTATATGATTTATCGACAAAATAAACAACAGTCAACCGAAATTTTTTACTTGCAAAACTCTAAAGCATTTTAAGTTAAACTAATCACAAACAATAATTTTTTGGTGATTCTTGAAACTTTGCGAAAAAGTCACGTAATAAATTGTTGATTAAGAATAAAAAGTTTTCTTTATTAAAAGCCTTTTTTAGGTTAGTATATTTATTTTTTTAAGAGAGAATAAAGAAAAAATAGTAGTAATAAAGCGTTTACATTTAAATTATATGTTATTAATTAAATATAAATATTTTTAAAAGGTAATCAATTTTTTTATTTCTAAACATCGTTAATATAGAAATATAGAATTCCGTAAATAAAGAGAAAATATAAAAATAAAATTTTAATGTGCTCTTACAGCATTCATAATACTTTAATAATATAATTCAAAAAGGAAGTCTACCACTTCCTTATTTTTGGTATTTTATTAAAAAGATCACAATTTTTTTAAGAATTTTTTTTTAGTGACGTGTTTTAATTGATGAAAATATTTTTAATATGAAAATATAAAATAATTAAAAAAAAACAGCACAATGCTAAATTAAAAAAAACACTATTGCAATTATAAAATAAATTAAAAATAACACCACAGTTTTATGTTTTTTGGTGCAAAATATGAGAATTACTTTTAACTATTATAAATTAAAATAGCAAAAAATACAATAAATATATGTTTCCTAATTATTTCCGCTTCTACTAAAACTACATTTTAATTTCAAAATAATATGTTTTTATATTAATAAATTATATTAAAATGTCGCTGCTGGTGATAGATTTATTTATATAAAATAATTTAATTTTACATTAATAGTAA
This sequence comes from Plectrocnemia conspersa, assembly GCF_051122295.1. Lineage (NCBI taxonomy): Eukaryota > Metazoa > Arthropoda > Insecta > Trichoptera > Polycentropodidae > Plectrocnemia > Plectrocnemia conspersa. The sequence goes on from NW_028277174.1 coordinate 25,736,469, forward strand.
CTTTATTTTAAATATAAAGCGTCATAATCGATTAGGTATTTTTTACATATTTTCCATGAATAATAAGAATCAAGCGCGTACAGTGCGATACATTTACTTTCGTTCGCTCGCTTATAAAGTGACGAGAGTAAGTGAGAGAAAAGAGCGTGTGTTTCATGCGTTCCGCATGCCCTCATCTCTCACTCACTTTCGTCACTTAGCACGCGAGCGAGCGAAAGGGAATATATCTCACCGTACGCGTCTAATAAAAATATAATTAGTCTAATGCTAATATAATCAGTGTGTAAAATATTATTAAAATATGATTAGCTTAACCCTTTGTCTTTTGAAAAAGTGAATTTACAAAAAATTCAAGTCATTTGTAAAAGCTTAATTTTTTAAATTCATTATATACTACTTATCACGCAAAAAAATAATAAATAAAATCACATTTTGTGCTTTATTAAAATAATATTTCAGATTTAATATACATATTTATTTTATTAGGCATTATTAAAAAAAATATCCATAGTCAAAAATTGTTGTTATCAAACTCTTATTCTGCGAATTTGGCTAGAACCCCCTCATACATGTTTATTTACCTTTTCTTGTTTATTTTATCTTATTTACCTCACGAATAGGCGAGTTTACGTTGTTTTCATATGTGGTTTTTGGTTATACATTATAAAATCATGATATTTTTAAATGTCGTAAAATTCGATACATTTCATCGTTCCGCTCTCGTTAGACCAATATAGAATTCAGATTGTATATTTATACACTCGCACATATGCAATATTTAAATTCTGAAAAATAAACCAGACGTTTAGAAACGCAATATATAACGATGAAATATTTATCAACTCCATTAGAAAAAAAGTAATATTTTATTGCCAAATGCGTTATATGTGTTTATTTATACACCTTGAAGATAAAACAGTATCTTTCAACACTGTTTGCTGTGCGATTATTTATTCAAAATACTGATAAAAAAGATAAGAGATGTAATTATACCGTGTGTATATTTGACTCTGTGTGTACATAAAGCTATTTAATTATTAAACAGTTCCTTTTGAGTTCAAAGTATAATGGGTTATTTTAAACAAATGGTTGCCTCAAATTTATATTTATATTACTACTACTAATTATATATATTTATATATAAATATATTTAAATTTAAAATACAAGTATTATCATTTTATTAAAGTTACAAACATTTATTTATTTTCTTTATATATTATCTTAGATACAATATTATATTTCATATGTATAGCAAAAAATAAATTAAATTCAAGTTGAAATTAATAATTGGGTAACTTTCAATTATACTATTTATAATGCTCGTATATTTACGTTTGTGACTCAAATGTCTGAGTATATTATAACGAATTATGTGTTGTTGCGTCTGTTACATGTTTAATGTGTGGAAATTATATAAGGTTTACGTATTTATATAATAATATATTATATAATAATTTATATGTCAAGTACAAAAAAATATAAACATTCTGTGGCTGTTTGAAATTATAGAAATTTTTATGTTTAAGGATCATATATATCACAAATTTTTAATTAAATTCATCCAACAATTTTTAGACTTTTATTTAAAATTTAGGTGAAAATAAAAAAAATCTGAAATTAACCTTCAACCCAAAAAAAAGTATTTTAGTATAATTTTTTATCTTTCTGCTTTAGAAAAAAAATTAAGATTGTAGCAGTGCTTAAGAAGTTATGTTTAAAAATTAATTCGAAACATAAGTCTTAATAAATATCTTAACATAAATTATTAAAAGTTCCAAATTTTGATTTAAGTAGTACTTATGAAAGATTTACATTAGAAAAAATTATTCTCAGAAGAGTCAGATTTTTGCAGTATATTTAGGAAATTAGTGATTTAGAAATAATTTTTATCATAAATCAGAAAGTGAGGAAATATTTCAGAAGAACTAAATTAAATTTATTTGGTAATTTATATAAAAAAATAATAGTTTAAATTAAGATTTTCTGTGAAGATTATGCTGTTAAAAACTTAATAAATCAAATAAAGGTCTAAATAGAGAATTTAGCAAAAATTAACAAAATTCAATTCGTAAATTCATCTCAAATATAATGATATATTTTTAGATTCGATTATGGCTAAAATTTCACCTCAAAAAAATAAGTGAATGCAGATTTAAGCAGTATTTTTAATTAAATTTATTATAAAATAAATTAGGCTTAAATTTATTTTATATAAATTTAAATTTTTATATAAATTTATATAAATAAATATAAATATATTTATGTAAATTTATATAAAATTTTATATAAATTTATATAAATTAGGTTTAAATTTATTTTATATAAATTTATTATAAAAATAAATTAGGCTTATGGTTTACCTCGAACAGCAAATGAAAAATTAATGGTTTAAAAACATATAGCGAAAGTCACTGCTTTTATCAAAATTTATTAAAAAAATACTTATTTTCAATATATTTTAGCAGAAATTAACAGAAGCTAATCAAAAAATTGATTTCAAGCCAAAGAGTCTAAATTAAGATTTAATTAGTATCCATAAAAAAACTATGCTTAAAAAAATCCATTTCAAAAGAGTATAAATTATGATTTTTTCGATATTTATTTAAAGTTCATATTTTAGAAATAAATTTTAAAGAGAAAAAAAAATATTTTAGCAAAATTAAACAGAAATTATTCATAAATTTATATAAAAAAATATAGTATAAATTAAGATGTCATTATCACAAAAACAACTATCTAGCTTATGCTATTAAAAAACTATTATATTTTTTTTATTAAAGTTTGTAACTGTACCTATAAAAAAACTAGAGTAATAATAGAATTTGATTTAAAAATTTATCTTAAATATTGAAGTATTATTTAGGAGTTTTGTAGTGCTTCTTAAAAAATATTTTTAAAAAATAGACGAGTCTAAATGCAGATTTAAGCAATAATTTAAAATTCTTTTTATATTAATACATTTTAAAGAAAAATAAGAATAAAAATTAAAATAACACATAAGTTCATGGTTTAGAAATTCATTACAAATAAAATATAGGTAAAACTAATAAAAAGTTTTTGCTTAAAAAAAATTATCGGAAGGTCTCTGAATGAAGATTTTAGCAGTACTCATAATCAGTTTATTTATATAGATTTCAGCAGTAAAATAATATTTCAAAGCAGTTTTAATAAGGATTTTAGTAAAATTTAAGAAAACTTTTTGTTTTAAGAATGCATTTTAAACAAAAAGTAGAAATAAATATTTTAGTAGAACTAAAAAATATTTGTACTTCAAAAAATAAATATCATAAATGTAATAGATTTATATCTGAGAGCATGTTTTAGCTGATTTTATTAATTACTGTTTATCTTAAACAAAAGTTTTAAAAAATATCATAGCAAAAATTAACAAAATTGTATATTCTGGAAAGTAATCTTAAATAAAATATTGGAAATTTAGTCATCGGTTTCAGCTATAAAAAAATTATGCTTTGAAAAAAATACATTTCAAAAAATTTTATGTTTGAAATCAAAATAAAGAATTCAGTCATACTTATCAAAAATTTATGCTTAGGAAGTCTATTTCAAACAGATAAATCTCAACAAAGTTTACAGAATATTGTAATTTAAGAGTGTACAAAATTTGGTTTTTAGGATTTTATTAATTAAATCCCTATTAATTTTTGAAAAAAAATCCCTTTGAAGTAAGTAAAAAGATTTATGTTTATTTAATAATAATATTTATTAATTTGTAAGTGTAAATTTATGTACGCGTATTTAATATATTTTAATAAAAATATTAATTTAAATTTAAGAAAATTTTGAAATTTCTATACGACCTATATGTGTAAATCATTATATATTTTTGTACTATTTTGGGAAGCATTACTACATTTTTTAATAATTATAATCTATAAAGTTATATAGTTACATTTATTCGTATGTAAAAATCATACACAATATTATTACAAAGTGATATGATCTGCTGCTTTAATACTTTGATTATATTAGAGTAGTTGCAATAGTAGTAGTAAGTAGTCTTTATGTTAACTACATTGTTGATATTTTAATATTTTGCAGTGGCTCTATCAATGTCAATTGAGTTGTATCAATGACGCCTTTGGGTACCCATAGAATACATGAATGTTTGCTATATAACACCTAATTGAACGTCTACACTACAGGACATTTCAAATAAGACTAGCTGCTGAGAAAATTGCAAATTACCTAACATAATGATACGAACCACCGAAATACACCTGCGTACGAATTTACTTGACGTTTAAAGCTATTAGCATATTTCTTCAGAGTCTCTGATCCTTGTAATATATGACAGACATAAAGCAACCTCGTTTTTATATATATGAATTATTCAACGAGATTCTGTTCACCGTGTGTCACTAGACCTTTAATGAAATCTAGCCGTGTCAATGTCAATTCAGCAATTATTGGCTCTTGAATGCACCGGAGGCACTCGAAGCGATATGAAAGGGTCCCTATAATGATTTCAAATGAGATTGATTAACTCAATAAATGCTTTATATGAATAAATAAAGTTTTAAATACAATCAAATATGTATAGTATTTAATTAAATATTTTTAGTCCTACATTATTTGTTATTTAATTTTAAAACAGTTTTTTAGATATTTTAAAATTTAATATACATATACATATAATAAGTTTATCAACTAACAGTAATTTGTAACTAAACCCTTTAGTTGCCGAAATCCGATATATTGACTTTTCCCACTTTAGGGAGAATTTTACGATTCGATGTCATCACTAAACAAAGAATCGGATACATTTTTAATGGGCTATAAGGTATTTTCATCAGGGATAAATAACAGTTTTTTCGAATATATATTTTTTTATGCAATACGTCGTTTTTTAAGTATAATTCTTTTATTTTTCAATTCTTATACTTTTATTAAATAATACTTCACTCTGTTAAATTTAGTTTTAAGACATTTTAAAGGTGCAATAAATGGTCAAATGAGTACTGCACGAATTGACTAAAAGGCAAAAACAGCAACGTTTCAAAGTTAGTTCAAATATATTATAGGGAACTTTTCTTAAAAAAATTATTGCATGTGATCAGAAATGATTTTTCTACTTTTGTATAACAAAGAATTAGACAGATAAGTTCCAAAACATGCTCTGAAATAAAATTATCGTGAAATTATAGTGGTACTCTGAGAGAATTATTTATTGATCATTTCCTAAAGCAGGCAAGTCTGTTTCAGCATAATCATATTATAGGGAAATTAAAATCAAGCATAGAAAATTAACTATAGTACAATCCAATGCTAGTGAACAACAATATTAATCAATGATTATGTGAATATGATGTACGCATATTTTCCTGAGCTTTTCTTTAAAGATTATCACATTTTTAAACATTTAGACTTATTTCTTTGAAATACGAATTAGAATATTCAAAGTGATATTTTGAGCGGCTTAGATGACTTCATAACTTCTAAAGATAATGATTTTTATAAACAAGGAATTCATTGATTAGTAAATCGTATATATTATAGTATTTATTAAATAAAGAATAATTTGAATAATAAAATTTTAGGTAAAAAAAATATTGCATATTTTTGCTCAGCAAAAATTCAGCTACTTAAATAGAAACTATATTTTCTCGCTTAATGTGATATAAAAAAATATCTGTAATTATTATTTTATTCTATTTTAAAATGAAATAAAAAATACAGAACCAATTGTAGCCCTAAATTAAAAATAGTAAACCTGATGATATATCTTTTACTTAATATTTCACATTTAATAGATTTTAAATTAGTTTTTAATAGTTGTATTAGTATGTGACAATCTATCACGTATATTTTAATATATAAAAATAATCATATCATACATATGAACGTGCTTTATCAGCTCCTTTCATCTGTGTATGAGATTTGCTGACAAATAATTTACGATGTGAGAGACGAGTTGAAAACCCCGTCAAGGACATGACGATTATACACACCAACATACTTTGCCACATGGTTAAAACGTGATACTAAACAAACATATAAATTTTGTACGAGAAAGTCTATGCTACAACAATTCTAAATAGTAATGAGAAAGTCTATATATATATATTACTTGAATATAATATAATTAGGACAATAAATATTTTATAGTTTATATTATTATATTTATTTATACAATTATTTGCTTTATTTAAAATACAATGAATAATATCTTAATACTAATTATTTTAATTTACTTGAATATATATTAATGAAAATACCGTTAAAATATTTTCTTGCTTGGTTAACTTTTAGGAAAACATTATCTTACGACCATCAAACAATTAATTCCACCGGCAAAGTTGTGATATTTAAACTTTTTGAAAAGCTCTTCAAGAGCTTATGTATATAATTTTTAATATACAAACATTCATACTTAATCCACGCGTAAGTAACGTATGAACAATTTCAAGGCGTAAACTCAGAGACTCTATAAAGTTTTATAAGAGATCAAAAAAGTTATTTATGTATGTGCATGCATATATGGGAAACACGTTTAAATTTATTCAATGCAAAGTATTCTAACGCATATATTTACATACATATAATATGTATAAGCATGTCTGCGCTAAGAAATTTAAAAGTTGAATCGACATCGCAAAGTTTTAACTATGCAGTTATAAGTTGTGGCTGAAGTAATTCATCGAGCTTTAACAACAGAAGTTTTAAAAATAATTTACTGTAGATACGAGCTGCCTGATAAATTTATTCCTGTATCAACAAAAAAGGAATACAAATTTATAATTTAATATTTTATGGGGCTAGTACAATGATGAAAAGTCAATTGAAAGTCATGGTTGCTAGAATTTAATAATCTGGCATTAAATCAATTCTAAAATAACTGCAAAAAGATAATATGTACGTATTATTTATATATTTATCAGTTGAAAAAGCATATTGAAGCCTATTTAAATTTAATACATTTTTTATCTCAGAAATAATCGATTAAAAAATCATCACAATCTTTACAGAGATTATTGCGAGTTTACAAAATAATAATGCGTATGATAAAAGCCGCAACAAAAAATACATTACATGTTTTATAATTTAGCGAAAACAATCTGCTAGTCCATGAAATTTTACCTTTTTCTTTTATCATTCCGCAAAAATTATTATGTTACCTGGTTTCCGCGTAACAAATTTCACGTATATTTACCCGCCGAAATTATATCCCCATCTCTCTTGTCAGCTAAAGCGTTTTCTTGTAAATTTAAAGTAAACCATCAAACAAGATGGCTCCTTTCGACCTTTATTTTTGTACCTCAAATAAATTAGCTCCTTTGATAGTCAAATCTCCCGGAGCAATAGAAAAGGCAGAAGAAAAAATATACATTCGAAATACCATTTATTTGCACTTAAACGATAAATTGATTTATCTTTAATATATGTGAAAAAAAATTAAAGCAATAAAAACTTGGTATAATTCTTACAAATCTAGTTCTGTAATATAATAATATTTAAAACTCAAAGTATATAATATGAAATATTAAGTTTAAGTTAAACATTTTAAATTGCACTGAAAATATTTAAAAAACAATAAGTTTGTTTAAGTCAAAATAGGTAAAATATTAAAACTTGAACTGTATTAAACTCTTTTCAAATTAAAATTTAGTGAGCTAAAATAATAACACGAACAACAAATGTGCTTTTATAAACTTACTGAAGTCTCAAACTCTTTAAATATGAATTATTCTGAAACGCGATAGTAATTATCTTAATTTATATTTTATATATAAAAAAAATATCTTTTCGATTTCCTCTAAACAAACAAGCCACCTAGAAATAACTGGTATAGTCTTTAAAATATATATTATAAAATAGTTTATTTTATATGACTACTTTTTAAATATTATTTATTAAACAAAGCTTTTCATGTATAATACATAAAACATATGTGGAATATCAAAGCTGGTTTTATAAAAATATTGCGTAAATATTTACTATTTACCTATAAAACAAATAATATTATGAATTAATCTACATTACAGACATGACATAAATTCGATCTTATCAAAAAACGGTCCAGTGGCTGATGAAACTCGATTAGATCATCTCCTACACGATATTATGATAGCGACACGTTATCACGAAAATAAATTAGTATTTTGCGTCGTGATAACCCTCCGTCCATGAAAAATTGTGGTAAACATTGTATGATGAAAAAAAATCGTAAATAATAATTCCTCGAGCGGAATGATCGAAGGTTATAAATATTTAGTAAAATGTTGATTAATGTAGGTTTGAACCTATAGGAAAATAAATATGTTTTGGATTAGATGTTTTGATCTAGATATTTATAGATTTATGAAATGTGCTTTTTTCTGGTTTGAGTTTGATAGACTAATCGATGTGTTTGTAACATGCTTGTTTAAGTTTGTCAGCATGATATTAGAAATGTCATCAGTTTGGTTATTTATTTGTATTTAATTTTTTTGCGCAAAAAATATATTGTACTCTATGTTAATATTGAAAAAGATTGACTTGAGTATATTATTTATTATTAACAATATAGAATACATTCTCTCAAAGCTATAATATTATTCACAATTTTATAAATAAAAATATATTTGTGTTTAAAATGGAGTTGAAATGAAAGGAATATTTGTAACATTTCATTTTATTTTCAATTCGCTTTTTCTATATATTGCGAAATTATTTTTTAAGTATTTTTATTTGCCAAGTTGGTCCTATACATATTTTTATATATAATTGAAAATTGATATATATATATATATATATATATATATATATATATATATATATATATATATATATATATATATATATATATATATATATATATATATATATATATATATATATATATATATATATATATATATATATATATATATACATATGTACCTATAAGTAAATAGTAAGTTTAATTAAACCTGATTCACAAATTCAAACTATTCATGGTATAATTACTACTTTGAATCAAGCTATGATTGAATGCTTTGTATGGAATCATAATTTCCTAGTATTTTTAGATGAACTATTATAGAATTAGTAAGTCTACAAATATACACATTGATGATATGTAGTTCGTAATGGATATAATAATACATATATAATATTAAAAGAATTTAACATATTGTAAATATTGTATATACAAACATCAAATTATACTGCACAACAATTTTGCACCTATTTCTGTCACAAAGAAGGCGTTATTTTATTATTACATAAATTTATAATACATTATGAATTCAGCTGCAAAACATTTTCTGTGTTTCTTACGATGAAATCGTATTTCAAGAAAATTGCTATATATACATATATTTTTTAATACGAAAATGAATAACTTAGTTGTAGTGACTTATTAATATTATATACTATACTATTCAAAGAATATGTAAGAACACAAAACTATCACATTCTATAATAAAAATGTATTTTAGTATTTTTGTCATTTTAAAGAAACCTTTAAAATTATATTTAAAACACCAACTAAAAACGACATATAATAATAATGATCACGATAGATTTTCTAAAGCCTTAAACAATAATAAACATATCTAAAACTTCTCAACCGTTTGTCACTACTTATGCAATGTATTATGATCTATGAAATACGCATCGCAATACATATTGTTTTGCTATTAAAAAAGTTACAATGGTTTCGTTCATAAAGAATCACTCGGGAGACACACAAATCATAATAATAAATCGGCGTTTTTTTGCGATAAGCCTTCTAAAAAAGAACATTTATTAGGCTATAAATTTCTTTACTTAGACAACTCCATTAGTAGATCAGCATGAGCAGCGATCAGAGACCAGAGAGACTCACTTCGACACCCATTTACGCATTTTAAAAAACACTAAAAATAATTTCTTCTGTGTGGATATTTTAATACGAGATGCAGTCGAGCAGATTAATGATGTGGCGTTAAACTCTTAGCTGATCCTCTAGTGAGGATCTAGCATCCACTGATACATCTTAATAAGTATCACTAGAAACCTCGGCTTAATGAGTCTTTTAGTTGATATTTTAAATTCGTTTTTTTATTACAAATTTAACGACCATGACTTGATAGGTTTCCACAATGCGTTGAAAGCGATTAAACAGTAAAATAAAAATAAAAACAGTTATAATACACATCTAATTTAGATCAGCAGCATCCTCAAGCGCTGACGTTCTAGTCGCAACAGGGAAGATAAAAGGACGCGATCGCGACTCTCTTGGGCAGTTCTCAAGAAAAAGTCGCTGAGCATTAACAGTTTGTTGTCACTGCCTTTTAGAAATTTTAAAAACCAAACTGTCTATTGAGTAGACGCTATGCTTAAAATGCAATGAATTGTGTCCCAACGTTCCTATCAAAAAGGCTCTAGGATATAAATACGAATACACGAATATAAAATATACGTCCTTTGTGCCAAGACTTGACTAATGAGCAAATAAAGCTTCAGCGCCACATTTCAATAAATAATACGAAACTTTTAAAGGGAGAAAGAAGCAAAAAGTTGTTGGGAACATTTGGTTCTCAATACCGCACATGTCGCGTTCTATTATATATTGAGAATTTTCTCTTGCGTTTTGTTTATTTTTTGCGTTGTATTATATTTGAGAGAGAAAAGATTTTTGATAATTGGGGACTTCATCGATTCTCCGTAAAAGAGATGTTAGAATAATTCCATGATAATTACTGCTTTGAGATGATCAATTAAATGATAAGGGAGATTTTTGACGTCTTAATTTGTGCTTACAGCTAATAATCTAATCTTAAGCAATATTTATTATTAAGTTATTGCTTTTTAATATTTGTATGAGATATCAATATTGTTAAGCAATGATATATTTTAATTTATAGCATAGGTGATATTTATGTGTTTATAATTAATTAAGTATAACAGAAATATGGTTAAAAAATAAAGAAAATAAAACTAAATGTATGCTAAGTAATTATGAAAATATGTTAGATAATTTTATTTTAGAAATAGTTGACAATATATAATATTTAGGAGTAATTGTAGATAAAAAAAACTTTTTTTAAGGAACGCTGTAATTAAATAGTAAAAAAAATATTAGAAAAATGGATTTATTATCCAGAATAAGAAATATGTATAGGATAAACACAAAAAATCTACAATAGTTTTATATTGCCCAATTTTAAGTATTGTGCAACAGTTAAATATATTATATATAAGGACGGAATAGCGTAGTTCGTATCGTCTCAGATTAGTAACTCTGAGGTTGCGGGTTCGAGCCATCGAATTTTAGTGTTATTATTAACATTGAAAATCAAAGTTGCAGTTACAGATAAAATAACAAGACAAGAAAAGAATTGTATTTTTGATCTACGTGTTTCAATTTATTCATCGCTTTTTCTTTAAACTTAAATTTTTATTATTACCTACAGACAATTTAAAAAATCTTAATAAAAACAAAGTTCTATCCGTATAAAGGATTTCTAGAAATTGTTGAATTTTAAATTGACTTTAGATTGAATAAAAAATATTGAATTTACATACTAGTTTAAAATTATATTATGTATATTACATTAACAAATTTAAAAGATAAATTACATTAACAAAATACATTTTCAGAATAATTCAGATATGCTGTTCCTTGATACATAATATGAATTATAAATGTGTACAAATGTAGAATATATTACGTAATATCGTATTGAGCTAGACGTATTGAGATGTATATGTAAATTCATTGCATACGATAGAACACACAGTGAATAAAAGGGTTAAATAAAAAACTTTTTGACGTCATAAGATTTTTGTATTAATATTTGTATGTGTAAGTCACAATGAGAATAAATTATATGACGGTGTGTTAAAACGACTACGCACAAAGGATATTCTCAGAAGCTTTTTCATAATAACAAATATAGAAATAATTATTTAACATATGTGAAAAGCATTTGCGCACATTATTTTTAAACGAAAAGGCTTTTCGCCTCGAGCAAATTTTCCGAATAGCTATTTCGTCTGAATTGTCACTTCGTCGTATTTCACGTGAGTTTTTTTTATGATTTGTTGTCCAAATAGTTTTTTATGAACCCTAAACGAAAATTCTTGGTAAATGCTGTGCTAAATATATTTGGATTAATAATAAATGTATATATTTTATAAAAAAAATATAATAATAACAGCTTTATCCTAAAACTTATATAATACACTATATATATATTATTATTTTCGTAAAGGCAAAGGGTTATAATCACGTATTATGTTGTAATCTAAAGCACTCTAAGAGGTATAAAATTAAATTATGTTTTATAAATATTGTGTCCGCTTATTTTGAGACATGGTTTACAGCTAATGTTATAAACAGATGACAAGGGAAGTAAATGAAATAAATAATGCTATTCTTTGTGAACTTTAAGTTAATAAAAAAGGCAGAAATACGTGTGTTTCTATACCTTTTTTATAATGAACCCACATTACGCAACTTAATTATTATTTAAAATATTTAAATTACACAAGAAGTTTTTATGGCAATGTTTATCATTTTTAATGAATTATTCTATAATATAAAAAGCTTTTATGTTGCTCTATATAAATATAAAGTATAATTGTATATATACTATTTCGATAAAATATCAATAAAATGAAAGAAAAAGATACTTTAAACTGCAATTTATATTTAGCTTAAGACCTAAGTATACGCAACACAAAATATCCAGCGTTCATGTCGGCTATTTAGCTTTAAATTTTACGAACATCCAGGGCCGAAATCGTCTTATTGCAACGCCAAAGGAATATGAAAAACTAAAGCATCTGAACAAGCGAACAGTTTCCTTTGTACTCAGAATCGAGGAAATGAAAATAGACCTAGTCGTGTCTACGGAGCAATAATGTTAATTTTCTAGACGTATCCTTTACTTTAGCTTCTCTCTGTTTCTCTGTTAAATAATTTTAGCATATCATTTATATAATATAAAGAGGGATTTTATTTCATTTGTGAGTTCAGTAAATACATAGTACATGTTTTATTAAATATACAGCAAAAATATAACATAAAAACAATACGTTTTAGATAACAATTCGAGAGTTGGTTTAAAAGTCAGATAGCTGTAATAATCGAAGTAATGTAATTATCCTGATCTTGTAAACAGTACTTGGGAATGCAAAAGTTACTGGAAGATGAAAATCTCATTATTAAGATAAAATAAGAAAATATCAACTTTCGAAACATGTAATTCCTATAAGATTATCTGACACTTTCAAGATTAATAATGCCCTTTAATTATCCAACTGTTAATTATTATTTAGTCAAAATTTGAGTAATTTTCATATTGCTAATTGCAAAAGTCAGGTAAATTAAATTTGCTCTTAGATTATATGAATTTATATTTATATTCAAATAAATTGATTTATTAATTTATAGTATTAGTTTAATATAATGTTTGAACAAAGCGTTTTTAAACTGAAAGTTTAACTCTCATAAACCATTGTATTATATAAAATGTTTATTTAAGATACTTCCGAAATAAATGACGTTTTTTTAAATAAATCAAAAAAATATTTCTTAATTGTTTATTTTAAAATATAATTTCGTTATAAATATATAACCTTCTAACACATCTCGGGCATTTTTTATTTTATTATCATTAATGTAAAATATTCCGATACCGCTCCGGAAGTGTTGCATCGATTAAAATTAATGGTAATTGAATGGAGCAAAGTTTAGAGAATATGTTGGATGAGATAAAATCCAATTAAGTTCCTTAATGATATCGAGAGTGAATTTCGCCATATGGAGACGCGCATTGTCGTGTTGTAGAACCATTCGACTGCTGTTGAGAAGTGCAGACCTTTTTTATACTTCTACGTGCAAACGATTCAGCTGCTCTCAATAGAAGTAATCCCTTTGCAATCTCAGCATACACACAAAATAACATTTTACAGTGAGTCTGGGCTTCGAGGTAAATTTTTCTATTTGCCATTTGGATAACAACGATTTTGTGGTACAACACACATTTCTCATCTCAGGTTATCAAATGATCGAGAAAAGGCGACAATTTCAAGATACAGAAGCTCTTGAGATATAAGTCTCTTAAACTTTACCACAATAATTAACAACCATTTTTAATGAAATAAAAGCTAGTTAATTTATAACATAAATTATATGCGAATACGCGCCGACTTGTATTTTTCGCTTATATAAATTGCCTCCAAGTCTTCCAAGTTTTATTATGTGTCTATGCACTATTGAATTGAACTGATTTAATTTGAGTAAGATTTGTTTCCATTATTACATCCAGGATTATTTTTAATTTAATTTCCCAATAGATTTTTTAAATTATCTTTGACATTTACGGATATCTAATAAAGCAACTTCCACTTTGTAAATGTTTATAGTGACTGTGGTTGCTGATTTTTTTTAAGAATTTAACATGACATTTCATAGTTAATTTTAGTACTAATTTTTTTGTGAGTCCAGATGTGCACTAACACAAATAAATCTAGTAACAACGGCAAAAGCACGACTGACTGTTAAAACTTTAATTTAGAAAAAAACATTCATTTGGGTTTACCTAATACTAAACACATAGTACGTTTTACGTTAGTTATAATGATTTATTCACGGTTTTAATGCTTTGAATAATACTGAGACTTCAAAGTTAATTCGTTCAAAGTAAGATTAATAATAGATTCATTGTATTTAAATGAATAGTTTATTATTTTTGGCCGTCTTATTAAGAATACTGTTTTAATAATTACGAGCTTTAGTTATATTAAATAAATAATCCTGAATGCTTTGTTTTATTTATTTTTAATATGCATAGAATTAATTATAAGTAACTAATTTATTTATGCGAAAAACGTAAGTTAATCTTTCGCATTTATTAAACTTTATATTAAATAAGATTAGGATTATTGTTTTATTATATAACAAACTTTAGTTATATTAAATAAAAATTAGTTTAATTTTTAATATTTATGAATTAAATTATAAGTTATTAATGTATTATTAAGTTTACAATTTTAGTTAAATTATTTAAAAGTATCAAAAAAAAATATTGTTGTAACTAAGCTTGTTATTTTATTATTATATTTATATTATTTATACTCTAAAAGTAATATGTATTTAAAATGGTAATAATTCTAAAAGTAATATGTATTTAAAATGGTATGTCTAAAAATCACTATCCATTTTTTTGAGATTAAATTTTGCTTAATATGCTAATTTCAATCATTTAAATAACTTTACAAACAAACTTATAATTTAATAAAAAAATACATAAAAATAAATTAAAAATTACAAAAAATAAATAAAAAATTAAAAAAAATAAATAAATTACCAAAAATTAAAAATAACAAAAAAATAAATAAAAAAATTAATAAAATATAAATAAAATTTTTTAAAAAATACATAAAAATAAATAAAAATTACAAACAAACTTATTATTTAATGAAAAAATAAATAAAAAACTTTTAAAATTTAAACGAAAGAAAAAGAAAAAATATAGAAAAAAATCCTAATAAATTATATAATAATAGTACATTTTACTAATTATCCTGAATCGGCAGCTAAATGTTAAAATGGGTCTAATTTTTTATTTATAGATTATTTTTTTATAGTTAACGCGTTTACGATATTAAGTAACGGTCTATTGGGCGCAATGGCGGCAAGCCTTTTAGAGCGATGTTATAAAATATTTTTATTAAATTTAAGCTGTCATTTACCGCTTGTTTTTTACTTGACGCTACTGTACTGTTCATTTCGAAGAGGTAGTGGCACAGTTTTACTACGTTTTGTGAAAATAATTGCTTTTATTCTAACTCGGTTAATCTTAATTTTTCATTTCTCAAAATATTTATTCAAGATTTTCGTGATTCATTCGCGATTGGTTTAATCCTTTGACCCTGAGCTCCTGAATAATTTTCAAGAAAATAATATTTGATTAAAAAAGCCATTTCGACATGAAAGCAATTTTTAATTTAAAAACTTTTGTGCTGTTTTTGATAATTGCATACACCGTTTTTTTAGATAAACAATAAAAATATTTAGTGCATATAAAAATATTGATTGCATATACAAATATTTATTCCATATAAATACAATGAAAAGCTAGAATTTAATCTTAGGATGGTACACATCATAACAGTATTTAGATGCTCAATGCAAAAGGACAATTAAAACACCTAACATAATTTTAACTAGTATTAGAAAATCACGGTATTTGATGAGTCAAAAGTATCATTCCAGATTTTTCTTTGCAGGCCAGTGAGTAATTATGTTAGACATTGAGACAGGTAAACCAGACGTTTATAGTTTTATACACATATGCGTCACTTCTTCAGGTCTATGGGGTTCAAAAGTTTACGACGGTAAGCACTTGCTAAAATAGCTATATCGTCAGCGTACATATATATAAATGCGTATTTTTTATTTTTGAAATATCGTCTGTATACAAGATAAAAAAACGTCCCTTTTCTAAAGTACTCCAGCTGGAATTTCACGCGGTCCTGAGTATTGATTATTTAGTGAAAAAAAAATCCTTTTCCTATCAGGTATGAGCGTATTAAGCGTAGCAAATATTCAGGGGTTTTATATTTGTATAGCTTATGAATCAGTCATGTCATACTGTGTCGAAAGCTTTATCTATATCTAACAGTAAAAAATCCGACTCTTTTACATATTAAAATTAACACATATAAGCTTCGTCAAACTATTAAGTCGATATTTTGTTGAGTGGTTTTCGCAAAAGCCAAACTGTTAATTAATAATTTTATTTTTCAATGATCCTTTTAATGCATACAATTTTTTTTAAATATTGTACTAAATTACAGTAATACCTACCAAAATTGTAGGATTTTTACTATAATATTTTTATTCAAAGTTAAAAAATATTGTGTTCAAAAATAAAATCTATATTTATTACAAATTATATTTAAAAAATAAAATAAAATAAATAAAAACAAAGCAAAGTCTGTTATTGTATTTTTTTTAAAATTGAAAAAAATTCTTTCACGTTAAATGTACTATTTATAAACATTTTTTTTATATTTAAATTTATCTCTTAAAACTATCAGGCTTTTTGCTCTATGTGTTTTTTTTTTCTTGATTAATTTCATTTTTAAATATATTTAATGCGATACTATTTTACTAGCTTGTTTTGTATTCAAAACATTAATTCTATAGCATATTCCAGATACGTGTCAAAACATATGTTGCTTCAGGACTGGTGAATATTCATATTAATCACTATCGACACGAATGGAAACATCTCATTTAACATAGGATCAAACACAATCTATTTAATATGTACACATATGTTTAAACATATGCTTAATAGTTTAATAATTTCACTCGCTAGCAATTAGGATGAGGACCGCAACCGTTCAAGATTATAGGTGAAGTAATAATTGCCTTTAACAAGCACCTTAATAATTATGTTGGGAACGTATTAAATTTCACAATGTTGACCCACCTCCTTGTGACAAGGCAAACACGGACCGTCCCTAAAGGGCATTATACAGTTGATATGATCCAAAGGTTTTCAAAGACGTTCTCTTAGCGCTTAACGTTAAGTCGTTAAACGTAGGATTCCTTTAACTTGGGTTTAAACGCTCGTATCTTAGGCTCTTGTCTCTCGAGAGATTGTTCGTAATGTTTTTTTTAGTTGAATGCTATATCAGTGATATACATTTTCTTGAATAATTGTTATTACAGACGTACTCTCGTTCGTTTGTAATATAATATATCTTAGCAAACTAGGTCGATACTCTTGATTCATAAATAATTAAACTAGTCCTTGTAACAGTAATGGCGATACATGTCAGATATGCGTCGAACATAATATATAATTTATATACCTAAGGAACAGACCAAGTGTGTAATTCGGAAAATGACAGAATGATCATTATTAAAACCACTATTTATTTATTTTTAATTATATTTCCAAATACGAGGGAAAATATTTATTTTAAAATTTAAAATCCAATAGTATTACTATAATAACCAGTAAGTTGCCAATTTCTTATTTATCTGCTTTTTCTACTTTGGCGAGAATTAATAAATTTTATGTCATTATTGAAAAAATAAACTTATACATTTTTATAGGCTGCAGTGTATTTGTTTAGGGTAAAAAATATATGTATTAATGTATTTTTTTATTATTATTTTTAAGCATATACTGAGACGCTAAATTTATTTGTAAATAAAATTCCAAGAACGAAGGTTGCAAAATGTTTTTGTAATTTCGACTTCAGTTAATGAATTTGCTAATCGCAAATATCATACGCTTATTATACGCCTTCTAGGATTAGTGATATTTATCTACGTTCCGCCTACTTGTAATAAAGTTAAGCTTGATATAAACTGTGTTGTGTGCTGGTTTCAAAAATATGGATACAAAATAAAATTATAATAAAAAATTTTAATTAATCATTTCAATGGCAAGATATTTTTTCCTTAGTTATTTTTTTTGGTTTTTCTATGTATGTATGTATTACTATTATAATATAATATATATACTAGAGTTTTTATTATTGATACGAAATTTAATTATGTATAATACTAATTTGCTTATTTTAAAAAAATATATTATTTTATTTTGTAAAAACAGACTTGTATTATATTATATTATATCTGACACGCAATAATTATATTGTTTTATAAAAAATAAAATCATTACTATATTTTTTATATTAATCAATCAATCGGAGTAATAATAATTATATCGAACGTATATCCGTATCGTGTGCTTTGAAGCTAATAGTAGAAGCGTAAACCCAAACTTTCCATCTCTTTCTCAATTATGAATAATATAAAATGGATAGTTATCGAACTGACTGTGTTAACGCAAATAGGGTATAGAAACTTTTAGTTTTTACTAATTTCACATAAATAAATAAATATCGTTATATTTATTATAAATCAAGCTAAATATAAAAAATTAGCTCTTATTGTTTGTAGAGAATGTTCTATAAATAACAAATAAAATAAAATCTTATATATTGTTAACAATATGTAACCCATTGATAGTTAAATTCCTTTAACAATATGTTAAATCAAATTTACAATGAAACAAATTTCAATTAAAAATAATAGGGTTCAATAAAATTAGTTAAAATACATCTGTATTTTACAGATGTATTATTCTAATAATTTAATATTTAACAATTAAAATTAAAAATTATGACAAATTCGTTATTTTAATTATTAAAGATATCTATTTACTTTACTAATTTATTCAGCTTAATATTGCTAATTTTATTAATTTACAAGTTAATAAGAATTGTGCATATTTTGAATTGATATGTCTAATTTAAAATAACTTAACATTTTTTAAGCATTATTTGTAATATCAATAATAAAATAATATTTTTGATATTAAAATATGCCTAAGTTCTTAATCAGAATTCATTTATAAGACGATTGTGTAAAAAACTCGTTTTTTAAAATAATAATATTAAATTTGTTACATAAAAACAAAAATAATTAATAGTGCTTTAGCGCTAATAGTAGGGGCGTAAACCTAAATTTGCCATCTCTTTCTTAATTATGAATATTGATTAAATGAATAGCTCTTAAACTGATTGTGTTAACGCAAATAGGGTATAGTTCAATTTGAATTAATCATCCGTTAGATTTAATGAGGATTAAATTTATATTGTATATTAAAAAAATGTATATTAAAATTATTTAAAAATTAAGGACGAAATAGCGTAGTTCGTAACATCTCAGACTAGTAACTCTGAGGTTGCGGGTTCGAACTCCTAATTTTTACATATAAAAATGCGCTATTATTTAAAAAAACGGCTCCAGCTACAGTTAAATCTTAGGTTATAAATTGTATAGGACATAATAATTTATAATTAATAATATAGATGTCACCAATTCCATGTCACCAAGTGGTTAATACTTTCTTTGTCTGATTGACTTACTCGGTACAAATTTGTCTTATTATTTATATTTTATTTTTTTTAAACCTAATAAATTTTTATATTATGAATGTTTAGTTTTTTAAGAGTGAAATTATGTATTTTTATTGGAATGAGCATTCTAAATGATTTAGCGGATTTTTTATATATACTATTATGATTTTTTCCCACTGATTTTTGGTGACTTTATTGGTTATTAATTTGTCCTACAAACCCATTAATCAAATACGTGTTTCTTATCATTATTTTTGTATTGAATAACTTTTTACTAATGTTTATGTAATATTCATATATTTATTTATTAAAATGATAACAATGTTGCTATAAAATATAATGGTAAGTATATTGATTTTTTTATTAAAATAAACCTGATAACGTCAATCATCTAAAAATAAAGCCAAAAAATGTGGGTAAACATATTCTAACTTTCCACACTTTTCCATGTGATAGAATGTAAAAGTTGAGGATAAATGTTTTTTATACGTGATGCCTCCAAAGTAAAAAAATACACATACAAAGCTTAGGATTTTTGCGAGCTTTTAACGCGAAAACTTTGCCCTAGCACCTGTTCGATACCGTATAATGATTCGCCGGTGGAAAATTAAACTTTATGCCGCCATTTCCGTCTGTGGAAAATCTCTCGAAAACCGCAAACTCGTCACTAATTCGGCTCCGGGGAGAGAGATTGTCAACCGGCGGTAATCGCGCCGACAGCGTACATACTTACTGGCACACTACGATAAAAGCTCAAGCTAAATACAGAGCTTCAAATAGAACCATTTATGAAATTATACGGACAAGAAGCCTCTAAAAGTCAGATGAGATAATAACTCAATTTTAGTAACTATAAACGCGTTTAAGCCTATTTAAAATATAATCCAATAATAACATTGAGCAATAAATTAATTATACTTTAACGAATTAATTTTTTGTACGAAAAAATGCCGCATCACTTGAAAAAATTAAAGCTCTACGTTAACTTTTAGATTATAAGTATATTTTTAATAATATACATTTATAAAGTAAAAAATATATCTTATGAATCACCTTTTATATGCGGTCCATATTTTATTTTTGAGCGATAATACAATGCCGCGTTGAAATTTATGTTACAGTATTTGTTTTCATATATTATACAGACATACCGTTTGTAATTTGACAATGAAAGATTGGCATTGTTTACGCACGTAAATTTCTTTGTGGAATGCATTTTATATTCCACTCTATTAAGCTACTGTATAAATAATGATCGCATCTGCCGAATCAGTGAATTGGAACGGATGGTCTGAAAGCCGGATAATATATAGTGTATGCCTTTGAAGATCAGTAGTTTATTTGACAAATCAGCACTTTTCTGTTGTCTCGCTTGGATTCCCTTGTGATGAATAAGAAATTGCGGATAAAATCAAAGTAGATCAAATAGGTTTTCCGGCACCCAAAAGTAGATAAAATGAAATTTTGATGAAGCGGTAAGTGTAACAAATTTACCTCAAATTGTGTTTATTAAGATGTTTATATCGACATTAATTTGGCTTCAATGCGTTATTTTAACAATGTTATATTCAAACGTTTTATGGTTTTAAAACAATAACAATGTATGCTTTGTGTATTTTAATTTTGTTTCCAAAACGTGATGTTTAATATATAATATACATTTTCGTTAATAATTAAACGTTGTGAACATAATATCGTCACTCGCATTGAATGTAAATATTGAAAATGTAGTGTATACCTTTTTGTTTGAATTATTCGACGTAAATTAATTATTTAATAATATAATGTTGTTTAGAAACCATACTGTTAAAGTTTAATTAATTTAATAATATCATATTTCACATTTACTTTTAATGCGCCAAAATGTACTTTAATATTTAATAAATAAATAATTGATTTGCTATTTTTACTTATTATATTATAGACACTAAGTTTTAGATCATAAAAAATTTTTTATATTCAATGACAGATATATTTTGTTTTTTGGAATACAAAAATAAAATATATCTGTCATTGAATATAACAAAATAAATGTCACTGCGATGGCGCGGACACGATTTTATTGCTTTTGACGTGAATTTTTGACTTCTGAGAAGTGCTAATTGTTTTTGCGCCTTTCTATTGACCAAAATTCGGTTTTAATATACTTTAATAAACATTTTTATATTATAAATTTGTACTATGTATCGGTAAAAATAGCTATTTATTTTTTAAAACACGGTGTAATATGCGAGATACAACGTCTATCTACACTTCTTTTTCTATGTATTTTCACCTGAGAGATAAGATGGTTTAATCTGTATTTTAGACTTCACCTAATAAAAGTTCTAAAACTATAATTATTTTTAGAATATCATTAGGTTAGGTTTGGGTTTAAACGGTCAAATTTAATTTCATACACATCTTAAGGCAGCATATATTTTCACTGGTGATTCATTAATTATATGTTCGTTAGTAGGGTGCTATTTAATAGCAAATTATTTGAGAAATATGTGCTTTAAATTAATTACTATGTTTCATAAAACGAGCTGTTTGTGCATTTAAGGCAAATCTTAATTCATAAGGGGTTCGATGTCCAGATTAATTATTTTATATATTACTCATTAAAATATATGTATATCTACTGGTGAAAATGTATTTGGACTTTACTAGTAAAATACACATTCACTGTAACATTTGTACCTTCCATGCAAATACATAATCATATGTTTGTAAATATATATATAATATATAACTACATATGGAAAAGTTAAATTTACTGGCACCTGCCAGATAAATTATATTTTAACTAGTAAAAATATACATCTACCGGTGAAAATGTATTTCAATATATTTTTGGGATAGATTCAACTGTTTTATTTTTTTTAAATTTCCTTTTAGGGATAAACTGTGAATATTAGCTTTTTCTAGAGTAGGGAAAAAGTTAACCAATCAGTGATCGTTTTTTTAATTCTTTAATTTAAGATGTATACTATTTAATTAAATGACATGCATTTTTTAGTCACATTCAAGAGTGAGAGGATATTCCCCCCCCCCCTCCCCAATAAGGAATACTTTTTTTAAATTTTAAATGAATAAAAATATTGTATAGAGTCTAACTAAAATTAAATTATTTAGTTTTAATCTATATTAAGCTTTATTGCCTGTGATTAAAAGTTAAAAATAGCACAGTTGATCTAGCAATACCAGCTAAATGGCACGTGCAAATGTTACATCGCTACTGTTCATTGTTTAGGAGAGTTTTTGTGATAATCAAATAGACAGGCATGTATATAGGCTTATTGTCTTAGCTTTGTATAATTAACTAATATCAGTAGTGTTGACAAGTATATTTTTTAATTAAAAAAAATGTAGTAGCTATGGTTGAAATTAAAATATTTAACTTAAAAAAATGATCGAAATGTTGGTTTGATTATAAGTTGCGACCGCAAGGAAAACAGAAGCGCCTAAGTATGAAGAATACATTAAATTAGTAAAAATTTCTTATAAAGTTAAATAGTTATGAATAGACATTCTGATTTCTCGATAATTTTTATTTCTCGAGAAATTAGAATTCTCGACATCGCTTCTCAAATTTCTCGAGAATTCTCAAAAAATTTTGATGAATAAAAAAATGTATGTAATACAGTATTGCAGATATATTAATAAATATTATTTTTAAAATAACTCTTTAAAAAACACATGTCATCTAAAATGAAATCAAACATCCTCGTTTTTTTATAAATTTTAAAAATCATTATAAAATTTTATTTTAAATTTTTTAAACTAAAATTCTTATTTATTCTTCATTATGATTTTCATTTCCCATGTGTTTTGAAACTTTCTAAAGAATTTAAGAAGTTCTGTTTAATGAAAGAAATTTAAGAAAATAATACTAACGCTTAAAAAAAATCAGATTTTAAATCTGAATTTTTTTGTAGTTTTTAGTATTTATATACAATATATAAAAGCTCTGGAGCGATGCTTGAAATATTAAACTATCTAAATATTAACTGACTCTCGAATATCCACAATCCACACATTATTTTTTAAAGTGGATTTATATTATAAACATGATAGTAATATGTGTATATAATATATTACTCTAATGAAACAGACTAAGAATTTGCCCTTGAAACTATGCGGCAAACAAGCAACTTATTCCTCTACATTTTCTTTTTTAAATTAACGGCGCCGCAAATAATTTTTAACTCAGAGCCATAAATCTTACAGAGCCAAGGTGAGCTTGAGGATCCCGAATGTAACACACGTCAATCACGAGGATATTTATTCGCGCCTTGGGACCCTTGCCTTTCAATGTTTTCAGATGGTATTGCAATAATCCCACAGGCACGTCTTAAAATAACAACACGGGATTATCGATCGGAAGTTTGGCGACCTTGTTTTTAGCTTGAATTTTTCAGTCCCGGTAATGGTATCACATGCTCTCAAAAAAGTCTGATCGCAAAAGTGGATAGAATTCTAACATACAATATGTGTATAAAATTTCATTTATTTAAAAGGTCTCGAAAATGGAAAATATACGCGCGTTATAACACATAGGAGAAATATAATATTGTGGTTCAATATATTAACGGCTTGCAATCTAATATTGTGGTTCGACAGATTGTATAAGTATAGCATATTCGAGTTCCTTCTTTGTGTATCTATTGTTATGTACAAACATATATGATCTTTAATATAAAATTCTGATTAAACTTTCAAAACACGTCCATTGGAGAAACAATGTCAAGTTCGTAAAAAAAGTTTTTCTGAGATGTGATATTGGAAAACCAAGTCTTTTATAAAAATAAAAGGCTTGAATAAGAAATAGATAATACGATAAGGTTAAGTTGAGAAATTAATAGTTCTTCTATAAACATATACGCATATATAAAAGTATATATGGACCATAATTATCAACTCGATATGTTAATAATTTTTATATCTATTAAAAATATGTTATTTTAATATCTTAATTAACGCACAGCAATATTGTCTACCATTTTGTATGTAATTATCTTTCTTTTAATGTACTTCCTGTCTGCGGCGGAGATTGGCAATCATCATGGATGTTTTACTTTTATTACCGGATGTTCTGAGTATTGATTTTGTGCTACATTATCTTACAAAACTTTTTACCTTAAAATTTTGTTAGGTTCATAATTAAAATAAAAACGCGAAAAAAAATCGCTTGACAATTCCACTTTCGAAAAAATATTTTACAAAAGCGCGAGATCAAGAATATAAATATGACAAAAAATCAGTAAAAAAATTGTAGGGGAGCTAGCATTATTGTGATCTAGATATTTGTATTTTTTACATCATTATTCAACGCAGAAAAAATCAGTAGATAAATAATTATTTATGGTATGTCATCTCTCTAAATATTTTTCCGACGTGCTTTACTGAAGCGGTAATTTTTTTCTTTAAGCGCACTTTAAAAGGCGTGAAAATTTTATCCATCCTATTTGGCTAAAATAAACCCGTTCACTATAAAATGATCTCATCACTTATTCGGTACTTTACTTCGGACTTTAAACTCGATCTGCTATACCACCACGATTAATATACTCTGACAGTCAATCCAGATACTGATTTTTATTTATATGTTGCTATAGAGTGCCAAGTAGTGTGACTTTTGTAGGCAGTTAAACACCACATAATCTGATAACAGTTTATTGTATAAAATATATAAGTCTTGAGAATCTGTCCGGTGAAACATTAGCGGATGACTTGTGTCTGAGAGTAAGTACTGTAATCGTCGTTGGTTGCCAGTTATTATTTGAATAATTGCAGCTCATCGAGTGCTTGCTAGTAATTTATGATGTAATCGAGTGTCACATTAATAATATTCATCCGTTACGTGAATCTTAATCACGAAAAATTATTAATTAGAAACATTATGTTAAATCATATAAGATTTAATTTTTTATAAAATGTTTTTTGCGTGTAAAATATGTTAAAACCAAGTATTATATAATATATACGCATAAGCGAACCTATACCTATATTAATAATAAAAAAAAACATAGTAAAAAAAGCACATAGAATATAATAAAAATGAAAGATATATATCGATTTATTTTTTTATCCATTATTATCAATTAAAGACTAGTAAAACCACCATTAAACTATGTAAGTTTACATGACGTAACTTGTGATTTAAATTTATGAAAATGTATTTAAAATGCACCACATATATTCCTTCGTTCATATCGGCCTAATTTTTTATATATATTATAATATATTAGTAAAATATTACAGATATTGTTTAATAAGTTTAGGTTTGATGCTTCTGAGCATAGCACGTCCACGTCAAAATGACATTCATTAATAGGAGAGGTGATGTTGGAAAATTTGCACGTTCCAAGAACGTGAAATACGAATGTGGCACACCCGTTGGTTAGATTTTCACGTATCTACGCGTGTCTGATGGTATGGAATTATTTTCATTCGATAAAAAATACCTTTCAAATAGCGTTCTGAAATAATAAAATACAGGATGATCAACTAAGACGTTCACGCGTAATTATTTAAATGACCTTTATTGAAGTAAATATTTTAGAAATGTAGTTGTTCAAATTTAGAAAGTTCTGGGGCTGACACACTTCAAAGCAAAGAGATGTTAGTTCTAGAAAATATATCGATATAATATTTGTATTTCTCTCAATCATTACTAGGATATTGCTTCACAGTTTATTATGCGACTTTATGTTTTTGAGATGTCTCCATAAAAATTTTAGTTGTGTTAAATCTGTCTCTTGAGAGACCGATTGATGTCTTTCTTGTGAAAGTATGCTTTATTTCGAAACACGTATTTCGCATTCTTTTAAAGACTTATTGAATGTGTGGTACATGACACTTTTTGAATTATCGCACTGGGTTAGCTTCTTAAAATATTTAACAATACTATTTGGATTGATCATTTGTTAATGTCTTAGAAAAAATGCGTTTGCATGAGTAAATACATACAATTTTAATGAACTATTGTTTTAATTTTACAGCATAAGATACGGTAATGAAATATTAAACAGCAATATAAACTAACTATCTTAATGTTTCATATAAAACTTCAGAAAGGATAAAAGAGACTGAAGTTAAAGGCACAAGTTTTACAATTGCATTTTAATTATTAATAATATAAAACTAATTGTTTGTTGTTAGATCTTTGTAAATTATTCTGTATAAAAGCAATTAATATGGGTCTCAGAGTTAACTTTTTAATCTCTTCTTATATTTACTTGACTGCAAAGCAGTATATTAAAATTTAATTTAAAACTGAGCGCAATGCGATCCCTTTAAAAATTTTCTTTGTACAATAGTGATTAATCTATTACGTTCTTTGTGCAAAAACGAGGGTCTCTGGAATAGTGAAAGAGAAAATTTTAATTTCTTTTTTATTGTTATGTAAATAATTGGTCATTTTTAAATATTAATTGAATAATATATATTAAGATTTGTATTTTTTTATTAATGTGGTTTTTAAGATAATATATAAATTTAAATTAAATATATAGTTTTCCATTTCATCATCTGTAAAAAACATGCGGTTTTAATTTAAACATCAAAAGAGAAATTACGTCATGAAAAAAATATTAATAGATTAAAGAAAAATTCAAATACCAGACAAAATGTTATAAAGAAAAATTAAAATCGTTTATAGATATAAAATATATGTATTGTAGATAGAAAGTAATCGTTAATATATGTTTATATAATACATATTATTATTTGTAATAACAAGGTATTTTTTTTAGAGAAACAGATTCTACATTGAATTTTATTTGGGTGTAGAAAGATTGAAGAAATTTTAAATTGAAACCCTTTTTTAACACAAATAACTTATTTACATACATCAATAATTTATTTTCTTGTTAAGCAAACATTGCTATGAGTAGTTAGTGACGTTGATTATAATTTAATTAAAATACATCAAAAACATTTCTACGACATGCAGATATAACTGGGTATTATCCGTTTTAAACCAGCCCCTTTATTTTAGGAGTTTTTTAATACGATTCATTGAGTTCTCGCAATGAGTTCAATCAAACTATTTTCGAGGAATTTCAGTTTTGGATTTTAAAACGTCTTCGAAAATAACGATCACGTCCTCTTTTGCTGACCGTTAGAGACATGATGACCGCACTAGTCGGCTCTCGCAATCCTGCTCCTGTCAGCTATGAGGAGCTGGTCTAGTTCGTATCATTTGATTGAAATATTTTATATTTTTTTATATTATTTCCTTCTCACTAAGCATCTTTTTGTGTTATTTTTAACCTTACTTATGTTATACATTTATTTTTGTATTGAAATAATCATATGTATTGTTTTTTGACCATTGTGACGCATTGTCTAAATTTAATTTAACTAAATAAATGATTAAAATTAATAAAATATATATAGACACATAAATAAATATCTGTTCAAAATATATTTTTTATAAAAATATCGTGCTTCTTTGATCTTAAAAAAACATAATTAGATAAATTTTCATAAAAAAATTACCGCAAAAGTTTCCATTGCGAATTTTTAATATTTATCCCATAAATTAAATGAAACAATTCTTTCACGGTTCACAGGATCGTTTCCAAGTGATTGCTCGCCAAAGAGTTTGCTTAGAGAAAACGATCGCTTCACAACTACTATGATGAAATTCAATATTACCACAAAATAAATTATAAAGCGGAAGATAAAGCCTTAAAAACAAGTACGGTAATTGATAAAAAAGCCCAAGGCGTTAATTGGAGAAGGTGCCGTGAGTATAATATTATTGTTTACTTTGGAAATTATCTGTGGACATTTGTAGGAGGTTTGCTTAAGGCGTGAACATTTCAATAAGTATCTGAATATGTTGACCAAAAATTAAAATATAAGTGTGTCAATTTATTGATTAATTACAATTATCTAATCGCTGAATTGTTAAATAATTAGAATTAGCTAATACTTGGTTATAATAATATTATTTAGGGTCAGAATTAACCTCGAATGGTCAGAATAGATATACAAGACAATCAAAATTAAAATATAGGATAATCAAATTAATTTAAAAAAATAGTATAATTATGCTAACAATAATCTGAAAATCAAAAAATAATCTAAATGAAATATGTTATTTTTGGTTAGAACAGTGAACACCCCATGAATAACTCTCAATGAATATGCAGCGGGTCTATTTAATTGTATGTAGAATGTTATGTATATCAGTGATACTTCAGTCAAAGAGCGTGTAGGGTCTCAGTGATGATTGTAGCGAAGGTCTGAAAAGTTGGTATTGTTGACAGGAACTGTTGTTTCCGCGTTGGTGCGTCCAAACTGCCGTTATGCGAATTACAGATCGACCATTTGTACCAATCTTCAGCGTTACAGCAATAACACTATACGATAACACAATTTTTACCGAAAAAAATAATTTGGACAATCTGTCTAAACAGTTTTCAAGCCGTAAATTAGTAATTGAACTAACCTAAACGTCAAATATCAATAAACTATGCAGAAAGAAAATATGTAAAAATGCCTTTGAACTCAATTTTGATACACCATGTTGAGAATAACTATATAATAGTTTAAATATAGGATCAATAATAAAATACCATAATAAAATATCAAAAATTAAATTTAAAATCTAAAAAGTTGAGGGTCCGGTATTTATACACACTACTAGCTGTGGTACCTCACGATAGCGTTGTACCGACAGCTAGTCATAAAAAACATTGATTTTGTGGCGTGGTTTAATAAAGCAGTATGTATCTGTGTACTGCTTAAAAACTTTCTTGCAATTGCAAAAGCAAAAATAAGATTCCATGAACTATTTACATAAGTTGGATTTTATGATAGATATATAATTTTTAACTATTTAATATCATATATTTTTTTTATTCATTTCAGAGAACGCCACACGTTTTTGTACCAAAAATGGCACTTGGAGCAACTACACGGACTATTCCAGGTGTAGAGAAAGAGTGGAATTTGGCGGAAATGGTGGCATGGATGCAAGTTCCGAACTAACGAGTCATCTATACCTAGCCGGATATAGTTTGAGCTTAGCAGCTCTACTGTTAGCTGTCGCAGTGTTCGTGTACTTCAAGTGAGTATGAGAATTTTCTGCCGGATGACTATGCTTTATTAATGAGGGGAATATCGTAAAATCTGAAATGGATCCAGCTGGAAGCTTACGGGCGATTTATGTCTCTGGGTTTTAGACCCCTATGTGACAGTAAAAGGGTATGTGAAGGAAAAATGTGACGCAGAGTTTTCGACCCCTATTTCGTTCTGGTTCGAAGAGCACAAAATAGGATAACTACACTGAATCGGTAGTATCTTTTTGGCTTATCTTTGTACATATTATATAAAATGTAAGGCAGTTGAAATGTCTTGATAAGTTTATTGCAGCCTAAAATATATAACTCTATCTGAAAACATGCTGATTACCTAAATGTAAATATAGCATAGAAAATATTATTAAAGTATATATGTATTTTAGTGACGGCAGAAAGAAACCGTAATTAGTAATATATTTTTTTTCAATTAAAATATGTTTGATTATAAATATATATATTTAAATTTAATCTACCTCTTCAAAATATAAAGCAAAATACGCATTAAACGAGCTTGGGAATGGGCTAATGATATGTAAATTTACAAAACCTCAATTGGAAAAAGTTTGTGAAACATAATACGCTCCTAATTGATTTATCGAGTATAAAATTAAAAACTTTCTGGAGCGCAAAGTAATTATAATGATGTACCGCTGTGAAATCTGGCACCTGACTGGAAACGTTCCCTAAATTACAGGGCATCCAAATAGGAAATAAAAGGAGTGAGATTGTACAAAGAAAAGGTGGGATTTTACTGAATTGAAAAGAATAATTAAATGCACGTCATACGTTGCCGGACAACCTATTAATTATACTTAGTAAATTTGTACGAGTGGTAAAAAATGTATTTAATTAAAACGTCACAATATAAATGAGCTTTTTTATCAATTTAGTTCATGTTTTAAATCATCCGTGTATATTTGCTAATATGTTATAACACATATTCGTCGTTTTTTCAAATTCTTAGCGAAACGTTTCTTTTTGTAATATTACTGATTCCATACACAATTTTTTTAATTACAAAATTAAAAATTACGTATTCATACAAGTAAGGTATTAATAAAAAATTATTGTAATCAAAAAATCTTGGGTTTTTTTCTCAGTAAACATATATACATTTTAGTTTTAATACCAAAAAAGCAGACGTTTTTATGTATTTATAGTTTTATATTTAATATCAAAGATGCATTATTGCCTAGAAAATCTTTCAAAGCACAAAATATTTACAAAACCACTGTCTAGAGATATTTACGAAAGCTTATATATAAATAATAGTAGACTACTGGTGATCATTGGCCAAATACAAATCCCTTAATAAAATTAGGTGCATAATAAAATGTCGCAATACGCGTTAAAAGCGCAATAAACAAAATACCACTAGTCCCAATGATTCAAATGCCTTCTTACGTAACGATAATAGATTACAAAATAATAACTAAATTCAGCCCCAACGGTCATTTACGAATACAACTACTTTTGCATTACACTGATAAACAGAATGAATCTTTATTTGTGCAAAATCCAACGGTTACGTAAATAATCTGATAATGAACCTGACGAAAATAAACTAATTTAATTATACCCCAGAATTGAGAGTGTATGAGCAACGAAACCTCTCTCAGATAAATCAAGCGTATACATAAAGCGCAAATATAGTGCATATATGATACTTCAATTTCATTAGAAATATTATTTTGTCAGCACTTCAAGAACTGAGGGACATAAAAGAGTTTATTTCGCACCAAGTAGAGCTACATACGTTGACTATCAACTGAGACTAAGGAGAGCAAGGCAGCAGCCGCTTCTCTGTTCACGTAAACTCTGGTCTAGTTATGAACCTAAATGTCTAATGTCAAATTACATGTATTATACATATACTGCATATGTATACATTTATGTCTTGTCGAATGAAATATTTGACTTTCATAAAAAAGTGTAGTTACGTTCTTCGCCTACACATTCTACTTGTGTTCAACATTATATCATTTATTCTAGTGAATATTATAACTCTCTCAACAAAATGTCAGATTTTACATATTCAATAACAAATAATTTGTTATAATATATATAGCAAAGCAAAAGACAACCTACAGTAAATAGAATTCTGTCAAAACTGTGGAAAGAAAATATATTAAAATGAGTATGTAATTGTAATCATGAGTCGAGTTATATTATCTTTGAAAAAAAAATGTTAGTTATGGTCAAAATATTTAAAACAGGGAATAAGCAAAAAGTCAATAGCATAAAAACAAAAAATATTACTTTAAGTTGCTTAATTTATAATTTTTGACAGGTCGATAAATTGTTATCCTTCTTCCCCTAATAAAAGAGAGAGTTTTCTCAAAAGAAAAACCCATTCCTTTCACACATTTTTTGTGATGCCTTTTTCGCATTTTCCACATTACATGTACACAACGCGAACTCTTCACAGGCGATTTCTTCACATTATGCGCAATTTACACGATTACTAGAGTGCGAAATTTCATCAACGCTCAAATCATCAATACCACGCGACCTAGCAAAGTGCTCTCAACGTTTTTCCGGAAAAGCGTTGACACTAAACTGCCGAAAAGCTTCCGATTTTACCGCTTTATCACTTCCATTCCGCGCTCGTTGTTACGCAACGGCGCATTAAGAGACACAAAGGAAAACGTCGATTGCTTAAATTTTTCTACTTACAATATATTATTATATTATGTATTTTTCCCCTGACTCAAACTTCATCAATCACAGAGTTACGACGTGTTTTACTTTTGCGGTCCAATCGCCAATATAGACTTACTTATGAACTCTTTATAAATTGCGGTATAATAGATGGTAGGATGTATGTCAGTAATTTAATCTAGTAGCTATCGATTGCCAAAGGGGATTTTGTTTGTATTTATTTGCGATTCTGGTAAACAAATTAGTTGCCAGTCTAAATTGAGGAAACATTCCAAATTAAATTGTCGAAGAAAATTCTACTTATTCTAACAATTTCCTCATCCTTATTAACATGTAATAGATATATAATATAATAAATATATCCACGTTGAACATCTTCATGTGTTTTGAGACTCATTTTTTATTCAATAGAATAATGTATGCCTATATGTAACTTTTACCGCATTTCCTTTATTCCACAAATCCAGCTTCAGCGTTTTGTTTCTGTTCCTAAAATGGAACAAACGGCGTATTATTAGATTTAAGTATCAAACAAGGAACCTGTATCTTATATCACATGTATAAACTTTCTAAGCATATTAGCTTCGATGTAACCAAATGTCACTTTTAATGCAATCATCGCCTACGTAGTCTCAAAAGTATTAAGCATTAGTTGTATATCTACGTATTATTAGATTAAAGCAGCGTATCTATATCACATGCTTGAAAACATCTTAGATATGCAAATATGATTAGTGCCAAGACATACATTTTGCGTATACGAATAACATATTAATTATTATATATTTACACGTTACGAGTATACACACATCATGTTTATATAAATTTGTATAATAATTATATTCAAATGTAAACTACTTGTGTTTGATATTATCATAAAAGCTATACCAGAAGGGAGAGCTGATGTAGGTATCATATTTAATAAAATATTTTTTTATTGTGAATATTTATTCTATAGGTAACGACATACGCTTTTAGAAAGATGTTTTTGAATAGAAAATACAATCATATGATAATATAGCTATACTAATATTTTTTATATTAAAAATGCGTTTTAATAAAGAGTTAAGCATGCCTCACAATTTCAGTATCTTTATATAAGGACAGCACATTTACTTTAGTCGTTTCTGTATTATATTATGCACATGCATAAAGCTTTGTGGGGGAGATTATGCTTTTGTATTTGTATGTGTTCAAACAATGAACTATACATGATATATTTGCTAACTGAGTTAAATACTAATCTCTTACATGTTATACGTATTTTATATAGTAGATAACTGTCAATTAATTTTTTAATATTAATTATAAGAATAATTTATTAAATATTTTCGAATTTGAAATTTCTATAAATATAAATAGATTTATGTTAAAATTTACGAAGAGCTTTTAACAAGCTTTTTTATATAAAAAAAGCTAACAAAATTATATGATAATTTATGCTAGGTGTTTAATGCAATACAACTAGATTGTCTGTTTTTAAAACCAAATGTGAAATAAAGAGATTGAAATTTTTCAAAGTGGGTGTGTTTTCTTTAAATAAATTTTAACTCATTATTTTTTTTTTATTATTGCTTATGTTAGTCAACATACAAGTCAACCATTAAATTTATATAAAGCCGAGCTTTGCTCTCACGTGAAATTTAAAAATAGAAATTGTAATAACTTTCGAAATAAAAGCTACTGTTTCTTAATAAATAAAATAAGAAAAGCTTCCTGTAAAACAATTAAAGCTTTATTTTTTATGTGAAAAGCTTTTGCTATAAATAAATTTACAATCGATGGCTTTTTTATAAATCAATCACTTA
This sequence comes from Plectrocnemia conspersa, assembly GCF_051122295.1. Classification (NCBI taxonomy): domain Eukaryota; kingdom Metazoa; phylum Arthropoda; class Insecta; order Trichoptera; family Polycentropodidae; genus Plectrocnemia; species Plectrocnemia conspersa. The sequence continues at coordinate 25,770,881 of NW_028277174.1, forward strand.
TGATAATGAATATAATTAATGAAAAAATCATTCTTATTTCAATAAAAAATATAGGTTAATTTTAAAGCAATGTTTTTTAAATATATATTTTTGTATTGACGGTGTTTTTAATTATTGAAGTAATAGTTTTTTAAAAATCGTAGAACTAATAAAATCATTTTTAACTAAATAAATGAAAATCTAATAAGTTATTAAAAATCACCAGATAATTTAAAATTGTAGTTGTAATAATATTGTATGCAACTAAATGTGCTTTATTTAATATAGAAAATTAAATATGTCTGCAAAAAATATTTAAAGAACTAAATTGTATACAATCTACATTTACAGAATATATTTATGTAAATATTGTATCTAGTTTTTGTCATGAAATATTATGACAATTTATTATATAATGAAGAATGAATTTATAATAAAGACTAAATATAATATTTGTTGTGACTTTTAAAGTTTTACAAATTTTACAAACGTACAAATGTATTACTATTTAATACAAGCATTTTAATTGTTTTTCATATTTATTTGAAAGCTAATCATTGCTCCTGCATTGTCTCAAAAAAAATTATAATTTGCAGAATAATTTTAGTCTCTTTTTAAAACTTAAATACAGATGCATATTTAAGTCCTATATACTGTGCTTTATAAGCATATATTAATTTTGTTTAAATATAATTAATACAGAAGCATGAAGAAATATTTTTACATCTACTAACAAGTTATCAGCATAGAAAAGTATTTTTAGATTTAAAATCTATTTTGTAAATAAAGTTATGTATTTTCGTTTTAAGCAGAACAATTTTTTACTTTGACAACGGATCGTAAATAAAATCTTTACAAGATTTTTATTTAAGCTCTATTTTCAATATCATTGAAATGCTTTATTTTAAGAATCATATTGTGCACTAAGATTAAACAGTGGAATTTGTAAATTATATAAACAGTTGGTTTAAAAGAATACCCAGAGTTGCACAATAGCCACGCAAACTTTCGAAAGGTAATTATTACCATAAAAACTCTCTTTATAAGCTTCTCAACATGAATAAAAAAAACTATGATCGTGTATCGAATCAAAGTGGATTAAAAACTCCTTTGTAATTATCGGACGGTCAAATTAAGTTCTTGATTCTTGAAACGTAATTTTACATTAGATAATTTTAGAGGTGGAGATGAACCCTAATACGATTAATACGTCTTATAAAATATGTGACAGTTTTATCACTAATCAAAACACTTGATGTATCAATTCCATCTAGCAATATTTCCTTTCTGTAAACATTTTTCCTTTCAACTTTACCGACGTATAACTGTCTGTAAAAGTTACACTAATCGACCACATAATGTGTATTATATATTTTTTGCTGTATATAAATTAATATATTATTTTATTATTGTTTCAGGGATCTTCGATGTCTAAGAAACACTATTCACACAAATTTAATGTGTACTTATATACTATTCGGATTTATTTGGATATTGAATTTACTTTTACAGGTGAGATCGCTTTGTTTGCAATACAAATTTAATTCAATAGAAAAGTTTACTTCATACATATGAATGTAATCATTTCGTAAAACCTTTGAGAGAAAAATAACATCGCTCTCGCCTTAGAGAAATAAAAATTATGTTGACACATACATAATGGAAAAACTTTTTTCTCTAACTCAGATGGCTGTGCAGAGAGACAACGCTTCGTGTCTGGTCCTCATCATTTTCTTTCATTATTTCTTCCTCACTAATTTTTTTTGGATGTTGGTAGAAGGTGAGCAATTTTATACTTGACAAAATACATTTAATAGAGCTGATAATGAACCGTTTATATATTACAAAATAATACACACATTTACAGTTTATAACGATCTAAGTTATTTATAACATATTACATGTTTTTATGTATATAAGACAACACATACTAAGCAATTAAAATCATAGCAGACAACCTTTGAAGATACTTTTAAATCTGATCCTAAACTTGACATTTATAAATTGCGTTTAATTAAAATTTTGACATTTGCCACAGTAAAAATATTTTCCAACCTACACGCTATTTTAATATTTAGGCAAATTTATAATATACTGGTTAACCTGTCGTTTACTTAAAAATGATTTATTATTCATCAAAAGCATCAGTTTAACCTGAATTATAAATACGCTGTGAATATACGCACATAAATAATGAATATTAGATTACAAATAGTGCCTGTTTTATATTATAATTAATTAATTTATTATTACAGTACTTAATGACTATATTTATATTTATAAAGTGTTTATAAAATGGATTTATTATTATTACAGGTTTATATCTATATATGCTTGTCGTGGAGACATTCACTGGAGAGAATATAAAATTGAGGGTTTACGCTTCAATCGGATGGGGTAAGATTTCACTTTTAGATTTTATGTATTTATGTTATAATATAATAAGATAAAATATTGAAAGTTTACATAAATTAATATCTAAAAAAAAAACTTTTTTTAAATAAAATATATAAGAGTTACAGTATTTAAAAAAGTTGTAGCCAGATAAAAAATAATATATATGGTAGATATACTTATTTTATTATTAAATATATTTTTAAGATTTATAATAGCATATATAATAAAACAAAGGTTGGTTCTAAATAAGTTTATAAAACGCGTACCGGAGTTGATAGAAAACAACTCCTTCTCAGATTCAAAACCGAATATTTGCCGCTCCCACTTTCTTCGGGACTTGCATGTATCACAACAGTAATAGCCTGGGTGCAGATCATTAAGCTTCCTGGAAAGTTCGTCTCTTAATGTGTGTTTAGGTAGCTTATGTTTGTGTCGTACAAACTGTATTTGTCAAGAGAGAAATCAGTGAGACTTCCTAAGGGTTCCCAAACCTTAAAACCTTTTAAATATTTCTCTGAAACGAATCTTTTTTCGAATAAAAAATCTGTAGATTCACCTTACATAAATGCACAAACAATTCATTTAATATAAGTATTTATTTTAATGCAAATATCTCTCAAAATAATTCCTTGTTAAATAACACCCTATTTAAATTATTTTTAATTTTTTGCGCGTACTTTGTGAGTGGAGCTGTAAAATGGTTTTCCACGGCGGTGTCCTATTTTAACGAATATTTTTTTTCTATGGACGGTTAAAATGCTGTATCACGTGCCAAATTACCATTTTTTATGAGTTAATTCCCTCCAATTGTAAATGAGGGAGTAATTTAGTTAATGAACTCGGCAACATAATTTAATAAACCATAAAATGACAATTTAAAGTAAAATATCCAAAAGTTTTTCGATGCTTGTGCTACTCTATGAATAACATTTTTGTCACACTAATAATTTAGCATTAGATCGTCACATACAAACTATTTGTGAACAAATCTAGCGAGCTTTTTCGCGTATGCGTCTCAAAGGAGTTCCATTTCGTCAGTTGACATGTTTTGCCGAAATCCAGAAAATTGTGTTGCGACACTGTTTGAATATACATTTCATATATCCAACCCCATGAGAGATATAATAACATCGTACGCGTTTGCAAATCGCAATGCGAAGCCAGATTATTAAGCGCCCGCAATAACGGTATGGATTTTGCGATTTACGACGGAATAATATCCAGTCATAAAAAATATGGATAGTTGCATGTGAAAAAATTACATACATATGTAAAAATGGAGTGTTAATAATTTATTAGCGTTGTGCCCGTCAAATAATTATTAGAGAGTGTATATGTATTACTTAATTGACATATGATTTATTTAGTTCATAAAGTATTGCTCTAATATTAAATATGTATTAACTGTACCACTATTTTATTTTTTTAAATATACGTAATTCAAAATTTAATATTTAACAATAATGTTTACCTTACTTTAACAAGTTTTATCCGTAAAGTAAAAATTTAGAAGCAATTAAATATTTAAAAAGACGAACCGTCTAAGAAGTTTATTGATCTGCAGCCTGGCGATTACTGCTGTGACACTTATATAGTAAGCCCTAATTAAAGCGGGAGAGCTAAATGTTTCGTTAGCCCTAGCAGTTGTTTTAAAACGTTTCTATTAAATATGTAACAACTCTAGTCAAGATATGAACATCTTTAATACGTTAATGTTGTTTATAAGTTAACTAGTTCGAGCTTAATGTGAAAAAAATTGTTAATAAAAATAAATTCGCAAATAGTTTTTAACACATTTTTTTTATAAATACCAAAGCTCACCAAATATGTATGTATCTTTATATATAGTAGATAATTATGAAATCAATATATTTTTAATTGAATTAAAAAAAAAAAATTTAATTTGAATGATTAAAAATATAATTTTTTTTTTTAAATATAAACTTCTACTACCTCTTGTTTATTTTCATAATTCCATTAGCATAGCAATTTGGAGGCTTAGATTAAAAATATTCCGATATCCTCTTCTTCAGTTCGTTTTCATTTTCTTTCTATTTAAAAACTGCGGAAAAAGAAAGGTTCGGAGAATAAGGCGAATAAGATAAAATCTTTCAGCCAAGTTTTTGATTTTATCAAGAGGCAATTTTGCCACATGTTGTAGAAATATTTGACGTGCTTTTACTTCTTCGTGTTAATGATCCCGCTAATCATAATATAAGATTGCTGTTATTGTTTGGCCATGTTCAAGTGTTTCACAATGCACTTTCCTTTTGCAATCGCACCATATACATAAAATAACTTTTATTACATTGAGCACGAGCTTCGAATAATAATATATTTTGATACTCGACTTTTGAATAACCACTGCGTCTTCTACGACATTTGTTGGCATATAATATCAATTTCTTATCTCGAGTTATTTAATGATCAATAAAAGGCGATACAGCTATAAGATCTAGAAGCTCTTGAGATATTGCGGATATTCGCCAACTTGTTTTCTTTGCTCCATTTAAATATAACCTTTTCACCATATCTCCAAACCTTCCCAATCTGCTTAATGTGTTTTAGCTTAGCTTTTCAGCTAGCTGATGAGTTTGAATATGATTTTATATAATTTTTGCAGCCAGGACGTCATCGTTTATCTTTGCTAATCTCACACATTTAGGACTATTCCTGCAATCGTAATTTCCCGTTAGATTTTTTTAAGCTATCTCTATCAGATTTTTTTTTAATTCAGGCTGTGCTAAATAATTTTATTATAAAATTATATATGTGTACATTCTACAATAACGAGCATCGTTCGCCAACTGTGTACTATATGTATGTATTTCTTCCGTATACGTAAATATGCCAAAAAAAGTATTGAACCAATCTTTTGTATGTTCCTGCTATGACATAAAGTGGTTACATACATACATACATATACTCTTAACGATACATATGATGATAATATATCAATCTATGTAAATATACGGTTGATGTGTTGCTTGATCTTCGTTAACCCCTAAGGGCGATCGTGTCCATTATATCGTGCAATATTATCAAGTACATTCGATATACCCCATAATATTGGTTATACAAAGCTATTTACCAAGAGCTTGCCCATTAGATTTTGGGGAAATTTGCTATTAATTATGAATCACACTCGTTTATCTTGGACCGGTGACAGGTTGAAAAGCGTGCCCCTCGACCTAGTCATAAGGAATTAATTTGAGTCGCCGAAGGGCGAAATTCAGCACGTCATAGTGTTCAAAGGGTATTTTTTTATCACAAAATTGATATGCGTTGAGATAGAAGTATTTGATTAACTTTATCAATGCACCATCTGCTGAAACGTTAAAGATATATTTTCTGTTTAACTGAACCTTTCGAAATATTTAATATGATTAAGATAGTTACATCTAAGAAAAACAATATATTTTTAACTTGAACTTGCAATTCTTAGTTGTCATATTTCTTCACTCATATTTCATCTTTCATCGATATTAAGTCCATAAATTATAAATTGAATATCCACGACGCTTCCGACCTATTTTTATCCTACTTGACTAATTAAAAAATATTATTTAATATTATTCTAAATAAACATCATATGTAATTGAGTGCGGGTCCCTGTCGCCACGAAAACGTCCGAGTTTAATTAAGCCCGTCCTATACGACAGATAAGAAAAATACGTCAGGAACTCGGTGAAGCGGTTCTCCTGAAAAACCCTCAGGAAATTTCGTTTTCCGTCGTGTAATTTATTTATGTAATCTCTTCTTTCATAGGTGCTCCGGCTATCTTCGTCACAATTTGGACAATCGTCAGGCTATTTGTTACCGTCGATCCCGAAGCTGGAGAGCTCGCCGAGGTACGTTTAATATAATAAGTGGTGATTTAAAATTTATGCTTAACAAATTTTCTAAAATTAAATAAATATATGCGTGTATTTCTATATTTTTAAAAATAAAACTCATATATATTCGTATGTTAAGTAGGAATTTTTAGTCACAAAAAAATGCTTTTGGTTAGTTATGTGCTATGTGAATATTGTTTCATAATAATTAAAATAGATCAATATAATACTATTGTATTTTTTTTGTGTTTATACTTAACATATTTTTTATTCTAGATAATATTCCTATTTTTCTGTAAAAATTTATTTTTTTATCTACAATTACACCTAAATATTTTACATTATCAACTACTTCTTTAATAATGGTATCTATAACTATTTTTATAATACTATCTAACATATTTTTATAATTAATAAACATACATTTAGTTTTATTCTCATTAAGTTTAAGTACATTATTTTTTAACCATATTTCAATTATACCTAATTCAATATTAAAATTATCTACTTCCTTAACATTGTCACCTATGCAATATATTAATGTGTCGTCCGCAAACATGTGTATTTTACATTTTTTTATATTATTAATTATAACAATAATATATAATATAATAACTAAATAAAAAAAAGTCGTTAAAATAAGATTTGAATAACGATTTTCCTAATAAAAAAAAATATTTTTTGGAATCATTTTTGAAAATATTATAGTTATAATTGAGATAAAAAAAGCATTAAACTAATGAACTACTTATTTCTTCTTCCTTTATTTTTTTATTTCAGCGCTGTGATAAACTTTTGGTAATTTCAGACAACTTTAAGTCTCCTGTTTCGGGACACTAGATGGCAAAAAACCAAGAATTCCCGGGAAAAAATACCGAGTTGTTTCGACACAGAATCATTAATTGCGACTTTTTCTAAGTGGGCTTAAAGTAAATAAATAATAATTTATCCTCTGTAACATTCACTGAGCTCCTAAATTAGTACTTCTAAAAATAATTTTCAATCGCTTCTTTCGATCGATCCAATCCGTACTTTTATATACAGTGGATTCAATTACTTTCAGTGAATTGCCCTTAGGTTTTTCTGAACCCCAAATTCTCTTGCTTTGGCTTAATTCTAATTAATAAACCATAGAAGTGCAAATATGTTTCATCCGACATTATCAGCTTATGAATAATTTCTGGATCTCTCCTCACTTATTCTATAAATCTGTCTGCATAATGCAATTAAAATGCAAAATCTTGTGACTAATACTATTGTAAGAACTGGATTCTATACGAAAAAAGTTAGAGCTTTCTAGAATATGACAAAGCGAATTAGAATTTCTCTTAACACGCTCAAATGTGGCTTCCATTTTAACCGAGCGCGATTTGCCTATTCCTGGAAGGTTGCTAGCTGAACCCTGTCCCTCAAAACGACCGATCAAATTGGATATTCTCACACGCCCTAATAACGACGATATGCTTGTTGGGTCAGAATTATTGATCCTTTGTATGTTCGTGACCGGTCGTGAATTGTTTAATGGTTCATCTAAGTCTTTTTGATAAAAAAAAATATAAGCGTATGAAAGTTATTAAAGTTTCGTTACCTCTTCGTGACTATGAAAGCAAAAAAAATGCGATTAAAGAGAAGTTCAGAGAACAAATATAATTTTAATTGGATTAGAAACCAGCAAATGCCTTAATGTCTAAATTGATCACGGTGCATTCAGATAAAAAAACTGGGCGGAAACATATGATTTGATATAAGCTATACCTTTCAATAAAATAAGTTAAGAGGTTCAGCAACACTGGACCATTACATACTGTCAAAGATTTGAGAAAGGATATCACTCCAAATCATTGGTCAAACATTGTGGCGGAAACATTATAGTCTGAGGTTGAGTAGCAGCAAATATAAAAATAATATTTAAGTGAGAGATTCACAGGAAAAGTACTAAATAAAATTTATTAGAATACTGATAAAAAATATTTAAAATAAATTCTTTGCGACTATCTGAGTCTAACAAGATAAGCCCTTTAAACCCTTTGTGCGATATCGCCGTACATGTACGGCGGTCGAACTTTTACTGTTTCGAGTTCACAGATAGTTATATATTTACATATATAACTGAAAAAATAATAAAGACAAAACATTATTTAATAAAAAAAATTAATTAGATTTCAGATAAGAAAAAATTATAAATAATAATACCAATAAATTATAGAGTACAAAATAAATAAACATAAAAATTCCAGCTAAATACCAGACGCGTACGGTGGAACACATTCTTTTTCGCTCGCTCGCGTGTTAAGTGAGGAGTGTGAGTGAAAGATAAGGGCGTGCGTTACATACGTTCCGCACGCCCACTTCTCACTCACTCTCGCCATTTAGCACGCGAGCGAGCGAAAGGGAATATATCTCACCGTGCGCACCTGCTAAATACCCGAATAAAAATCAGTCGTAAATTTGATTTAACAATTATAAGAATCGGGTTTTGATTCGTAGAAAAAATGAAAACAAGTTAGTGTTTTCTGTCCTGTTAAATTTATCAACTTTATTTTATTTAAAATAACTAGAACAATAAGTGTATTATAAAATATAATATGAATTACATTTGTTTCACTAGTTCAATCCATGATAATATTTAGAAAAGAAATTCGGGATATTTATGTGATATGATACTGTTTAAAGCTATGATTTACTGTGGCAAGTTTTATATACAAACTTCAATTATAAAAATATATAATGTTTACCTTAGTCTTTTGCATACATTTTCAGATTTGATTAGTATACTCTTTCTTATACGTTTTCGCAATTTCTGTATCATCCTATATACATATGTAAAATATTTGTTTGTGTATTCACATAATACCGAAAGTGTCGTTTTAAGTGTTTACGAAAATTGTTCACAAAAGAAACACTGTTTCGATTCAAACCCGTCCTTCGACTAAAGCTTTCAATGGAAATTTATACAAATAACGTTGAGTTTAAAACGTAATCCGTTTAACGTTAGTGCATTTTTAACGGTTGACTCGGACAACCCAATTTGCCACACAGAGTACGTATGCATATATGGTAATGGTTGCAGAAACATGGGTTCATTGAATTATGGCTGTAATTGAGTTTGTAGCCTGAATTTCACATGCAGCTATTAGACTTGACGTTACCGTGATATTTACATAAGTAGTCAAAATAAGACGGTTAAATGTATAATAACGTCTGAAATAATAATTTTCAAACCCTAATTGTGTTACGTTGAATTTAACTGTTTCAAAATTTAGATGTAACTAGGAGAAGTATTATGTTATTCATCAGTTAAAATTTTTCTTAAATCATACCAATTTTATACACTATTCCATAACTTGTCTAGTAAATCCTTGACTAGAAATATATTCAAAAATTTAAATATACATTTTTATATTCAAAGCTTCAGATGTGTCTTTCTATATGAATAATATATGTATATAGAGTAGGTGTATGCATAATAATATTATATATACTTATTTTTATCGACACCGCGTATTTCATTATAAATGAAAATCACATTTTTAGCGTGCCACCGTTTCAAATGAATAATGGAAAATCTGATTTTATAATATACTATTTTCATATTTGTACAAATAAGGAAAAATATCATGCGTGATCACATGTGATATAAATTAACGGTCATTGCGAAATTATTCATCCGTTACTTACCGGGTGATTTATTTTGCTCATATATATCTATAAAATAAATGGTTTATTTGCATGGGTTTATATTTGATGTGGCAGAAATCAGACACATAAACAATTTTTTAAGGGTTGTAAAGCAAATTTCAATCGATATTTACAATATTTGTTTTAAATATATGTATTATGAAAATTAATACATATATTATTCCTAGAATTCGGAATTTAAATTAAAATTGAAATAAAGTTAGAATATTATTTATTTATTAATGATTATATAATCTAAATCAGGTTAGAGTGATGTGTATTATATTTATTGCTGTATGTATATAAGATATCTTACTGCTAATAACGAAACAATTTATTCTTCATATTTTATTATTGATATAGCATTTTCTATGATCAGTTAATTATACATATTATGCAATAATGTAGACATACAATTTTTAAATATTTGTTATTTTTTTTATATACATAAGAAAAAAATTGTTTCTAGGCTAACCCGATTTTAAAGATTAAAGCTCATGTTTTTGTTTAGCACACGTAAGTAAATCTGTTTTTTTTTTCATAGCTCTAAAATTATAAATTAATTCAATATAATTTGTGGCAGTGTGTAAAATTGTAAAATCTTACTGTAATTGAATAACTAAAATCCCTTGAGGGAAACAGTGAGCCGCGATGCCATTATAAATTCCATGAATAACTTTATTGAAAAACAATGCGGTTATTCACGGAAAATGCATTGGAAAAATATCGATTCTATTGGTTTTTCATAAATAAATTTAATTATAAAACAATAATAATTTAAAACTGTTTTTTAAAGCCACAATATCCATGTGTATATAAATAATTTAATACAAAATCTTTCTTATACAATAAAATGGAATAATATTTGCAAACACATGACTAAATCATAGGTTTAATGCACATTCTGAGCTTAGATTTTATAAATATATTTTTAATAAATGTATACATATTACATCTATCAGGGAAACAAAAAAGTTCGTGCGGCTTTGTATTATATATTAAAAATTAAACAAAGGCAAAAATTTTCAGAAAAAATATGTATTTATTAAAATATTGACCTTCGCATTTTATGGCTTTACCCAACGAGATACAATTTTATACAGCGTTATTTTAGAGATGAAAAATCAAATAACCTCCACTTCAATTTATTGGTATCTTTTTACTCTCCTCTCGGTCGGTTCCATTTTTCTCACTCATGCAGAACGCTGGCGTTCACAATGGTCAATCAGTCTGATTACATCGCTAACAAAGTGCTTTAATAAACAGATACATATCTGTACAATATAGCATATGTATACAAACACGCGAACTTGACAAGTCTCAACAATATACCAGAAGTCGATGCATTGAACTCAGACGAAATCACACAAAAAAATTTCTATAGATAAATATATATAAATAAAAAAGGTGTATAAGAGTATGATATATAAAAATAAATAAAATTTTACATTAAATTAATATTAAGATTTAAAATTTTGATTATTAATATATTTATTAAAAATAAAATAAAACGTTTATTATTATTGCGTCATCTTATCTTATATATTATAAATTAAATAGATATATTTTTAATTTGTTTACAACTTTTTTTTGGCGATAGAATTTCTACGGTTTTGAGCTAATTAATATTAGCTTTCTTTAGATATAAACTTATGTTTCAAACCATGATCTATTAATGTAGTTTTGAAGACTACAGAAGAAATGATGTATTATGACTTGCTTTAGTATATATTTTTTCTGATTATCTTATTTCGTGATAATTTTATTTATCGTTATGCTCATAATGAATAACCTATTCTATATCCCACAAAATAAATAACCTAATTATCTCCCTTTGTCTATTAAAATTGTATTTCCCTGAGGTTAACTTTTACCTTTGACGATTAATATTGTATTATTGTACAAACACGAATTTTGACAAAACACTTTATTAATTTAGAGTTTACAGTAATTTAATTATATATAATATATGGACACAAAAAATCAGCAATTTAACAAAAAATAAAAACTGCCACTGGAGTCACAGACCCTTGACAACGCGCCATCTAATTAATGTTAATTTTAAACTATATGTAAATAACGCAATTTACTGTGGTTCCATATCATATAATATATAACCTTGCATAATTTATTTTTATCAAATCTAAAATACGACAATATTTTTAGGATGACACGTTATAATAAAATATGTTGTATGCTGTATGTTTTTAAGTGATGTTATATTTTCAATAGTATAAATATAATGGCATTCCCTGTTTTAGTAAAACCATTTTCGAATATATTTTCACCGGTAGATTATCAATATCAAAATTATATGCTGGTCTAAAATGTCTATGAAACTCTAAACTAAACTTTAACGAAGTAAGCCAACTCAACTTGACCCAATAAAAGTACAAAAACTATATTTAGTTTTAAAACTTTCATAAGGTTAGGTTGCGTTTGATTAATTACTTTAAGTTTAAACAGAAAATGGACATTTCGAAGCTGCCAAATAATTGCAAATATAATTTTAATTGCTTCTATAAGTAAAAATATACATTTACTAATTAAATGTATTCGGGTATGATATTATTATAACGACAGTGAAAATATAATTTTAATGGTAAAATACATTCACTGCAACATATATTAAAAATCATAACAGAAAAGCGCTTTATATGAACATTAATTATTATGATAAAAGGTTTTAAGGTAGATAGTGCAAAATAGCATTGTTTCAATTAAGCTTTAATATAATTATGAAATATGAATCACATGAAGTATGAATCGTGAATAATTTACAGCATTAGTACGATCGAACATTTTTTACTCCCGGCAATTTTTCTCCGGGAAAAATATTTTTAATTTATATTATTGAAGCTTAACTAGTTAAAATAAACCTAGCCAGTAATTTAATTATAGATCAAAATGTTACTTCCAGTTAACTTCCTTTGATGAAATATTTTTTATAGTGGCGTTTAAGTCATTTTACTATCTCAACGATAACATAATTCATTCAATTTTTATTAATAATTAAATTAAATATATAGCTTCGTAGCGAAACAAAACTTGGCATCTTCAAATATTTATACATTAAAACGACTTATTTAAGCGAAGGTATAATCGGTTAATGCAGTTATTAATTCATAATTAAAATTTAAAAATAAATTAGAATGTGCTATGTATTAGTAAAATATAAAGTTAAACATATAAAACTATTTTTTAAACGTGTTAAATAAAATTAGCTTTAGAATAAAAGGTGTCATAAAAACATCCTAATAACAATCTGAATATAAATCACAACTAATAAAACATTAATAATTTCGGAAGCAATACTTCGTGGAGAATTTAGAGTTGCTTGGTTAAACTAACTAATAGAAGTGTACATTAACATTTGAAAAATATATGTGTTGTATATCAACCCTTTTACGCTTAGAAACTTTGCACACTAAATTCGATACTTAAATGCAGAATTTCTTCTTAAGGGTTAAATACATATAAACTACTCCTTATTATACAAATATAACTATGTAATATTATTCACACAATAAAATAAGTCACATTAAACGAGCGTTCAACCCTTTACTAAAGGATCACGGTCAGCTAACAATCGCTAGGTTTACAGCTTAAGCATCCCGATCCCTTTACGACCCATTTGAACTTTTCCAAACACCGGGATTGACCGTAATAATAATTTATTTTTACAGTTAGGCGGAATAACCACTGTCTGCCCGTGGATGCAGGAGCACTCCTGCGATTGGATCTACAAAGCCCCCGCTTTGGCAGCTCTGGCTTTGAATCTGGTCTTCCTCATCAGGATCATGTGGGTTAGTATTATTTCCATTTATTGCTTTACTAATAATAAGGATCAACAGAGGCGCTCTTTGAGTATTGTTTATAATCTTTGCTCCATCCTAAAATATGCTTATCGATACAAAGTCACCCGCTTTTTCCAAACAACAGATAAAACGCTAAGCCGAGTCTGAAAAAGTATCTTAAAACTCATTTAAAGAGAATAAGAATAATGAACGCTGAGTTTGTTGCTCGGACGAAATCACATGCCAGCGTGCGGGATAAGGGTAAATGGAAAAGAGCTTAAAGCGCAAAATAAATGGAAAAGTTTTCAAAAAAAATATGAAGAACCGGAAAACCAACATCCATGGTTTGCTGTGCTAAAGCAGACTTTTTATGATAAGTAATTTCACGTCTGTCTTGAAATGTTACTTTTGAATAAAGAATGAGTTAAAATAAGGTAGCGAAAGGTGTAATTAAGAATTGTTATAATGTCATAATTATTAGCAAAAGTTTATTTTTACTTTAGGAATTTAAAAATACAAATGATATACAAATGATATGAAAATCATAAGCATAAGTTAAATTAAAAAAATATTAATAAATATTTTTGTTCCCAAAAAATGTCGAGAATTTGTCAAAAAAATCTAAATTCTTCTGGACAGTCGAAAATTAATTGCTGTTAAATAATGCACATATATATAATAGTAATATAGCAGAATTAATTTTTTCTTAAATTAAAATAAAATTTGTCCAAAATTTTTTTTGTAAAAATTATCAAGGATAAATAATAGTTAGTTATGAGTTGTGAAAATAATAAATTCAAATTTAAATTTATTTGAATTTTACCATATTTTTTATTAAAAATAAAATTTACATCAATATTTTTAAATTATTTAAAACTTCTTTAATTTTAAAAACAAGTAGTAGTTTTAATGAGTTAAACTCACAATTCTATACAGAGCAGGTAGTTAAAAAAGGAACATGGATTTCCGATATAAACTCCAAAAACATTGTTAGCGAAGTTTTATGACCGAATCCAAGAATTACGACGAACAAACATTCAATTTTAACTACTGCGAACATTTGTTGCTTAAAAAAAATAAGAATTGAAGAGTCAGTGATTTATTAATATAATATTGGCAAGGATTTGTTTGCCGAATGAATGAAACAATAAGAAATGTTTAAATGTATATGATATACAAATCACACGAGGCTGAATTTTTTTACAAAATACGACGAAATATATCATGCATTAATTATTTTAGTCAGAATTATAAATATATCTTATTATTGAATTTGAAATAATTTAATAATGTATTACTATGTATATTTAATAATGTTTAAACCAATATTTGTCATCATTTATATTTTCATTATAAACAATTATTTAATTAAAAACTACATATTTGGTTTTACATGTGTAGCGCAACGATGAAGAAACGCATGTATTAATGGCTTATTTAATTTTCTTGTACTTGACCTACATCTGAAATCTCTCACTGCACATGCAGTGTGTCCTGAGTTGCTTTTTGAAATGCACGCGTATCGTTAATGATATTTATCTCTTTGTGGCGACCACACACAGCCCTCGTTACGACCAGAAAAAATAACACCCAAGTATTCTTACTGTAAATATTCTCTGTCATTGAAAGAATATTTCTTTGTTGCAAAACAACAAACCACACAGATGCCCACGTTTGTAAAAGATCTTATTTTTAAAACTTGTGTTAATTTACTGTGACCAAAATAATCATCTATCAACAAGGAAACAAGACACTAGCGTAAAGGATTGGGACCACACAAGACCTTGTTACGACCAGAAAAAAAGCATAAATAACACGAAAGAATTCTCCGATGCATTGAAAGAATATTTCTTTGTTGCGAAACGGTCACGTATATATTAAATCATCTGAACCACAAGATCCCCGTTGCAGTATACGACCTTGGACAATGCCCATCAAGCAAATGTCGCTTTCTAAAGGCGTATATCTATTTCGCTGTTTTGAGAAATGAGTAAATTTATTGGCTAAATGATCGCTGGATGATTGTGATACGTAAGAAAGCTTTGCAGTCCTGGATACTTAAGTCTGAACTTTGATGAGACTTGAATACTCAGGCAGACACTTGATGAGACCAGCAGACGCTTGCCTCCCGCTCACATCTTAAGAGGGACTTTTCCAAGTTTTACAGCCCTGGATACTAGCCTAAACTCCGATGAGGAGAAGGCAGTTACCAGAAGCCACTCGAAGTGACCAGCAGACGCCCACCTCCCGCGGACAACATACCGTCATGGGCGCTCACATCCCGAGAGGAATTCCTCCATATGAGCACCACCGTAGCAGAGAGGGATTATTATCTGCTATACTGTCACTGTCACGCTACCTACAAGACTTTTGAGGACCTCACACGGAAATCACCCATACGCCAGCTTCTCCACCACCGCTCGGAGAAAACATCTCGCCACTTATCGTCTGTCGCAATTGTAATAAAATCTAGTAAAAATTTAACTAGATTCCACCTTGCGTCTCACTGGCTACGATGTCACACCCTTCGATCGTTTTATTACAAATTTTGTTATATGAATCGATTTTTCGTTATATGTTTCGATTTACGCGATATTTCCTGTAATGTATCTACCGCGTAAATCAAAATATAAGTGTTTAATTTAATTTACAAGCACAAATATTGCCTAAGATTACTTTACGTAAAATCATAAAAAATATATTCTCTAAATACACTGTAATAATATGAATATATATTGTATATTACATATTTTGTTTGATCTATTCAAATTTCTTGAGAGTTCCCCAAAAATTTAGATAAATTTCTTATATCTTGAGAAATGGAAAATATCAAGAAATAAAATATACCATAGACAACGCCTGCATTCACTTCAAAGATAAAGAATAAAATAAAGAACGAGCGTAAAATATTTGGTTGCACATCTGGACTTGCTTGAAATTGAAATGTTTTCAGTATACTGCATCTTTTATGGTATCTATATAAATATATACATACATGTATGTACTATTGAATTTATAAATATATACTATAATAATATAGTAAATTTAACTTGTTTTAAAATAATCACATGTTCATTTGCGTTAAATATTAAATAATAAAAATATATATTTATTAATAAAAAAAATGTTATTTTTTAATATATTTTCTAAATACTTTTTAATAAGAAATTTATATTTATATTTTAATATGCCCTTCAATATTGACTGGAATTTAATAAGGCAAATTTATTTATATTCGATTTCACTTTTGAATTGGTAAAGAAACATGGAAGAACGTAAAATTGTATTATTCAATATTTTTTTAATTTGTTATCATAAAAATGTAAAAATTTAATATCAAATTCAATTTTAACAAAGCCTAATTAAAATTTTATACAAAGCATAAAATATAAGTATTTTAAAGGTTAATAAAGCTAATATTGAAAATGTTATTAGGTCCTTGAGTTGAAAATTATTTATTATTTAATATTTTAAAACTTATTTAGCAATTATAATTACTGTACGCAATCTTGGATATTATTATTCTATGATATATTTTGATTAGGATCAGATTTTCATATTTATTTTAATTATAGTCAATTACTATCTCACTAATTTAATCCATCTGGAACGATGAAAGCAATATAGCTCTCGGAGTAAACATCACCATATAATTTTTATTGCTCAACGCGATTTGCAAGACTCGTCTGCTCCCTGTATTTTATAGCCAATCTACATTTCCATGTCTATTTTAAAACCCAAGCAAGTAGATCTCCTTCGTACTAGAGAATTGCGCTCTTCATTTGAGTAAGACGAGGTTAAATCGTGGGAAGGGAAAATTGCACAAAGATAAAGTGCAACTTTTGAACTCCTCATTTAGTAGCATGGTTCGTCTATTGATGTAAATTGGATTCAAGAAATATTTTTTTTTTGTATAATTAAAACCGCAATTCTGTATACATGTTCAACGTCAAATCAAAGTCGATATTGTGAAATAAATAACACCCGACCTACAAGTATATATATATAATATTTAGCTTTCCATGTTCTATCGATTGTGAATATATGATTGATTTGTTATATTGAAGTATCAATCACGCCTTGTTAGTAAAATATGTATTGAAATTCATAATTAATCTTAATGTGTATTTAATATAAATTGCTGATATTATCTGACATGCAATCATTTATGTGATTTAAAAGAAAAATTAATAAGCTGGATAGTATAGTCGTAAAAATATATACTGCTGATTAATTACTTACAATTAGTCATATTTAATTTATTAATTAATCTTTAAATAAAAACTGTAAGCAGAAAATCTACTGTTCCATAGAATAAATCTAGGTAGGCATGTGCGTAATTATTGCTGTAATTTATTTTTAATTGAACATTTTATTTCTATTGGATGCTATAAAATTATATTAAAGATCGGTTTTTCGGTTATCTTCAGCAAATATTTAGTGCTTATTACATTTCTCTTGGTATTTAAAATAAACATTTTTGAAGCTTGCGAGTATTCGATTATTGATAATTACAATTACAGCACTCACATGGAAATAATACTGACTTTAATCATAACCTATTCATCCCAATGTAGGACACTACTGCAATCGAAAATTATTTATAGAATATAGAATGCAGCTAAAATTTACGAGCATCACTTAAAACGTTTGCTCACAAGATATACCACCACTAAATAGCGTAAGTCAAACGAGCCAAAGAATAACACTGTGTAACATTTATTTATATATTTAATTTATTTCATCAATATGTTAGTCAATAAATAATTATGTAATCTTGATTAAATTTAACAGCGACAGTTCATGTTTCAC
This sequence comes from Plectrocnemia conspersa, assembly GCF_051122295.1. NCBI lineage: Eukaryota > Metazoa > Arthropoda > Insecta > Trichoptera > Polycentropodidae > Plectrocnemia > Plectrocnemia conspersa. The sequence goes on from NW_028277174.1 coordinate 25,789,380, forward strand.
TTTAATCAGAAAGCTAGTGTCAAAGTAAGCATTTTTTCGTAAAAAGACGTAACAAACCGTTACATTTAATTTCCAATATCGACTGTATTGCTTTGCATACTACTGAGCATTAAATTAATCGTTTGCTGAAATCCCACACAAAGATTATTCGATCACAATACAACGTGATTCGCATTCGAAATCCCCTATTTTGTATAATTGCGTGGTCGGATTTGCAAATTTGACGTCGGATATTATTTGAGATAACCTAAAATACATTGTGCATTGATAAAAATTCTCAAATAATTTCAAACCTTAGTTAATATTGTACGTGGCGTATATAAAACACAGTTATTTAGAGTAAAGTTTAAGAAGCAAAGTGATTTTGAATCGTTCAAAGCAGACATACTTAAAATCAAAACGCTAAAATATGTTAAAAGAATGTTAAAGGCAGTCGCAAGTCCACATATTTCTGCTATTATGTACATATTCGAAAAACGTAAAACAGATATAAATATATTATAACAGTGTTAAATAATTAAAACGGCAATATGTTCAAACAATAAATTAATCTATTTTAATCTGATTATTTATACCAAAATTTAATCACGTAATCAGAAAACCTGCATTCATTTAAATTAAATATGTACTAGGCTTTAATAGTATTAATTAACCTGTTAAATATATAAAAGGAAATTGTAGGAATTCGACATTACCCTTCTGTTTTCCATAATTTATCATTCTATATTTAGGTATATGTATATTAAGCTTTTAATCAGATTTCAACTAAATAATATATAATCTACTATATATTAGCACAGCTTATAAATTTTATTCGAATTGATAAGCTGTGTCTATAACATATGTAGCTATCATATGCATTTTATAAATTAATTAACGTATTTTTATTAGAATAATTTTAATCATACATTTATTATTTAATTGATGACGAAAATATTTTAAAATAATCATGACCGAATTGATATGATCTACATTCAAACAAGGTCAAATAAAAATGAAAAAGAACTGAATGTCCGATAAATTTATCAGGGGATGGAAAAAACTTTTTAGGTGAAGGGCCAGATAGTAAATTGAAATAGACAAGCGGACCAATGAAAAGTATATTTATACATAATTTATTTAAGACATAATACAATTTGAATAAACATATGGTAAATATCCTATATAAAAATATTTATGATTTTTTATTGATTCTTAACTGTTTTGAGAAGGTTCAATTTTTTAACATAAAGTCTTTGAAAGTTTTCTCTTTTGGGGAAATTTTGTAGTTCAATAATAGTAATTCCATGATTAAATATTCTAGAAATATATTTATATTTTATGTACATCATAATTCTTATAAATGGAACTTTTTATTATTAAGAAAAAATGAAGGTGAAAAATTGTTGGTCGCCAACGTCTGGAATCAGACAGAAAATAATAATTTGTTACATAATTAAAATGTAAAACAAAAAGAAATTACAAGTTTAGCTAAAACCATTTAGCAAACTCGAATATTCGATTATTCGAATTATTCGCCTAATTTTCAACTATAAAAATCCTCGAATATTTTTTTGAATATTCTCTTATACTATCTAGAATGAAATTTAAAAAAAAAATTATAATGCAATAATTTGTATACTTGAGCAAAACAATTTTCTCTTAGTATACCTGAGTGAAAAGTGCCGCTGAAAAATCCACGATCATATATGTTTCTTTATTTTGTTTCGAAATGCGAGATGCGAAATTTGCAGAATTCGTTCGTTAAACGAAAAAAAATGTTGGAAAAGCCCACCCTATATTATCGTTTAACGCTTATCTCAAAAACAGGTGCTCGTCGCAAATTTTTGTGAAGTTCGTGTCACGTTTTTGTATTTATTGTTTCAAAAGGGAAATATTTTATTTTAATAATTCGATCGCGGTAATTTTTTTTCTAGTTATTTAATTTATATGCAAATCTGTATAAAAAAACTCCGATACGGATCCGATCTTTATGAATATATACAAAATTCGTTCCAAGCATTATTAGCTATTGTATATAAAAAAAAAATCTGTGCGTCAAAAAAAGTGTTAATTTTACGTTCGTTAATTTTACTGAATTATTTTAATTGCAGCTGATCTTAATTCTGGTGATTTAAAAAATCTGAAATGACGTCCCTCATTGATCAGTAATTCGCACAACATTGTGTTATGCATATTGTGAAAGTAATTAATGATTAATTAAAATAATTAATATTTCCCAATAATTATTATTTAATTAAATAATAGTTAACAGGTAATTATCTGCAGGTTTTGCACTAATTTGTTAAATAAAATAGTAACGGTAAAAACTGAGAAAAAAATTTAGAATATATTTGAATATTCGAATACTTCATTTATTTTTTTAATATAATATTCGAATAATTGAGAACTTCGAATAATTAAAAACCCTAGTCAGAAGTTTTATTGTTAAAAACAATGTTTGTTATTGTTTAAATTGTTGTGAAATAATTAAGAGATGTCAAGGCTTCCGTAGGCTTCAGGCGTTTACGATGCAGGTTAAGCTCCAGAAGTTGGGCCGGACCAGTGGACGCGAAGAGAGAAGCGGCGGCTTCTGCAATCTTTGTTGGTCTAAAATTAAGGCCTCCTCTTTGTTTTAGTACAAGTTAAAGATCTGTGTAAAATCTGATCTCTCGAATTCCAAAGTATATTTGCAAATTTAAATGCCAATAAAAGAAGTGTATGAGAAAGACTGTACGTATTTGGAGGGGATCATGAGAAAGTCTGTACGTATATGGAGGGGATCATGAATATACGTATTTATGTATATTCATGATCCCCTCCATAAGAGATTTTGTTGTCCGCCTTTTTTCGACTGGACGACCAATTACAGAAGGTGTCAAGTTTTTTAAAATAAATTGCTGTTGGCCGATAAACAGATTACGAATGGCCGTTTTGATGATTAACCCAAATGCACGCGTTATATTTTCTTAATTTATTTATTTTATTAAATCTTCCTTTGTAACCTGAGAGAGGTAAGCAAAATGCGTTACAACGGGGTAAATCTGCACTAATTGAGTGAGTCAGATATAATGAATACCTACAATTGAGCATTAACCACCATATTGAAAGTCTGGGAATCAATGATATCTATATTAATAATTATAAATTAATATTTATAACTATAAGCTGGGCTGGTTTTTTTGATAATAACGCATTTTTATTTAATAAAAATTCGAGTGGCGCTGCCAGGGCTCGAACCCGCAACTACAGAATTATTAGTCTGAGACGTTACGGACTACGCTATTCCGTCCTCAATGCAACGGATATTTCTGATTTATGTCAGATAATTTAATCCTTGTGACTTAAGTTATTAATTCATTTTTAACATTAATGTCCTATTTTTATGAACAACCCTATTTTTTCGACTAAAATGATTTATCACGTGCCGAAATGCCTTTTTTATAATTAAATATCATGAGTATAACAATTTGCTTTATATGTTAATCAAAAAAAATATTAAAGGAATACACATCGAATTAAATTAAAAAAAAAGAAAAATGCAGACAAAATGGCTAAGGAGCTAAGGAAAATTAGATTACTTAAAAATATATAGTTATATAAATAATAAATGTATAAATATGTTGAATTAACTCATAACTCATTAGTTGAAAGCAGTATGTATGATAAATATTCAATTAATATTGACCAAAAATTCCTATGTATGATTAAATTATAAGTGTAAACGTAATTTCTTCTAGCAAAAATCGTCGATTTTGACGTCGACAATTTTTTAATTATTGCAAATTAATAGTAAAACCAAAATAAGCTAAATAAGTGATTTTATTCATAAAAAAATATAATATTTAGTCATATAAGATTTTTGAATAAGCAATATTATAATATATAGAATAGGGATTAAAAATGTCTTGGGAGATAAAAACTGAGACATTCAAAAAATAGTAGTGAAAAAATCAGATAAATTCACAGCTGTATTCAAAGTAGGTAGTTGAAAAAAAGACAAGGATTTCCGATTAATACTTTGAATACATATTTTAAAAATATAAATAATATAAACGAATACAGTAATTTCAATAAGCAAATAATTCGTTTCAACTACCATAAACATTTTCCGGTCAGCAAAAAATTAAAGAATGTAAGGAGCAATGACTTATAAATGATTATACAAGTGCTTGGCATAACACTTGTTTGTTGGCTAAATTAAACAAGAGGCAATATTTTATGTACATAAGTGCTGTACAAATCATATTATATTATTATATTCTGATAAATTCTGTGACGGAAAGTGACCATTAATTAAACATGCATTAAATAGTTTAGTCAAAATAATATTACTATATTATAAAATAATTTAAATAAATTATATAATAATGTGTTCGTGTGTTTTAATTATTGTTTTACCAATCTTCACGTTCGTTTATATTTTAATTTTTAACAATAGCATAATTTACATGCATAAATATTGATTCAGATTGTTTTGAAAACAATTAGTGAGAAGATTTTTTTTACAAAGATATATACTGTAATAATATAAATAAACAGTGAATATTACATGTATTTTTCCATGTAGAACAATTTCTCATTTCTCGAGAAATAAATCTCTTAGAGATTTATAAACACGTAATTTGCAACACATCATACTTAGTTTAAACGTATATACTATAAGAGATACATTTTTTTCAAGTATATTAATCAAAAATATATATCTATATATTTTAAATTTTCCATAAGCATTGTGTTCATACATTCTGGAATATTGCCCAGTCATCCATTTTCCTCTTCATTGTAATGAAATACGTGAATGAAATTCCACACGAAGCGCTCTAAGAAATTGCAGCATACAAACTACAATAGTAATAAAAATACATTATTTAACTAAAAGAGAGTTTCATAATTCAAGCAAGTGAAATCATTTATTTTTAAAGAGCTCTCTATTTATAGAAAGATGAATGCGAAACGAAACTAGCGCAAAGTGTATTTTAAGAAGCTTTCAAGCTTGAACTTTTTCCTCATTTTGATTCGTTATAAGCTCTAGTTATAGACATTGCCCTTTTTAACCGCCCAAGCGCCAAGCGGGCGCAAATACGTGTAACGATTTTATATGTGATACATTGAACTAAATGTTACTTAATCGTATTTCGTTCTCAGGTACTCATCACGAAACTACGTTCGGCAAACACTTTGGAAACTCAGCAGTATCGCAAAGCGACGAAGGCTCTATTAGTACTCATACCACTGCTAGGTATCACTTATCTGCTTGTTCTCTACGTGCCCGGAAGTGGATATTCAGCTGAGATCTTCTCTTATGTCAGGGCCATTTTGTTATCCACGCAGGTGAGCACATATCATATGATACATGTTCAATATTTAAGTATAGAATTTACATTTAATATATATTACGTTTCAGACATCTTTAATATTTATTTAATAAAAATATTATAAAAATCTTTAGTCAAAGATTTTTTTAATAGAAAATTCCATACTAACATATGTATACACTTTCAACATTCACGAATTCGTTATCCCACTAACCACATATTGCTTTGTTTAGGCTCTGTATTTTGAGCTTTTCATTTTGTTTTTACATGTTTATGCAATAAAGTAAGTTACAAATCAAAGTTCCGCCCAATATACTAACTACAATTCTAAATTCAACATAAAACATTTTTTTAAGGTTATTATGTTTAATACACAAATAGCTACAAAACATACGCAATACTTTTTTAAATATCATTTTTGCTGTTTTTTCTTAATACATAGTTCATTTTTTTAATAAGTTTTTAACAAAGCTTAAGTTAATCACGATTTTTTTCCTCAAGTATGTGTGACAATTTTTTGTGCAACACATATAAAATTAGTGCTAAATTTTATCTAAAAATATTTTTATTTATAAGAACGAAAAAAATACATGTTTGTGAAAACTAATTAAAACCATATATTAAACTTATTAATTACAATTATAAAAACATTTGTTTGGAATTTATCTTCTTAGAAATACATAGATAAATTTAAAACTCAAGACTCGATATTGTCTAAATAAATCTAGTTATCTCGTATCCATTTAATCCAGCGATACTCAACCTGCGAACCACTAAACCATTATTTGAAGCTTGAACATCAAATATTTAGTACCATATGGTTTTAAAATCTGTAGATACACGGGAACAAATATTCTTAGGGTGAGCAGTAAGAATGTGCGCGATTTGTCGCGTAAACACTCGAATAATCGGACAAAATAAATATAATACTAAAACAAAATACACGGCAATATCTATTAACGTAATTGTATTATCATCTTGTACCATTTTTATTTAGAGGTAAGCTTTTATCATTTTGTCGATTTTAATTTTATTTACTGCTGCACGGAATATTTCAGTTCAAATCATTTACTCAAATTGCTTCGCTATGAGATCAGGCGTACGATGAAAAAAACCGGTTCTTCTAATTGTTAAATCAAATTTACAACTGTTTTTACACGGGTATTTAGCAGGCGCGTACGGTACGATATATTTCTTTTCGCTCACTCATGTATTAAGTGACGAGAGTGAGTGAGAGACAAACATGCGGAACGCGTGTAACACACGCCCTTATCTCTCACTCACTCTCGCCACTTAACACGCGAGCGAGCGAAAGGGAAAGTATCTCACCGTACGCACCTACGTGAGATGCTCCATCTGCCTATAATTATTATTTTGTTTATTTAATTTTATCAAAGACAATCAAATAACTGGTGATTTAGAAACGACAGTCTTCTAATTGAAAACAAATAAGATATGTTCAATATATTGTGAGTTACTCTATATAACTTTAAAGCTTTTGCAATTGTTTTTGTATTTTGCCAAAATCTATACTAATTTTTGGAAGTGTAAAAATATCCACAAACAAATATAACAGTACTTATTATACAACTGTTTGCATTGAAATATGATGCAAATTATTTGACGAATTTAGAGAGCTCAAAAATGATATGAATCTTAAAGTTATTTTGAAAACAATGAAATACGCCAAATTTAAAATTCAGTACCTGAAAAATACAGCACTATACAAAAATATGCTCACCTCCTTGCTCATGTTATTTATGTTAACGTATCTTTACAATTAATCTTATTTAAAAAATAAATATGCGAGAACATTGATGGCATAAGGAGAATAGTATATAGCAATTATATACCTGATTAGTAAAAAAAATTGTGTCAACACCAAACTACACACTGTTATTTAATTAATACATACATATAAAATTATGGAGCCCTCGTTTATGGTTCCGAGAAAAAATAGATTGAGTATCGCTGACTTAATATTGAATCAAACGCAATGTTAAAAAATACCCAGTAGCAAAAATAGTATAGTCATTAACACCAAATAATTAATTTTATGATTCGCACACGTAACAAGTCAATTCATAATATATAAGCAAACTTATTGGACATGCTAAATATTGTTAAACATATAAATCGCATGATATGATTAGACTGATACAAATTATTAATAATGTTTTAGTAATAAGAATTATATGTTTTTTGAACGAAACATTTTTACAACGTTATACTATGAACGACATATATGTACCATGTTTAAATTGTAGCTATATCGTATGTACTTTTATATTAAGGTTTATATTTATAAAAGCGGCATAAGAAAAAAAATACGAGAGACTGGTAGCAAATTACAGTTTTCTTTGTAAAACGACTCGTTCTCTGAAACTTTATAATTGGCTTTTGACTGCTTTCTGTTTGTTCGATATTACGAAATTTAGTAACATAAAATAAACTTTTGTATGACGTTCTTGAAATTTGTTTAGGGATTCACCGTAGCACTGTTTTATTGCTTCCTGAATACGGAAGTCCAGAATGCAATGAAGCATCACGTTGAAAGATGGAAAGAAAAGAGGTCGATCGGCGGAGGAAGGAGATATAACTATAACTATACCAAAGACTGGTCGCCGAGATCAAGAACGGAGAGTATAAGGTTTGTACCATTTGTAAATTTAATATCTTGAGCTTTTTAACACTCGTCACTTTTTTGTAAATTTAATTTATGCCTTTTATCTTATTTTCATTTCTTCGGAATGATACTTATATATTGAGAAAAGTAATAAATCACAAGGTGATTTGATAAGAAGTATACATAAAAAATACGTATTTAGTATAAATTAATTCAACAAAATTATATTTTAATTTCTGCATAAATAATATTTGTTATCTATTTATTGTCAATCATACGTTGCAAATTGACAGGGTGTAAATCAGTGACATCTATTTACTAGAAACTACAATAATTTCATCATTACAGATTACAATCAATAGATGTCACTATGCACGATCTAGCTTGATTATTATAAATATTTATTATAATATTCATTGGTGAGAATATGAAAAATGAGATAAACCTGATTTGTGATGGTCGATTTAAATCTTAAATATATTAAACTCACTGATTCTGATCACCAAGTCACAATAAAAAAATTGTAAGCGAATATTAAAAATATTGTGCTAAATTTCAGACTAATAGTTTTTTTTTGTATTGTTATACTTGAAACAAGATTAACCAACTAAAGGATATTATTTATGCATAAATCATAATTTAATGATTTTTATAATGCAAACTTCTTATTGAATCGTCATAATAATATGGTAACAAGTAAAGTCGCACAGCTTTTTTCAACTGTCAGATAATCTATAAAAATACGTGATAAGATAATTAGGTGAATAATTCATCATATTTAGGTAACCTTATAAAATGTCAAGTATTGTAGGTTGGTCACGTATTTCTAAACACATGTAAAATATGATTAAAAAATCACTTTCATACATAATAAAAATGCAAGCAAAACACAAAACCGAGAACACAAACACGAAAGCTTGAAAACTTTGCACGGTTAAACACAATATATCAAGTAGCGCAAAAAGGATACGGTAAATGTCAGATTTCAAGTAATATATAATACATGTGGATTTTTTTAATTTTGCTATGAAAAACCCACTATTTCTGAGACATTTCTATTTTATAATCAAAAATATTAGCTAAATTTTCAAGCAGCTTCGTCATCATTATATGCAAGAAGTAAAAAATATAGCAAATATTGTAACCTACTATTTTTTTATTGCTGGTCGATAATGCAATAGATCATTCGGCATGTAACTATAATAAAAAATTTTGGTTTTCAGTTTTGGACAGAGTATTAAATTAATAAAGCTGTTAAAAATATCGGCAATGTTTAGAAAGAAATTTCGATATCTACAATGAGTAAAAAAATATATTTTTAACGAAAATTAAATAAAAATTGACGACCAGAGAAAACAAGTTTTTTTCAGAATTACAGCTAAAACTTAGCAACCGAAGCAATTTTTAACAAAAGCGATTGTAAACAATTTGTAGAAGTGTCAAAAGCAGTAAATGATACTACTCATGCTATACATTAATTTATGAAAAAAATACTACATACACTAAAGTACAAACTACATATTTAAATAAGTATTTTGTACATACATGTATGTAAATAGTCCAGGCGCGCACTGTACGATAAATTCCTTTTCGCTCGCTCATGTATTAAGTGACGAGAGTGAGTGAGAGATAAAAGCGTGCGGAACGCATGTAACGCACGCCCATATCTCCCATTCGTTCTCGTCACTTAACATGCGAGTGAGCGAAAGGGAACGTATCTCATCGTATGCGCCTTGTAAATACATAGGTTTTTTCATAATATGTACGTATTTAAATAAATAATAATTTCCTTTACATTTTGTATGTAGGGCCATTTTATATTCACATATCCTTTGAAACTATGTTTTAATATATCAATAATGGTTTCAATTTAGGTTTTGTTTTATGAACGCAATGTTTTGACTTATACAAAAACCTTTGAAAGCAATTATTAATATAATATACATTAAGTTTATGATCTACTATATTTGATTAAATAAAATAATGGTTATGATTACTTATACAAGCACTATTTAATAATTTATCAATATTTTACATAAACATTTAAAATATAAATAAAACATATGACCGTCTCGTCAAATCGTTAAATTTTAAGATTTTTTCCTTAAGACTATAACCGATAGAATATATGTACATATTGTACTACAAAAATCAAACGACTGTATTAACGATGACTTATAAAAAATTAAGTAGAATGAAGAGTTCGCGAGGTATTATAAATATCATATTTTGGCTGACGCTGTTAACGATCTTTAATACAGATATCTTCATTAACTCTTTGATTGCATTTGACACCTTAACCCTTTAAACGCCAGCGACTTTTTAGTAAGTCACCTGTTATTTCTCTTTACGCGTCAGTCGCTCTTTCTAAAGATAAATATAAAATACTGATAAATAAAGCTAATAGAATAATCTTTATTAAAAAAAAAATTGTAAATAATTCGTTAGCTTGTTATAAAAAAAAGTACAGTTGAGTCACTGGCGTTTAAGTGGTTAACGATGATATTCAAAGTTATAATTACAAATGTGAATATATTTTTAATAATCTGTAGAGTATTTCCTTCAGATATTTCTACGAAAATAAGTATTGTATTTATTACGTAATTTATTATTTTTTAATATAATAAATTACGTAATAAATAAATAATATGTCAATGAGACTCGGCAACGTAAAATTAGCAAACAATTTTATCATTTTTTATTGCATTTTGATGATAAACTACATATTAGAGTTTCTAAAGAAAATCAATACAAAAACTAAGATATCAAATATCAAAAGTTTTTCGTTAATTTAATCAATTATATGAGGTGTGATTAAAAATAACCCTAGTACTAGTTTGTAATGCGCGTCAATAGTCAGCAATATTAGACGCGTAGTTTGTGTTTAACAGCTAAGAATTTATCTATTTCTGTATATTTAAAATAACGAAACAAATAATTTGTATTAATCGTTGCAGAAAATTAAATAGAATATTACTATATAATAATCATTAATTCCGATCTCTCAGGCACGATAGAAATTAAAAACACTAAGGTCAATATGGGATTCGAACCTAGGTTTATTAGGTCTATAGTCAGTGACTATCGTGCTGCTTAAAAAAAAATCCACTCGTCTATCGTGCTGCTTAAAAAAAGCAAATATCCTAAAATAAATGAGCACCATCTCATATAATATTTCCAGCTTTTCATAGCTATCGCCAAAAATATTATTGTGTTTGGCAAGCTAGATGGCTCATGTAAAAGAAGCGTTCTCGAGCGCTGACGTCCTAGTCGGAACGGGTAAGAATAAGGGACGCGATCACAACTCTCTAGGGCACCGAAAGTCATTAGACACCGCCCACATCATCTATCAGAATTTAAGAACATGTTGCCTAGTAATTTCCGAATTTCTACAAGCAAAATAGCTAAAGTAGTTGGAATCTCGTACAGTTTATGCAAAACAAGTTTAACTGACCGTTAATAACTACATCGCAATATAATCGCTGACGGCTAAGAATCGCTATAATGTATAATAATTGTTAGTGTATTGTTATTCCATGAAAACAAAGGTCCAATCGTCCTAATGAAAGCACTATTAAAAGCCAAAACCAAAAAATCACGTCAAGTCTGATCTAATTTCATGGTTGTCTTTACTTTTTTATAGCATTATACCCGTGAAATTTACTTATTTTTTAACCACCGCATTTTATAATTAATGAGGAATATAATATCATTTGCTCCAAAGAAAACTTCGAAAATTGTGGACAAACAACTATTGGATTTTTCATAACGATAACGCATTAACTCACATTTTGTGATGCTGCAGATGCGACTTTTCATGAGAGTACAACGTTTTGCGACCATAAATGAAATTTCAGGCAAAATCGCCGAATGAGCTAAAAAATATAGCTCATAGAAATTACTTTAAAAGGGATAAAATTATTATATAATAAATAAATACTTTTTCAATGCGAATGTAGATAGTCATTATTTTTATAGCACATCGTATAACAAGTAATAAGTCTAAGGAATGTTTTTAATATGTTTTTATTAGAAAGTAATGCATTATTATTTTATATAAATTAATTTAATATTTTTCATTGCAAATTATATGAAATTACTAATTAATGTAGTATTTTTATACTAATTAAAACACTTTCATGTGATATGCAATGTTTAAAATTCATTATTAATTATTATTAATATTTAAAAGCAAAGTTTTAAATTGGTAAACGTCATTTTATATTGTCATTTTAGGTTGACCACCCTAAACGCTTAATGGATTGGAGATTGAGAAGAAATTTTATTATATTATCCTTAAAAAATATACGTATAAAATATATATATATATATATATACACAAATATATTCATACGTATATTCATATGGCCATAAAATACTTAAATATACTATTAATTTATTTAATAAGAACAATAAATGTCTGAAACATATTTTGCATTACGTTTTTATTTAAAACTTTTCTTTACTCACTTTTCCTTAGGCTCTCCATATGATCGAAGATGCGTCCTGTCTTCTCCATTCCAAAGACACCTGATATCAAGCCACATGCAGAAACCGAATTCAACAAATAGATTTTAAAATAAAAAAAACACAAATCTGACACTCATTGTATAGAAAATAATAATTTGATTAATTCTCACTACTTATTCATAAAAAAGTATTGAAAATTTCATGATACAATACGCACTTCTCTTCTATATATACGTATGCATGTTAGTCTGTTTATTTTATAATTTATAGAGCTTTAACTATATCACTGTAAATATTAGATGTTTCTAATTTATTCGTACGTTGTAAATTGTAAATAATATTATTTTATTAGTAAGAATTAATATTATATCGAGCTTATTTAAATGGACACGGTACGAAAAAATACATAGAATTATATGGGCTGTAAAACACGCTTGAAACGCGTGTCCATATGTCTTAATATTCCAATTGTTAAAAACATCCCTGATACACAGACTGTACAGCCATCCGACAAGCTATTACAACAAAAGAGAATCCACAGCATCCGAAACTACGACTACGACTTTGGTCGGATTTACCGCTGGACCAAAAGCAACCATTGTGTCTCGTCCGGCGAATTCTGTTAGTCCAAAACTTTTGCAGGTATTATAATATATTTATTTAAGATTTATAAATAATTTCAAATAGCAGTGTTTATATAGATGAGTTTATGCCTAAGTTAATTACCCTAAAATATATAAATATACGCTTATCTAATCTCATTTCATTTAAAATTCACCTTATTGAAAACAGCTATATAATAGTTTAAATATCCAATTTTATCAATTAAATACTAAAAATATATTGAGAATAATCTAATCAAATAAAAAAAAAATGATAAATATCAAACATAAAAAAGCGTAAAAAATATCATAAATTGCGTATACGTTTTAATGGGGAAATAATTAATATTTTAATTGAATTACCACAGTAATGGCACATCAAAACATTTGCTAGAAGTAGATTTAATTAGTATCATTTTCATTCTATTACTACACAGAGAAAGCGTTTAACATTTACAATTTAATGAATAATTAATAACTTTGCGTCAGCGTTATATTACATTAATCTACTTTTCTTTGTAAAATGCCAAATTTTAAGCTTGAACTGTAAACGTAATTCTACTCTCGATTAACTTTTTACTTGTTTTATTTATTTTTATGCTTTAATGAAATTCTAGCATGTTTGATAATGGGGTAGTTGATAACCAGATTTGTGGGATGTGGTATATTGGATAAAGTTTCGTAGCCCAATTCATTAAGCTTTTAGTACTTTAGATGTTAAACCTGTAACCGGATACTTGTGGTAATGGTAAATAATATTGATCCCTTAATTACCCTATAAATTTAAACTTTATATTTTTTATTTATGTATATGAATATTTACATCATTTAAAACGTGTATATATTAAATTTAAAACTTATATTTATTTCAATGAAAGTACAAATTTTAGTATTCAATTTACAGTTTTATTTTATTTTTTTCAACTTGTGCTATATGAATATAAATATAAAACTTTATTATATTATTCATATAAAAACTTGTATTTTTAAATATAAATATTTCACATTCTTGTAATATTAATATAAAGTTTATTAAGTAATCACTATATTTACCGAAAAATCATAAAACAAATTATTATGTTGCAATTTTTTTCCTCTTTTTAATAGTTAAGGGTAGTGCTTACAAAATATACTTAAAATATTAAGTTACTTTTAATACCTCCATAACTAATGTATATAATTTTTTTGATGAAAGAAAATTTAATTTAATGATACTGCTTACAAGCTATGTCAATATATTCTATATTTTATAATCTAAACAGAACGTAATATTTCAAGCTTAATTTTTTTAGCTATAAACAGAATTTTAAAATATTTACATACGTATAAAAAAACACGGAATTAATTTGATATGAAATTAGGTTATTTCTTTTAAAAATTATATAGAAAGTGTTTTTATAAAAGCAACAAAAAAAATACGTAAATGTATAATGTAAAAAGTTAAAGTCTTTGTTTGCTTACCAAGAAATTGACTAATATTACGGTACAGATTTCATGTAAAAAATATGCTGAGCAAAAGGATATATTTATTATTTAGTTGTGAAATATATTTAGGAGGAATTTCTTAAGATTTTTCCACTGTATGTACTTTCTTTTGAAAATTATGAATTAATTATATCTGTCTTTTCCTTTAGCCATCAATGGAAAACACGATGGTTTGAGACGAATGGCGGGAGGTAGAAGTGCCGACCCGCCCCACAACTTCCCTAGCCGTCCTGCCTGAAGAAATTCAGGAAAACCCAGCAGAAAACCAACCGACACTTTTTCCACCTACGCTCAAGTCTACAAATTCAATTATGCAGTCCATAGAGAAAAATATTCACACGGAATCGAACGAGAACTGCGAAACTTTGTCAAGCTCCGAAAAGAACGGTGATTTGTGCTTAATTCTGCCAATAGTGACTGAAAGTGACAAACACATAGAAATGTCCGTGAAATACGTAGTGAAACACGATTAAAATCATTTTAAATTATAATAATATGTTATCATTATTAATTTATAATATCCAATAATAAATAATTAAAATTTTATCATATAAAAAATATATAATAAGATATAAATATATCAAGAAATAAATTTATTAAATTTTATGTATAAATGTAAATTATATGTTTAATATTGTAATTTCAACGTTTTATGTGTCGCATCTTTAATGAATTACCATAAAGAAGAATACCAACTTTAATGTTTAATTTTAAATTTAATGTATAAAATCAACGCAATCGGGCCTGAACTAATCAGTTAATATCTGTATTAAATATATATTGTGATGATGAAATCAACTGATGTATTTTGATCTCGTCTTATATTAATATTTATGTGTTTGTAAATGCTTATGTCTAAATAATAACTAATAAAATATTTTACATTATAATTTTTTTTACTAATTCAAAAATAAATTTAATTTATCTAATACTTATTCGGGCGGCAATGTCTAATGCGAATGAGTTTTTGAAGAACTGTTACTTATGCCTTTAGAAATGCGTGAGTGTGGCGCAATAAGTCTCTCTTTCTATCTGTATTATTTGCCCTTTACTATAAGAGAGCAAGTGTAAATGAGAAGAACACTTCTCTAGTTTCGCAACTCTAAAATAAATAAATCTTGAATTTCGAAAAAAAGTAAAAGAAGAAAATAAGGCAACGCACAGTATTTTACACAACAATAAAAGAGAGACTTCGTTACTAAATAATTGCGTTATTACTTGGAAATATTTTACAGTCCACGATAATTACTTAAATGTACCGCCGAAAAACTACTCTTTGTTTGGAAAGGACGCGCGTTAGGTTATACATTCTATCCTGCCCATAATACTATTGTTCCTTTACCCTATAGTTACCGATCACCGGAGTAGCCATCTGGATATCAGAAAATCATCTAGAGAGCATCATAACGACGACAATCTCTACTGTTCCACAGACATCACAGTTGAGAGCAATAAAACTCTACACGCCAGCGAACACTCCGATTTTCAAGTCCTGCCATTTTATTTCACTGCCTAATAGCAACATAATCAACATTTCTCTATATATGTAGAAATTTAGATATGCCTAAAAATAAACTTTTACTAGCTTTTTTAACGTCACAAAAAAATAAGTCTCAATTTTAATATATTATATATAAATATATATTTTTCTACTCTATGAATACGAACATTGATAAAAATCACATAAAAATATTTTTTTAGTAACTCCGGCGATGAATTATGCAGTATTTGCAAAAAACATTTGGTACGTCCTTTTTCAGGTATAATATGAATTATTAATATCTATCAATCATTGAAGCAGATCCATCGGTAGCACAAGCAAAAAATATTGTCAAGCGGAATACATTTTTCCATGAAAAAAATCTTAGCGTAGTTTGGTTAAAAAAGTCAATATGTATTTTGCCAATATTTCATTTATTTTTTCTCTTTAAAATAAGTTAGTTATGAATTGAAAGATAATGTAGTAATTGTATAAATTATTTAAAGCTATTTTTATGGAATCTGCTGGATAGCGATATTTAAAATTTGACGGTGATGTTTCCCTGCAAAAAGTGCTCATTGAACTACAGATCAAGATAGCAGGAAAAATATTTTTTAGTTACAAAAAATATTATGTTAATATATTATTTGTGATATAGGAAATATTTTTTATTAAATTAAATCTTAGTAGAATCAGATTTCAGTTGTGTGATTTATTTTTAGAGCCAAACGAGAATCGCATTAGCATGGACATAATTGACATTTAGTTATCCCTCATAATAATATATAAGGATTAAAAATCTCGTTTCTGTTCATTGAGCGTAAGGGTTATATTGTTCGAGAAATACTCAAGGCAAACTTTTTTTATTTAATTAATATAAATGTTTAAATTAATAAATTTATATTAATTAAATATGTAGTTTATCAGAAACATGTTAAACTTTTTTCACAGGTTGGCAAAATAACAAAATCTGTTAAGAAACACTGGCTTAACGTTCAAGAAGTTTTGCTTAAGGTGATTAATGTTTATGTATTTGAAAGTCTATCATAGGTATTGTTTATGTCTGGCTTGAGTGTTAAATATGACGATTTCTAATAAGGAATTTTACAGAATCCTTTACACAAATGTACTCAAATACGTATCACAATATATTATACTACAAAAAATATTTATAAAATTTGTTTTCTCTATACGATTAAAAGCACTGCCATTTTCAATTGAACTAGGCATTGGTCTTTCCTACAAATAATAGTTGCATAGTAAATTTTTTTAAATTAACTTTTGCAAAATATTTCAAACTTTTTTGTTTGTGACAAAAAGGTTTCATTTTTTAAAATAAACTTTTGCAAAATATTTTAAACCTTTTTGTTTGTGACAATAAAATAACATCTGACATTTTACCTGCTCATATTTCATGAGTTGTAACTGATAAATAATTAGGATAAATAATGTATCGCAAAATTCTATCATAAAACTGTAGGATTATTCATGATTTAAGTAAAATATTTTGTCTATTTAATCCTCACGACATTATTATCCCATAATAGGGCAAAAAAATTGAATCAACGCAAATCAGCCAAAATATACACACGGATTTCCTGTATATCTATAGGGTTTTGAGGATCGTATGTAATGAAGCATATTCTACCCTTATAATTGACAATTGATTCGTTAACCACAATTTCCCGATTCGAAATTTAATGCTCTTGAAAACTAGTCTCTAAATATTGAAGAGAACCATTAATCTTTGTGATCCTCTTATAAGTTTTAGATTGGATCTTGATTTTTTTTAATGTACCGTCAAAAAAGTATATAAAATGCGTTTATTTTTTGCAAATTGACAGATTTATATTCGCAATTTTATTATTGGCGTAATATTTGCTTTTCTACATATATCTTTAATATATTGATCCGTGAAATATCTCGAGTCTATTGACTCGAGATATTTTAAAATGTTTTTAAAATTATTTGCATTAAGATAATCTAGAAAAGTTTACTTCAGGTTCATTATCGTCATCTTTTATAAATAAATGACTACGATTTAGACTTCAGAAATTTTCTCGATTCGCAAATGTTTTTTGTCAGATGTATTATAATCTTCAGCTACATTATTATTGTTAAAGAATAACTCTCTACCATTACTACTTTTAATTTTAGATTTTTTTCTATAAGCACTGTCAGCTGTAGATAAAAACAAACATTTAGTTAATAAATCAAATTCTAAATAAATTAAAAAACAAAACTTTTAAATTGAGAACTACAGATAAAAATTCACAGATTTGATCTACAAATAACAAGAAGCGGCACAAACTGGGTAAAAATTGCTTATAAAATTTTAGTAGCTTAACAATTCAATGTAAAATGATTTGGTATCGCTATTTTTTTCACCGCAATATACCTTCATAAATATATCGGTGAGTAGCTTATGAAAAAAATACTGGAAGTTGTTTAATAAAATCATCACAAAAAGCTTCATAAAATTATATTAAGCATGACATTTGAACTGCATTGGTTAAATTTTGACTTCTGAGAAAGGATAATTGTTTTTTGCGCTCTCTTATTGGGCAAAATTTGGTTTATATGTGCTTTATTCAATTCTCATTCGTAATATTGGTATTAAAAATGAATATAAACGCTTGATAATCGAGAATTTTCACCGCGATGGCACGATTGTATTACTTTTGACCTGGACTGGATGTTCGCTATATGGCAACACTGAGCAGGAAAGAAAACACGAAAATATATTAGGAAGATATTTTTAATAATTTTTAATGCAAAATATGATTTCAGAAAATATGTCGCAACGGTGGCTAATTTTTATATTTATTTGTAGCACAGAAAGGGTTAACCCGTACCTATTATTATTTATTCAATATATTGTATTACGATGTTAAAAAATATATAAAATGCTATTTTTGTCATGAGGCCCGGAATCATTGTTTTTCCGGGTTCGCTCTCGGCGGCCCTGGGTGTGATACCTAACTTACATGCGCATTCATTAATTTATAAGGTCCAAATAGTTCGTTAACAATTTATTGTTGTGGAAATACAATAAAACCATTTTAATTACAAAATGCGCTTTACACATTGCACAATAAATTACGTCAGCACGTTAAACAATGTTAAAGGAAACAGTCCGTCCAGAAAACGAACACGTGAATAATGTACAAGTTTAAACAACAAACAAGTCATTAAAGAGAGGGTTCGAGCGAACACAAAAGAGCGCCGCTAGAAGAATTAAATTGCATAGTGCACTTTAAGCACTTGTTGTACCAACATAATGATTCAAATTCCATCAGAAATGCCCGAAAATAGATATACCGGACCCCAAAATTACACAGCGTTTTTAAAAAGCTTTGCGTCACTCAAATTTATAATGATTTTTCACAAAACTATCTAGTTCACTTGTACAGTTGCTGGAGTAACACACATGTATCACCATACTTAACTTTTATTCGTCAATAATTTTAAATAAATATGTATTCTTACGACCCTAAAAACCTCATAAATGCTGCAAAGCAGCGTTCATTTTAAGATATTGATATTAACACTTATATAAAATGATTTTCATATAAATATGATTTTCTCGCCTCTAAGATTCTCATTTGACTAACCTTCACACTTTACCAACCGCTACACTTAATTAGAAAGATTATATGAACTACCGTCACTTTTTTGAAAATATAAAAAGCTAATCATAAAATATTATAATTCGAAATAGTATTTACCAATGAATTATTAAAAACACATTAGTTTCAAAGTCGGTTGATTAGCAATTAAAATATAAGATTATTTTAAAAATGTCACTCACCAGAAACAAGCGCCTCATCTTTGTGTACATGGTAGGTCTACCATGTACGGTAGACAAATAACAAATTGTGCACTTTCAACATCTAAACGATAATTATATTTTGTGTATAAACACAAAGTTTAGATGTAAACACCATTATAAACACTTATTTTAATTATACACTGCTTAATTTTAACACACACTAAATTATAGTTTTATACACTTAATTTATTATAAACACTAATTTTATTTATACACTGCTTAAAGAAAACACAACTAAAATTTATTTATATTTAGAGCGCAAAAACTTATTATTTTTTAAATTATGTACTGAGAAACACTCCCCGATGTGCAAAGGAACTTGACATTCTTTGTACATGTAAATTGTTTCTTTTCGAAGTTTGTGTGCAGCAGAAAACTTTACACTTTCTTCTCAGACGTTTGTATGAAATGCAAATCCTCACGATCTGAATATGTTTTATACTTCCAGAAAGCCTTTGTAGTGGTGTAGAAGGCATAACAAAAGGTGATGAATGAGGAGGAGTAGACATTGAAGAAACAACAGAAGATCTTAATAAAGGAGCAGCAAAAAATCCCTCAATTGACCACATGGGTCTTGGTCACTATCACTTGAATTCCCGGTATCCTCATTACTAGTAGGAACATCTGAAAAAAAATAGTGTTCTATATTACTATGTGATATAAATATCATGTAACTTACATATAATACAATTTTATCATAAATTTAAATTTCAGTAACAAAAACGTTTTTTAGTTACACCGTAAGTTACTTTATAATTAAAAAAAATATATGATTTATGTGTAAATATAAAAGCCATGTTTTATTCAAATTTACTAATTAGAAAGAAACAATAAACTGAAAATATCGACCACCTAATCTGTTGCTTTAGACCAAAAGTGGACAGTAAGCACAATATGCGCTTTAAAAATATTATTCATTTTGAGACCTTTGTCTATTTTTATTAAAAACTATTTTGATGTACATTTTTTTACGGTAAATGTATTTTGCGCTCAGAATTATATATTTTAATAATTAATAATTGCAAAAAGTTGTCACTGTATTTAAAATTTATAATTAACTAAACATATTAAAAATGTATCATAAACTTTAAATATTTAAAATCCACAATAAAATTAATACTATTTTCAAGGTTGATAAACATTTATAATACATTTTAAAATTTTATTCTGAATTATAATTTTAAAAATATTTTAATTGCTGTTTTACAATTTTGTGTAGCAACACACAATATGCACTTTAATCATTTTGTCTATTTTTATTAAAAAATATATATTTATTAAAAGAATTACATTTTTTTAAAGGTTTTTTTATGCGCAGCATTATATAATCAATAAGTGCAAAAAGTTTTCACTGTATTTAAAATGTATAATAAACTAAACATATTTAAAATCTATAATAAAGTAAAAGTATTTGAAATCCAAAAAAAAAAATATATTTTTTAGGTTGAAAAAAATATTTTGAATATATCATGATATCTTACAATTAAAAAAATATTTAAATTAGTGTTTTACAATCTGGTATAGTTTCCTTTTAACGTGTCAGTAAATAGGATTTTTGCAACGTTATGTGTTTCTTCTATTAGTAGTTGGTTGTTAATTACAGCACTTTATTCGCTGCGGAAATGTTCTTTTTTTTAAAGGAAATTTTAAAAATTATTTAAAAAATATAAATTTAAATTTCCAACTTCGCCAAAATTTAATTTCACCTTTTTTCTGTATGGAGAAGCTAATTAAAATTCCCATTATTTATATTATATTTAAAATTCCTTATAAGCTAAATAAAAAAAATGTAAATTATAAACATATCTTTTTTAGAGCTTGATGATTTTTCTACATATTTTGATATGTATTTTACAATTTGAATCGCTAAAATCAATTGCGTTGTTCGTTCTCAAGCGCGTTAATACCCAGGATTCCCCTCAACCGTCACATTTGCTTACATGTGACGGTTCTTCTGTCAACAGTCAAGCGCGCGCCGGGATACAGCTTAGTGCGATTAAATAAAGAGTGAAATATGTTATTATCACAGCATATTTCTTACAAAGTGTTAGTTGAAGATGATTCAAAATGGTGTAGCAATATAAACACGCAACAATACAAACAAAAGTTTAAATTATGAGTGTGCCAGAAAGTGTTTGGTTATATAAATAATATATCACAGTTATTCTAACAAATTACTATTGCTTTTCTAGGATCTAATATCAAAAGACAAACAGCAGTGATTTGGCAATTAAAGATATACATGCCAAAGTTAATTAAATATATTACAATGGTAGTAATAAGAAAAATCTCATATTTGTGTAAACAAAAAGTTACATTTTAACCACTATATAGTATCGTTTACAGTTAATTTTACAAGCAATGAAAGATCTAATAACATTTACGTATGGCAAACAATTAAAATACGACGTACAACTAATCAGTTTAAGAAGTGATGCCAATCTATGTGTTCCTCTACGGTAACTACTGTTTAATTTTGTTCTTCAGTTGTTGCTTAAATTTCATTTATGAATTATATTAGAAGTAATAATGTGTTCATTGTTTAACTCTTGATAAAGGTCTTGTTTTTTAATTATTTTTCAGAAGCAATAATGGAACAATTTGACGACCTATATGACGACAGCGTAGAATTGGTATATATAAACTAAAAGTGATTCATTTCAACAAGTATTATCTTTTTATAAAGAACAAACTACATAGGTTTGATGTAACTGAATATTCCGAATTTGGTTGTTCCGAAAGAGAAATGATTGCACAGAAGAAAAATTGCTAAAAAACCATGACGTAGATACATATTTTGCCACATCGGAATTAAACATAACCCACTCTTAGATATTTTAACTATCGATTATTCCAGGTATGCAACCACATATTTATAATAATATTGTAAAATATCGTCTATTAGATAGCATCCAAGAAAGTACACAGTTATGAGTTGTCCGTAAGCTGATATATTGCGGGTCGTCGCTCGGAACGGTCGTTCCGTTCCGAGCGACGACCCGCTCTAAGTAAATTTTTTGCTACTGCAATAATGGTTTTAATTTATTTTGTTTATATACCTTGGTGTATACAACAACTCACTCAATTCTCTAAATATTATCACTGTATGGTACATAAAACTTAAAAGTCAAAAAGTCAAGCGCCCATGACTGAGATTTTAGGACAAATATAAAATTAATTTAGAAGCTTAAATATTTGCATCCTCGTCAAATTATTATGTCATATCATTGTCAGTTCTCTGTGTAAATATTGTGTTTAGATTTTAATTATTGTTTATTTTTTAGAAGCAATGAGATGACGTGAGCGAACAATAGGATACGCAAAAATGAAACCAAACTTCTCCAGCCGACATAACCGACTGCATCATAATCATTGTCACACGATCGTCGTGAAAGATAGTATCTCCAAATATCAATAGATATATGGTTTGATCAACATTAACCTCAAACTACGTACGTACTAAGTATATATTATGTGTTCAGGTTTGAAACATACCTGGTATAGTTGCAATTCGAGTAATTATATTCAGTCAAATCTAACGTATATGTGCATTAAATCGGAAGCAATGATAATGTTTATGTATTGTAAAAGGAAAAACTCACTTTTCGACCTCGGAACTAAAAATTTGAAGATTTCAACAAAAAGATTGTTTTTATAGTTTAACAATGTATTCTTTTAATCATCACACACATGTATTATATATATAATTAATTTTCATAGTTAAAACACACCTAGTAATTTTGCAATCCGAATATTTGTATTAAGTCAAATCGAGCAATGCACATGATGAATTAATGAAAATTATTGTC
The DNA here is from genome assembly GCF_051122295.1 of Plectrocnemia conspersa. Classification (NCBI taxonomy): domain Eukaryota; kingdom Metazoa; phylum Arthropoda; class Insecta; order Trichoptera; family Polycentropodidae; genus Plectrocnemia; species Plectrocnemia conspersa. The sequence continues at coordinate 25,812,981 of NW_028277174.1, forward strand.
GCGCACACAAAATTATTGAAACCGTTGTCACGTTGATGTCAGCCATCTTGTTTTATATTTGAATGCTTATTTTTCATTGGCCGAAAACAATAGAATAAATTCGAAAATTTATTAATTATAATTAAATATATTTCCTTTGTTTACGTGTATTATTTAAATACACCTTTCATACAAAGCGATATGATTTACAACGTAGGAAATTAAGCACAGAATGTGTCATTTTAAGTTTGCGCGTCCGGAAGTGGAAGCGGCTTGGAACAATTTTATATATTTCTAAAAATAAATCAATATATGTATTTATAAATAATTAAAACTTAGATTGCCAATTCTGTTTTACATAATTTAGTAATTTGTAGACTATTATTATTATTTGAGTTATCGCTAAAAATGTCGATAGTTGTCAATCGCTCGTTTTAATAGTGCGAGCGAAACAGCGACCTCTACTTGCCTAATGGCATCTTGCTCTTTTTTTCGTCTTACCAAATTTTATAATTTTTTACTTCATAACGGACACACAATATGAAGTAATAATTATGCACAATTAGAGCATATGATCCCGTTTCATCCCATATCGTAAAAATATACATACCCTTTGAAGGAAAAGATCAGTTGAACAGCGATAATCGACAACGTAAAACTGTCAATTATCGCGCCATGTGATCTTAACAGCGCACGCCTCGTCCATGTACCGATGATTTTTTTTACAATAAACTTCCACTCTTAAATTTAAGATTATTGAGTTATTTTCATAAATTAAAAATTCAATATTACTGAAATGTGTTTTACAGAAGTTTTTTTACCATTAATAAATTTAAATTGGCAAAATTTGCTTGAACACAATAAAAAATAAAAGCCAATAAATGCGTTCAAAGCTTTGTCGACGTACGAGTGCAACGCTTGGAATACGATGTCGACACATTGTTGACTTACGAGCACAAAGGGTTAAAAACATTGAAAAGGATATTATTATAAAAAATATGAACGAGAACACTTATTCAAGTAAAACGCGCCCGTTAACGAAAGTTGTCGCAAAGCTACTGATGTCTTAAATAATATCAAAACGCATCCAGACAGTTCAAGGTTATGCTTTATGGACAATAAACTATAATAATTAAAAATATGAAATGTCATGCACCTCAGATTACAAAAAAAAAATTATCAAAGGTTGACAATTTGTCTATTTTTAAAATATCTATCTCTAATTCGATTTATTTTAATGAGACGTCACCCCAAGGTCACCTTTGTAATAATGTTGACCTACTAAAAGTATAATGTCGATGATTTGAAGTAATTTATATGAAAAATATTATTTAAATATAATTTATTGTGCCAAATTTACGAAATTTTCAAATGACGTGAATATGGATGTTGCCATATCTTGCAGAAACTTGAAAAATAAACATAATATAATACATGTTTTAGATAATGAAATCCCATACATCAGAGGACACCAACATTAGTATATTTTAATATAAATCCAATGGTAATAGGGTTTATTTATTAAATGTTTTAAACGTTTAACCCAAAACTGTTTTTTCTATTTAACTGTAATTAAAGTTCTCGCATAGATTGCATTTAGTAAAAATATTACTGTGTTATGTTATATTTATTTTATTACACAAATTATTTCACACCACCCGAATCCTTACCAAATTCACTGAAGTGTACATAAATTATAAATTTTGCAAATTTCACCTTTCCAACTCGCGCTCGTATTACATACATACATATATTGTACGTCCGTTTTAATTTAACTCTTGAAACATATCCTGCTTTTAATATTAAATATTAAAATGCACCTGCTCTCAAAAGTGCGTCATAAAGCTTTTGATTCAAAACATTACATTTAATGAAATAATTGCAGAGCTTATATGCCAGGTCTATTTATTTAGGTAGACACATATAACACTTATTTGACAAACGTTTCCATTCAATATCATGGTGTGATTCGATAATATATTATTAATATCCAAATATACATAACTATAAACTGCGGCAGGGACGGCCTAAGGGGCAGACGGTACTTGAAAGACTCCTTGATACCAAATAAAGGTAAAATTATTAAAATAATCAAACAATATTGTTGAAAAATATAATCAGCGTGAAAAAATTGAGTATTATATTCAGTTCTATAAAAAATAAAAAATAAATGTTTATCTCAGCTTAATATTTCGGAAGTCATTTGAGACGTTAACTTTTGCCTAGGAGGTTTTAACTGGATCGATAAAATTCGCAATTTGTAAAAAATAGCAAATGTTTAAATGCAAAGTTGTGTATTAGATGGAGTTCTATAAAAAGTTTGAAAAAAGTGTTTATCTTGAGCTTTTTTATTATGGACCGATGGGTTTTCTTTTCTTAGGCTACATGCATTTGCTAGTAATTAATTTATCATGAGCTAAGCAGCGCTCGAAGTTTGACACACTTTTTTTTTTATTATATTCTGAGCTCATGTAATGAGTTATTTAGGTATTAATATGGTGGGGGGGGGGTGCAAATTTTATTTTTGGTTGGGGCGCCAAATAACCTGGGGCCGGCCCTGAACTGCGGGCAATTTAACTTATGGTTCAATAGGCGTCATTAATTTTGACCTTTACTATTATAACAAATTATGCGTGGAAGGATATATGATTGCGCAACGAAATAAAACTCATATAGAATGTGGTAATAATGTTCCAATAGTAATAACGAAACGCAATAAATATTTTCGAGCACAATACGGCATGTTTGAGTTAACCCGGTATTACTTGAATGGGGTATAAATAAATAACATACATCTATTCCCAATAGTATATATGTACACTATCCCCGCTGATATAATTGCCTGTATTTTAATAGCTAGATTATGCGTTTAATATGATACAGTATTTAAAAGAATATTATATTGGTCAAAAATGATCTATAGGCTGTTTTACTATTCTATAGCCAAGAATTTACTTAATTAAAACACAAATGTATTAGATAAAATATTGCTAATATAGTTTTAGGATTGACGTTTTTACACAGTCGATTTCGCAGTCAAAATATACATATAATTTACAAAAATATGTACTGAAAAAAAATATGTCAACATTAAGTGATGAAGATATAAGGAAAAAATAAGAGCCAATCGCATTACTTTTTTGTCTATCTCTAAAATTATTTCTTCTAGTAAAAGCTTATTTAAGATTGCCGTACGATAATTACAAAGAATAGTTTAAATAATGCTTAGTTTTCCTGAGGCCCTTAGTGTTTTATTCGAGACAAGGGTTCAAAATGCATTTTAAAAAAAAGTTTGCAAAAAATTTGTGGTAATTAATGGCTATTGTGCAATTCTAGTTGCTCTGCGAATCTTTTATGTTTTGTTGAAAAACACATTAAAAAAATCAGATATTTTTATGGTTATTTTTGAAACCTCACAATAAATATGTTATTTAAAAAAGATTCCCAAAAATTCCTAAGCAATTAAAAAATATTTTTTGTTTCTCATTTACCCGAAGACCCCAAAATATTCCCGAAATAAATTGTAAAAACGACCTTAAGTATATTTGCAATGCACTTAATTCAATTAAACGAGCTACTGAAGCATTGGGTAGAAGTGATGCAAATCAAATTACGACCGATGCAATTTGAAATTTTTACTTGAATTTTTACGTTGAACTGATTATAATATTTCAAAGGAATTGCTGCAACGTTTGAAATTTTGTGTTATCAAACAGATTAATCTATACCTTGTATTTTTAATAAAATTAAACGAACTAAATTCCGTTGTTGCCAGATTTATGCAAGCCAAAACGCACCTTCCTAATGAATTATTTAATCGTACAGATCGTACTTAGTTGCTTTGATAGAAATCGACATAACTTGTTCTCTAGCGCATATCCTAGAGGTTATTATTGTTACAGAAGGCGAGGCGTAAGTCTTTGCTCAAAAAAATATTGGAGCAAAGTAGTAGTCCGAGCATCGATGTGATTTTATACACCGTCGTACATGTAAACCGCATACCTACTCCGCACGTTGGAAGAGTCTTTTAGACCATAGTTTCTTAACCTTTTTACATCCACGGACCACCAAAAAAATCAAAAAATGCGGACCATCAACAATAAAATAATAGATATTTATATAATTGATTTTTTATTCAAAACAATCAGTTTTGCAACACAGTATGCTGATATAACCATATTTAAGTATATTAAAACAGTCGGTAACAAGAAATATAATGTAAAAATCTATAAAATACAGCATAGAATTTGATTGTTTTTCGAAAAATTAAAAATCAATTATTATATGAGTTTTCAGTATTATTTATAGATATTCCAGAATTCCTAAAGGGCTATTTAGAACGATTTCTAAATAGCCCTATGCAAATAAAAGCGAATACAGAACAGATGTGAAATTAATTTTATTACTTATATCCCACGGATATATTTTCGCGGACCACCGGTTAAGAAACGATGTTTTAGACAACTGTTAGGTCCGTGGGTACAGTTCGCTTGACTTCAGATACGCGAATAACAGCTCTTGGTTAATGTTGTGTATGAGATACTACATTTATAATATTGTAATAAGATAGTTGCTCAAAGAATCAAAAGAGATGAAGATCATTGATCTCCTCCCTTTCCCCTGATCAAATGTAAGCCATAACTCTGCTAAATAATAATTGATTATATTTTTCAAGTACAATTTAAATACTTTGCATCCTACTTAGAATGCATGAGAACTCGACACCGAACTTGCGTCCAGTGAAGTTGACGGCAAATTGACACAAATGATACCAAAAATAAGCAGATAAATTCACTTTAATGTAAAATCTCTTAAATAAAAAAAAAATTGAAAATCTTACGTGGTTAATATAAAAAAATAGTTTAAAGACCGCTGTAGTTTAAACTATATGTAAATGCGTGTGTTAATACAGCATCATAACACAGAATCAAAGTTAAACTAAAATTTCGTTTCTTTATTAAGTTAAAATTAAACTCAAACTTTTAACGAAAGAATTTATAATATTAATAAATAAAAACAATATTTTAAAATAATGAAAAAACTTTTTTTAAGTATTAACAATATTTTAAAAATGGTATTCCAACAATAAGTTTATAACAAAAATTTAATTAAAGAAAACTTTATTTATGTTGTAAATTAAGATTGATTATAAATCTGTATTTTACGTAATTTTTATATTTATTTTGTAATATCAATATTTAGTTACTTATTTACTATAATACAATATATGCAAAGATTTTCAGTTAATTTTATTAAATTTAATATTTTTTATACCAGACGTTTGTTTCAACAAAATTTTCAAAAAATACTTTAATGTTTTTTAATAAAAATAATAATTAATAATAACCGTGTCCTAAAATATTATTAAAATAAAATTGAATATACACATATTATAAAAAACTTTTATTTAGGATTTAATTTGAGATTTTTAATAAAAAAGAGTTTTTGATATGCAATACTAAAAAGCATAAAAACGATGATGCTAATATTTGATAAATAAATTGACGTTTTTTTTTCTGGCAAAAAAATATAATCAGGCTTAATATTAGCAAAATAATCACGAGTCGCCATAAAAATGATAAAAACAACTAAGAATATCATAAAACTAATTTCAGTAATACACTTTCTTAATAGTAAAATTTAAATAAAAAAACTATGATTCTTTTATAGCAATATAAAATTTCAGAAATGCAATTAGGTATATAATAATAAAATACTAGTAAAAGTTTTAGCTTAATAATATCTTACATGACATTTACAATAATAATTTCAAACTTATATAAATACAAAAAATGTCCATAACTATAATTTCCATACTAAAAATAACTTACAATAAAACTATTCTTACATAGATTTACTGGTTCGAAAAACAAAGCGTTAATGTTAAGTGTGTTGGTGTAGCATTTTTTTTATTATAGCAATTATCTTATTGCTATTCTATTAAAATTTTAGATAAACCATTAAATACTTAAAATTATTTATTTACTACCTTTCGTTAATAATGAAATAATATATACGGTCATTTGAATCGCAAAAATTGGAATAAATTAATTTCTCGTGTAAGCTAAAATATAATAAATGATTATAACGTAGTCTAATGAAAACGTTTATTTAGTGCCCTCGTTGAAATTTATTACGTATGAAACATTTTCATGAAGTGTATGAGAACCGCAAATACACATTTCCGTAAAACAATATCGATAGAATAAATTTTAACGTGCAAAATTTATTGTACGTAACGTCATTGTCCATTTTGTCACGTCTCTATAGTAAACGCTCCATAAATGTACATAAAAAGCTTTTGAATTATACACAAACACATTAAGCTCGTCCGACCATAATGCTTATCCATGGAATAACATGCTTGAATGGGAAATAATTAATGATAATGACGTTAAAGTGTAATATCAACGAGGAGCAACAGTTGTGCTTTTAATAACATTGAATATTATGATTTCTAAATTATTATATTAAAAGTGACGCAATTTTTGGCTCTATAAATAAATTTATATAAAAAACTTATACTTTAAATGATAAAATAATTCATTGTTTAAATTACAATAATGTGACTAATAAACACGAGCGTGTCAAACGAGAGAAGTTTTCGTAAACGAAACTTTTTAATTGGACAATAACGAAAAGTTTGAAAGACATTTGCGAAAATATGAACCTACTGACATATAACAATGTTTTGATGTTCACCTTTCTCTTAATCATGTCTTGTTTAATATAAAATTTAACAATAAGAAGTTATAAATAATATATTATATTGCTACACGATAAATTCTTAGCAAAACTTGACGTGGGAAAAGAAACCGAGGAGAAATTCTCAGAGATGAGGTGTAATATTTCTATAGATAGATATTTCGGCGATGAAACGTCTTGATTAATTACTGCAAAGCTTTTATCAGGATATGTCTGACGAAAATTTATCATCTGCGAAATAATTACCTTGCGATTAATTATGACCGGTTAAAGTATCGTAATATGTTATAAATTTATTATGATCCAAAAGGTAATTTTTCATACATTTTTTATGAGTGTATATTATTTATATTGTGTTAATAAATAATTTCCAAACTTATATTATTATATAATATATAATATAAATTTTAATGATACAATTGAAGTCATTACTCTAAATTGTACATTACTGATTTTTTGTTCCTACGTACGTTAATGGACGATGAACAATCAATATGACACTAAAAATTCCTTTCCGGTGCAATAAACAAAATTTATTGTAGCCTGACACGGTAAAAATAACAAAGAAATGCGTTAGAGAGTTTTATTGCAACATTAAATGCGTTGACCCAATGCATTACAGCGGGATAAACAAAATCAGCTACTACTAAGCTAGTAGGTAAAAGTACATAAATCAGTATTTAATTAATTATAAACTATTATTACAGCTTAGATTCAATATATTTTACTATGCACACCTTAGCTCGATTTTATTTTAATTAAAATCTAGAAAAACCTCATTTGTGATAGTCGATTGGAATTTAAAAAAACAATGGTAATTTCACTTTTTTTATAATTTTTGCGTAAATAATTTTCGCTGTTTTTTAATTAGAAATCATTCATTTAATGTCAATCGTCAGATTTATTACAACCATGCCATAGCCTTTATTTGCTAATAATTGTTTAGTATTAATTTTGCTATTAATCGTTTGTTAAATTTTAAAAATATTACACATCATCTTTAACAAAATTATAAAAAAAGTAATGAATAGTTAAAAAGCATGATTTAATGTTAGTAATATATTTTTTTTATAAAAAAAATTAAGCATCGATAGTTTATTTTTTTAATATAAAGAAATCTTCATGTGCTTCACTAACCATTGTGGCGAACGTTTGCAAATGTGATAACGATGTTTTTCGGAACCAGGTTAAAACGGTTTCACAATAAATATAGAAATTGGCTCCTGAATCGTCGACCCGAGTAGCAAATTTTTTGGGACGAGAATCTATGTCTTTTCTACCCTTAGTTCAATAAATAGATGAAGTTCCAAGAAACATACAAAAGCATTGTGAGATAAAGCCTATACAATAAAAATAGTTTTTAGCAAAATTAAAAAATCTAACCATTGTTAAAACTTTTAATATCCAAGCGGATGACCCCTTGAGGAACATATGACCCACGGGCTGAAACTTTGGAACAAAGATAACGAATGAGCATTCAACAGAGTTCATTTTTACACAAACAAAGCATTTGCCTCGTCTATGGAAATCGCGTGTCAGGACCCTCATTACCACCATACCAATATCATTATCTGATCATCAGGTCTAAACCATTGCGTATTATCACCATGAAGAGGTTATATTTATCTTGTAACCTTATTTATACAATATAACACGCATAAAGCTGATTAGGACCAAATTACATACAATGTGAAGTTACTTTACACTTCGGATTCACATATGCTCTCTATATGAAAAAATGCTATAACTAAATTATTTTTAATTTAATGCATATTTTTATAAATTAAGTCAATATCTGGTATAGTTTTTAACATGTTAATAAATACTTTAATTCTTTCTCTAAAAAACTTTGATTAAAATATTAGGTAACAAAATACATATATTTTTTATCACTAAAGTCAGAAGCAAGATCCCTTTTTTGTCAAAAAAAGAGGCGTAATTAATACGATTAACTTTAATATTTATTTTACTGTTACGATGACAGTAAGAAATTATAAATAATATAATACGGTGACTATATAAAGTCACAATTGCCACACTTAGCATTGGTTTTTATTTCTTCTTCTATTTTAAAACATTTTTTTTTATTAATAATAAAACGTTTTTTAAAGATTTCATAGTATATATTCAACTGACCATTGCTACATAATTTACTTTTGTTCAGGTAAAGGCAATTATTAGCGTAGAGTAGTCGTTTGTTATCCTTTCGCAAACACCATTAGCAAGAAATAGCCTTTGTTAGACGGATGTCGGAAAATCTATGAGAAAAACTCCAAGTTCAAAGCGTCACGTTTATTCAGAAAAGTGCACAGAGAGATCCATTACCCCTGGGAAACCTATGAGGAGATCTCAAATTGCAAATTTTTCCTTGGTGCACTGAATGTGTAATGAACCGAAAAACCATTACAATTCAACCCCTTAACGCAGTCGTTATGGCATACTTTCGTTTAATTAAAAATCATCTGCGCTGAAAAAATCTTAATTAGATTAATAAAAATGTCATTAGCTTTAGACGGAGAGATTATCTGCAGACATTATTTTTTCTTTAAATTTCATATTAATATAATAAATATTTATATATAATTAAAATATTAAGTATGTAATTACTTATATAAACCAATGGCCTTCATTTGTTAAGTAGTGATATATGTATACTACAGATTTATCGTACTGTTCAATAATGGTTATTTTCCTCTCTAAAAGTCCTTCCTATCTTTGACCACGATTCGTCTTATCTTTGAAACGTATCCAGCCCTTCATACAAGTTGTTTGATCGGGGTTCCCTGAAAATCCCTTTGAGTGGCACAGTATCACTTATCTTGAACGCTACAAAAAAATCTACCGTTCATTTCGTCGTACTAAATCGATAAAATATATTTGTATTGCATATAATATGAAATGTATTTATATTATATATAATATTAAGTATGTACATATGTTAAAAGATTATAGAATAAATTTATGAAAGAAGATATATGTACATATAATAAATACATATTGCTTTTAGAACTTTTGAAAGTTCAAGGGCTCGCTTATTGCGATTTTTATCCTCATAATCTTGAGCAAAAATTCGATCTCATCCGAAGCAGATTTTTCAGCTGCATTATTTTCGATTCGATTCTGCAACTCTTTCCCTTCATATAACGATATTTAAATATCTGATTATACATATAAGACATTCATTTTGTCCCATTTATAAGCTACATTGTCAATATTGGACCTTGATTGACCAATTAAAATTTAATTAACTGACACATTCTTAGCTAACTCTATATTATTTAAAAAAATATATTTATTATTTTTTTTGAACGAAACGTACGTGAGTTTAAAAATTCATGAAAACAGCATTGCTTCCATGCATATTTATTAAATCCCGCTATGTATTTCCAACGATAGCATTTGCATCATGCAGAGTCAAAGGTAGCCAAAAAAAAAAGGTATTCATATAAAACACATTTTATACTCAAAAAATATTGAATAAACAGAATTAAAAACACAGTTTAAAATGTTTGCTAAAAAAATTAAATAATATATAAATATGGATAGCAATATGCTTAGTATAATAATATATACTTCCTAATAAAAATATAGGATTTATCATATATTATTTAAATTATTGTCTTCCGATGCAACATGAACAATGCGTTTCAACGAAGAAAACACAATCAATAGTCACAAATACGTATTAGACGCTATATTAATCAGTAGTAGAAATTATATTGATTATAAACAAATTTTACAGCTTACAAGCAATATATGTCACTAAGACTTATAGCAATAATAGTATAATAAAATTAGAAATATTAAAATACATATGTATGTAGCCCGATAAAGAAAACAGTATCGCTGTTCAAGATTATCATTTTTACACACAATCTAAGAATACAAAAGCACTAATTACTAACAATCGCTACATTATTAACAGCTTCATTGTAATGAGTTTTTATCAGTTGTAATTCAAAGCCAAAAGCCGAATGCAATACAAATAGTTACTCGACTCGTCCTTTGTGCGGAGCCACGCAAAAGCTTTTATTCCACTTTAAGGATTCCCTTAAAAGCTCTCGTCAATAGGAAGTTCTCTTTCAACACTACACTGAAGCATATTGTCGATGAAAGGCACAAAAGCTATCACACATAATAGGATATTTGATAAAAAAAACGGTGTGGTATTACACGAAAATTCCTTTTTGTTAACGCCACGCACACACAATCCTTTAATCGACAATAATAAAACTCGTTTCAAAACAGCAAAATTAATAATAAACTTTCAATGTAATATTAACAATACAATTCGTATTTTGTCGAAACGCTCGGAAGTCAAACAATAAGCTTGAAATGAAAGCGAACCGTTTTAATTTTATATGACGTTTCTTTATATACAGGTGGTTTTATAACAGGACAATATTATTCTTGAACAAATTTTAAATCAAACAGTTTTATTTAAAATTGCTTCCAAAATGATATTATATAGTCGTTTATAGACAATGCAAGGATTATGTTAGGCATTCTGTTTTCTCGGTGTTTTTCATTTCTCATTTTTACTTTTCGATTATCTCGAGAAATCTCTAAAAACGTTATATGTAATAAATACTACGTGATTTTAATAATACAATAATTTATTAAATCTTTATATATGTAGAATACCTTTTTCAAAAAAAGCACACACTTGTTCTTTTTTTTGCTTGAAAATTTTCGCCGTGGAAAAGCATCTTTCGTTTTGTGTAAAGAAACTTAAAAATATGCTTAATTACATACGTGCAAATTATTATTGATAAGCAAAGAACTGAATGATTATTAAATAAGATTATCATTTGTTATAATGAACACTACAAAGATATTTAAAGCTCCCGTATTAATACACGAACAGCTGTTGCTATTTTACATTTTTTATAATTCAGTTCACCGACAGGCAAATTTTATGGCGTAACTTCGTGAAAAGCCCCCATATATTTTTGCAATCTGTTGATACTCACATGGAGCAATTTCTTCTTAACTGATTATTAATGTAATTTTTAGATTACCAAATCTAAGATAACGCTGATTAGTGTTAAAAAATATTTAAAAAAATGATTACGGATCTCTGCATTTTAAAAAAAAAATCATTAGTAGGTTGTGACATCTCACCGGACAGTAACAGGCGGAATAATGTAACACGTCGGATTGCCCAATCCATGGCACACATTTTGTGACATCAACTGTGTAGTGTTACCATAGTTACATATTAAATTTAAACTGAAAGCGGACAAAAATCAGTCTATGTCATATAAAATACTACAATACTAAGATTTATATATACAATATATGTATGTATGTATACAGATCGTATCCTGGGCTATTTTTATTTTACTTTTTCAAAGACACTTCTCCATTATATAATATTTAATGATGTAAATATACCGTAGGAAGGTCGCATTGATTTCTCGTAGTATAAGGATCTTTCGATTAATAATGCACTAAAGTAGTCTCTCAAGTTTCCCTTGGGAGAGTTTGTTATATATAGATATATATCCTCCATTTGTGTCTCGAGAAACCGTATTTCGGGTCAGCATCCGGTCTACATAACAGATTAGGGCTTGTACTAATATATTTTACTAACCTAACATATCGTCGGTTAAGCTTGTTGTACTAAATAAAAGCGTTATATTAGTTAATTCTTAGATCATGATAAATTAAAAAAAATCTTTCTGCATAGATAAGATAAAATTACAACTAGTTTTTATATGAACAAATAAAGGAAGGTACCACTGGGTGTCTTCCAGCGTGTTATTATTTTCCCTTTGTTCTTATTAACTCATGTAAAGAGGGATAAAAATGGCTACAAAAATCACTAATGGTCAATAAACAGTTTGTGTAAGAAGATCTTACACAAACTGTTGTATCTTTCATCTCTTGACCATTTTTATCGCAAATCACATATGATATATATTTTGAATGCATCACTTGTCTTATCTAGAATTGCTTTATAAAATTGGCCATAAGAAAAACGATCTCTCACATCAATTCCTGTCACATTGAGCAATTGTCTTTTAGACTTATTATTTGTGATGTTGAAAATAAGGTGATTTAAGAATTGAAGTAGTTTGAATCGAAAATCAAAGTGCCGGTAAAGACCATTGCCTCAATCACATATGTTCTATCTATCTAGTTCTATCATAACAAGCCACGTATCACATTTTTAGCAAAATTTTAAACATGTAATTGCTTTAAATTAAAAATTAAAACCATTTATGTAAGAAAAAATATAGAACAACTACAACATCTTACTTAAAAAACGTCAATCAATTATCAAGTTAAAATACTAAAGATATATTCATATCATAACTATTCAAATAATCATCAAAAATATTTACGAATAGTCACTGACACTTTGATACGGTAAGTGGATAAATTAAGATGAATGAAAAAGTCGTGATGTCAGCAACACTGTGCACTCGTCTTTGTAACATGTGATATTTGAGGTTTTTCGTATAGCTCGAGCAGTGTACGCAAATGGCCGAAACTCATACGAGTCATTAACTATACAAAAGTGCCACGTTTGGATGGACCCAGGGTCCGAAGACATTAAATTTCGGGTCAGTAATTCCTTGTGGACAGTGAAAATTTTGCGAGCGCTCTGATTTTAATTTTTAATAACCCGGCATGATTTTATTTATCAAAATATGTATATTCATAGCACTTCACATTTAATTATCATACCGATATTATCCATTAAAAAGTATATTTATAATTAATAAATCATGGATGTTGTGAAAAGTACACAATGTACATCATAAAAATTCATTATTATTTGATTACTTAATCTTTTACTAAATCATCAATTTGGATTAAGAAATAAACACTACAATGAAGCAAATGTATTGGTTAGAAAAATGTATCATTTAAGTTTTTAAAATAAAAATTATTAATAAGCCGTATTCACCGACTTTTGACAAAGTGTTTTGACAAAAACTTTTTTTGACAAAGACTTTTGACAAAAATTCAAGATTATGTGACTACTTCCGCAAAACATTCTCTTAATAATCCAATCCTCTCTGAGAGATTGCTACTTCAAAATTTAAATATTTGGCGATGGGAGGGGACGTGTGGCTATTAGACACGGATTATTTTATTGACAATTTATAGTTACATGTTTATTTACAATTGAACGGGACGCGGGCTTGCACCTGCGTGCAAGCCCGCCAGGTCGCCAAGAGAAAATGTGTCCGTTACACTAGTGATAACCGAGTGCCGCCAAATTTTGCCCATTACAAAATCTAAATAAAAATCAATATATAAATACGCCCCCTTCAGATCAAAGAAGTAAATACAAAACTGTCAGAAATATATTCGGGTGTACCCCAAGACAGTATTTAATGAAACTACATTTTTCTCTCTGATATCTTTTAAGAAACGGAGTTTTTCTTATTGGCGTAAACAAACGATATTGCATATCCGAGCGTACATAAATTAAAAGTTTCAAAGCATTTAAATAAAAACCAAACAAAAACTATACAAAGCTTTTTGACTTGGCACTTATTTTAAGGTCAGTGCCAAATACAAAAGAATGTGGTAATAATGACAATAAAAATGTTCAAGAAAATATTTTGCGAAAAGTATCAACCACTATGTTAAAAAAAAAAATAAAGACTAATCGGAAATCAGTCATATTATTGCAGTTAAATATTGAAATACATTCGATCAAAAGCTAAATATCGAATATTTAATAGTGCAGCAGTACTTGGAAGAGGAAAAAGAAAGGTATTTAATTAGGAAGTACAAAATAAGTGTTCTCAAAAGTAAATGTGGCAATATTAGTACAGGAGGGTATAGAATATTATTAGTATTTAAATAACATACTTGTAAACATAAATGGTGTAAAAATTATTTATTTAATAAAAATGTTTATTTATCTATTTTTTGGTAGTAGATTTATTTATTAATATACACATTGTGTGGTCATTGTAGAGAAAAAATGATCTTCTCTCATATAAAAATAAAGTACTGGTCAAATCAGCAATATTACTAATAACTAATATTTTTTACGAAGAGTTTTATACAAAAAAATAAGTTTTTTATTTATTTGTCATAACATGTTTGCCGTTAGCCCAATACGTTACAATAGAATACATCCAAATAATGACTACTAACTAACTATTAAGACACCAGACTGAAGTCAAAGTCTCTAAATCGATGATTTTAATAATTTTAATTTATTTTTACAGATTACACGCAATAGATGTCACTACACATAAACTGATATTTTATTTAAATTATTCATCACGATATTTATCCGTGAGAATGTGAAAATCTAGGAAAACACATTTTGTAATTATCGATCTAAATTATAATCATATAATATTTAAGAATTGGCAAATTTTAGGTACCATTTATCTATAGTAAGAAAACGTATATACTATATAAATATTTGTGAATCAAATTTTTATTTTAAAATAAATATTTTATAAATAATAAAAATAGCCATGTTACCATTACTAAAATATGTATTACTTTATTTTAGACTGATTTAAATCGTAAAGTATGTATTTAAAAAAATATAATTTACGCTAGAATAGGAAAAAATATTTTCTAGCCCTAGAGTACTAGGAAGATTTGGAGAAAGTAAAATTTTATTATATGTTTTGCCACTTATAATAGATTTATATTAAATTTTTAACTATTCAAACATTCCTCTTATATATTTTTCACTTAAATACGTCCCCTTTTTTAGTTGTACATTAACTTTTATTTTTGCTATCATAATCTCTTCGAGCTCCGCTCGTTTCCTGATGATGTTCATTTGTTGGGAAAGTTCACGAGGTGGTCGGTTATCTCGCACCCGAATTTATATTAAGTTAAACGTTAAGAGCGCCCTTTTGCCAGAAAAACAAGTTAGAAAGAGCGGCAATTAAAAACCAACAAACTTTTAACAACTTGAAATTTTGCATAAATAAAATTTTAATGATCCTAGTCGTTTTGCGTTTGACTTACTGCTTTCGGTTAAATGACCATGTGGTAAAAAAATTCTCAAAAAAATACTTTCGGGCTCGTCCGGGATTTGAACCCGGGACCTCTCGCACCCGAAGCGAAAATCATACCCCTAGACCAACGAGCCGTTATGAGTTTTGGTTGCAGTTCATAACATATATTTAACAATTTACATAATGCATAATTAGCTTTAATTGATGCACGATTAGTTTCAAAACAAACAATGAGTCACAGTCGTTAAATAAATTACTAAGATTATTGAACAGAATTTGTTTGATCATAAAATATTGTAATAACTTTAAAACAATAGTATTACTAATATATTCGTGATATTTTATATATACATTGTATTATAAATACATATAATACATGTATTAAATAACTGATTATACTGCATAAGTATAGGTCTTAACAGTTATATAATTATATCAGAATGTAATATAAAATATTTAAATAAAAAATATTTAAATAAAAATTTAAAATATTAATTATATATATTTACATTCTTAGTTAAAAATGTAATACATAAAATTATGGTTTATTAAAAATTAAAATATTTAATGAAAATTGGAACGTTAGAAAGAGATATAAATGAAGAAGTATTTTAATAGCAAAAATCGATGAAAATAATAAGAGACGCCACTCTATTTCTAGTGGTCTTCCTTTTTATATTAGTTAGTCACGTAAATAGGCAATAATCATATATTATGTGTGGTGTTGAATAAACGATTTAGTAACCACATAAAACACTACTTACACACTTTAAAACTTTACATAAATCGTCAAAAAATAAATAAAGAAAATACACTATTATTTCCCAGATTTTCAACATTAATTTTGATAAAATGTGTTTTAACTTTTAGTCACCAATCTTGTTATTGGCAAAATCCAATCAAAACAATATTGCCAATTTATAAAATGTATATTAATACAGATGGCTAAGAAATATTAGCACCAAATTTAAAAATTATAATTGCAAAAGGAACAATAAAGGAGAGTGATTATTAAAGCGTAAATAAAAAAACCTTTGTGTCGTAAAATTTGCAAATTAGAACGTGCGTCAATTATTCTTTTAATTTTTGTGTGCGAAAAAAGCAATTATAAATGTTGCGTTTTTGGTTAAAAGAGTGAAGCGAAATAGATGAAAAATTTTAACTGAACCTTTAACTTGTTTTGGGTTTTTTTTATAGGTTTGACCTCAAAACGTTTGAGCTCTAACCGAACATACTTTAAAACATAATTTTGTTGAGAAATGTGTTTTTTGATGTTTAAATGAAAATAAAAAATATTTGCATTTATTCATTCGAAGAGGTAAAGTTATTTTTATATGTATTTTTTTAATATAAACTGTTGCTTATTGACGTAACACTACTGCTTTAACATGTAGCAGTAATTATTCTAATAAATAATTAACATACTTTTAAAAGTATAATATATAAGCTTATGGTTAATATCATTCGATTGTATCGTAATATTTTTAAATAAATTTATCTAGATAAAAATATGGTAGATAATTATTCAAAATATTACTCTTAGTCATTAATATCATTTTGCTTCATGGTTTATATAAATAATATTAGTGACAGAAATATATATTATCTTTTCATTAAAATTAAAATTTAATGAGCACAAAATAATACTGCAAATTATTTTAATATTACAATAAACTTCAAGATAACAAAGATATATATAATATTAGTGGTAAAAGTATATTATTAGTAATGTTATCTTTCCATTACATTCAAAATTTAATTAATACAAGAAAGACTTACAAAAGCAAATTTTAATATTAGCAGTAGTGAAAGAAATATGTATATGATTATATTATTTAAAAATATTATCTTTATAATACATTTGATATTTGATGAATGCAAAATATTACAATATTTGTAATGCAAGTAATTAATATTTTTCCATTAAATCTAAAATAATTAAGTATACTAATAATAAAAATATATTCAAATATTGCCTAAAAATATCTAAAATAGTTTTAGATCAAGTAAGGTCCATGTAAAAAAACTCTTCAATAGATGACTTTCATTCTTAAAATAACAATGAAATATTTTACGTTATTTAAGGGAAACCTTTTAAAATAAATGTGTCTATCAGCTTAAAATATTGCTTTGATTATTACACACATCTAGCAAATAGTACTGAAAGATTAATGGGGATGTTCTGTTATTTTTTGCAAAGCGAACAGCGCTTAATAACTATCTTAATTTGATTGCAAACGATTTCACACATGGCTATTTATATTATATAATTATATTAATGGGGTCATTAGGTTAAGTGGACGATCGAGTCTCTTTTTGTGTAATTTTTTTCTTACTAAATATTTAAAAGGTGTTGTAGAAAAATATGTTAAATATAGATTTATCATTTACTAATATTCGCATGTTAAAATATTTTATATAGTACAAAATCTTAATTTGTTCAAATATTTACATTTATTGAATAAATACAAGTATTGTATTTTAACCCCTAAATATATATAAAATACTTGGTTTACTGATAAATTAAGCTAGTACAATTTTCTTTAATAATTAAAAAAATATATATTTAATTTGTAAATAATTCGTTAATTTGTTTAAAAAAATTAATTCGTAAAAAAAATAATCAACCAATTACGCACCGGTGAGTCAATGGTTAAAATATTTGCTACAAATTGCCAAGTTTTTTAGAAAAAAATGTATTAAATTCTAGATAGTTCCTTATAGAGAAATAAAAAAAAATAGTATTAACACGTATGTAAGATATAAATCAATTCGCAAAAGAAGTCATAATTTATAGATAATAACCTGATAAATTGAGATTTAAATTAATGGTAAATACAATTGTAAGGTTTCGATTGAATAGCGGTCAAACATTTACAGATTGTCTTAATTGAGAAGCGCAAAAATAATTATTTATGGACAATTATTCATTATGGGTGACCACCCCTTTAAATAATTAATAAAGCGTCTGTTCAAATGCAATTTGCCCATGGGGCGTATCAACGAAAGGGGGTCTCTGTTTTCTCTCTCCATGTTTATTTGCCACTAATAGTGTCGGATAATTTTTCTTTGTGTTTTGAAGACAATTCTGCCATTGTTAGTATTTAATTTATAATTTTAAAATGCCTTTGAAATGACACACACAATTACAATTACAGATTCGATGTGTTCACTTGCGATTTGATTTGCCATGACATTTGAAAACAATAAAAAATTAATTAATCATACTCAGGGAAACAACATGATAAATATAAATATTTATGGAAATATATACAGTGATTCTCATTTAATACCAGAAAAAATTAATGCATACTACATCAAAACATTCTGCGAACAAATATCGGGATTCAGAGAAAAATATTTTACTGAGACTGCATTAAAAGCAGTTATAAATGATTCGTTGGCCAAAGATAAAACAAAATCATTGGACAGCTTAGGTCGAAAATGGAGGTGGAGCAATTCGTTGGTACGTAGCTAACTATGCGAAGCCTACAGGATATTGAATCTATGTGTCGCTAATGGGCCGGTGGGTCTATGCTCGATCCTAAGGAACGGGTGGGAACATCTGGAATATATAAACTGTATCTAGAAATGGTTTAGGCATGGCCGCTACAATATAAAACACACGACACTCTTTATATTAAAATTATATAAAATAAACGACCCTCTTTATTTTCATATAAACTCGAAGCAATACGTATTACAAAAAAAATCTTGCTAGGCTAAAAATAATAAAAGTAATTTGCAATTTGTAATCAAGGAGGAATTCAAGCGTCATTAATTAAAACCACTCCAATGCAATGCAAACGCTTCACACCGGTTTATTGATCGCCTCTCATCCTCAACGTGTTTCAATCTCAATAGTGCTAGTTATACCCTTGAACTTGTCATTACTTCAATCATGAGGTCAGCCAATATTGGTGTACCAATAATGCAAATCAATTGATTGGAAATTTGAGAAACAGAAATGAGTCTAAAAACACATTTAGTTGCATCTCTATCGTTTCACAAATATTTTTGATTGCTAAGGTCATGTAATTTCAAAAATATTTTATAGTTCGATCATTAAAAATTAAATTAGAATCGAAATTAATTATAATACTTTTACTAAATTATATATTTTCCATATTTCCCTACAATTATTCATCACGTGCTAATCAATTTGTATATATTATATCTGATTAAAATTTTGGAAGCAATAAATTATTTAATATCGTTTTGTATATCCGCTTTTATAAATATTGCTTTTGGATAAAAAGTGGAAGCTCTGACGTTCACTGTGATACTTCATATATTAGTATATTGCTATAGAATATGTGCTTAAGGCGTAAAAAAATTCAAGGTGTCTACAATACTGTATCAAATAATGTGTTATGCAGGAGTTTGAAACACATATTAATAAATGCTAATAGTATATAAATTTATTTATAAACCACCCTGTAAAATTTTTCAAGAAACATGCGAACACAGTCAGAACTTTCTTTATAAACACGAATCCCCCGGAGACGCTTGCGAAAATAAGAAAAACTGTAATGGTGTTACTGGGTAAATATTGAACTTGCATATCATCAATATAAATTTTTCCCATGGGCCAGTCGGCCATTTAAGGTCAACCCCATTTTTCGTTTAATCCCAACGTATCTTATGTATGTACACAAACATACAGACACACATTTTTCAAACGGGTTGGAAAAATCAATGGATGTTTTATTGCATGTCACGGCGACTTTCGCGATAAGAAATAGTTACAAATGCTGACCACTTTTTGTGCAATGCGGGATTTATTTTTTTATTTATTTATAGTCTGCGATTCAAGTCAACGTGTTTAAATCATACATACATATGTACATACACGTGTCTAAAGTGAAAGAACGATAATTAGTGCGGAACTTTTGTACATGGTAAAAGAGCTTTCGCGAAGCCTTTTGAAGCTCGCGCAAAATTTATTCACTAACAAACGCCTAATTTAACATTACTGTTAGCTCAACGTCGTGCCTCGTTTATTGTAATAGTCTAAAATGCTCACCTTTTATATTATTTTATAAGCTCGTCGTATTTGAGTGACGAAAAAAATAGGTAATAAATATTTTAATATCTTTTTGTAGCACTTTCCTTATTTTTATATCGCAGTTCGAGTGCTTTCTCTTTTAAAGCGAGTATTAAAATACATTAAACAAAAGCCGGAACGTTTTAAATGTGGCGTTGAATAAAGATTGGGAAAATGTGTAATTATTTTCTCCCGTCGTAAAAAATTTCATTTGTGGCGTGCTCTCTTGTCTTACTTACAATAGATTTAAAAAAAAATATTTAAAAATTTGATTTTTCATATAAATAATATACCCCACATAATATATTTTAATAATAATAAATATATTTAGAAGCTTTTCGGGCTTAAAGTCTAAAGCGGTGTGACTTTACAGGCATATTGACGCAAGAAAAGCTGGTAATCAGCTATGCTGGCATGGCGGTCGTGTTGTATTATTATCCGGTAGGTGATATTTTTTCTTTCGCTCGCTCGCGTGTTAAGTGACGAGAGTGAATAAGAGATAAGAGCATGCAATTTCACACATTTATCTCTCGCTTACTCTCGTCAAAAGAGGTAAGATTTCACGGACTAGGCCTGTCTAATGATTTATCGTGGCGTGTTCTTGTGAAGGAGCTGAACGAACCACTCTCACCGCGTCTCTCCTCAGTGACCAATTGACACATATTGTACAATGCTGATTTGAGACAGATAAGAATATTTGTAAACAGAGGAACGCCTGAATAAAAAGTCCACCTCATCAAAGAGAAAATATTATGAAAAATACATCCAATTTATTATCTGAAAAATTATATTATTTTTTTGACTACAGTTTAAAATGAAGCGATGGTTGCTAGTAAACTTCAAAGTCATTTGAGATGCTCAAAAATATTTTAAATATACAATTGAAAAGGCTAAAAAAACTTCACTACAATATATAGCTTAATAGCCATTTCTAAAATTTGAACTCAATTGCGTTTACAATTCCAGGTGACTTAATTGTTGGCAAATAATGTTTCGAACGCCATTTATATTAGGTGTACTAATAGGTATTCGCAGTTTAAAAATACCACCAAGTTCAATCCATATATTGAGTAAACGTTAACGATACGTCTATGTCAAACAGCAGTGTCCATTAAACAAGTTCAATCGTTAAAGTTAACCTTTGTGTAAGGTTAACTTACTACTGCTGAATAGGTAAATATAACATAACTTTAAATACACTGTAATTTATAAAATAGTTCACATGCTACACTAAAATATTATATTATGTAAAAATAAACAAGCAACCTTTTTCTAGCATATATTTTAATTATAAAATATGCTTAAATTACAAAACTTTAAAGCAA
The DNA here is from genome assembly GCF_051122295.1 of Plectrocnemia conspersa. Lineage (NCBI taxonomy): Eukaryota > Metazoa > Arthropoda > Insecta > Trichoptera > Polycentropodidae > Plectrocnemia > Plectrocnemia conspersa. The sequence continues at coordinate 25,834,994 of NW_028277174.1, forward strand.
ACTCTACTGTTAGGAAATTTTCATAGCTAGCAGAATAGTTTCATTTTAATTTACACTTTCAAACCATAATGTCTCAGGTAGTTAGAGCAACTTGATATTTTAAGTTAAAGGTTAAATACTTCAACTACAATACATAAATACACCTACTAATTATATTTATTAAAAAAATATTTATGTGAAATATTGACATATTTATTAATATTATCATTTTTATTAATATTATCATTTTTTTCTTATTTTACTACAATTTTATTCGTATAATGTATTTGACTATTCAGTTATCTTACAAATTGAAGCGACATATTAACATAAAAATGCATTTAATACTTAAATTTAAACTAAGATATGCAAATAATTAAGTCACAAGAAAGTTTTATGAAAGTGTAATATATTATTTAGCTGTAACTCTTAGAAAGCGCATTACTTGGCATAAACTTTAATTTATAATATAATATGAACTTGTTAACATTTTAATTGTTACACAAATATTTTTTATTATTTTTAATATACCAATTAATAGTTATTAATCTATATATTTACTAAATAATTCTCACTAACTTTATTATTTTAATTGAACTTAATTATTATTATTATTATTATTATTAATATTTTATTAATTTATTTAGCTTAATAGCTAATCTTTACATCTAACAAATTTAGTAAACACATAAAAATATATAAAAAACACATAACAGAAAGAAAAAATAAAAATATACAATAATAAAGTCTTAATATTATAATTTATTTCTATATGTACGAAGGTGTTTTTTTATTCCATTTATGAAACCCGTTATATTTTTGCTGTTTCGGATTTCTCTTGGAAGACTATTATATAAATCAAAACCTCCGTACATAATTCCCCTAGCCGTACTCGTTTTCTTATACTTAATTATCTTTAAATTTTCTTTATTTCTAGTATTATATTTATGTACATCTTTATTTCTTATTAAATACTTATTAAAATATTTTGGTAACATATTATTTTCTAACTTATATATAAATACTAAAACATTCATACTCAATATTTCGTGAACATTCAACCATTCTAATCTATCAATCATACTTTTACAATTAGTTAATCTATTTTTATTTAAGATCACTCTCATTGCCCTATTTTGTAATTTTTGCAACATTTGTTTATCTAATTTATTTAACATATTTAATAGTGTTGCACAATAATTAAAATGGGGCAATATTATACTATTGTAATTTTTTTTTTTTTTTATTTATACTTAATATATTTCTTAATCTAGATAATAAACCTATTTTTCTACTAATTTTTTTTAATATGTAATTACAATTATCTTTAAAATTTAATTTTGTATCAACAATTACTCCTAAATATTTTATATTATCCACTATTTCTATACTAGAGTTATTTATTACTATTTTGGTACTATTATCTAACACATTTTTATAATTAATAAACATACATTTAGTTTTATTCTCATTTAATTTAAGTACATTATTCTTTAACCATATTTCTAATATACTTAATTCATTATTTAAATTATTTACAATTTCTTTAATGTTATCACCTATGCAATACATTAATGTGTCATCCGCAATTAGATGAATTTTACATTTTTTCACGTTATTAACTATATTATTAATATACAAAACAAATAACAACGGTCCCAATTTAGACCCTTGTGGTACTCCATAAGACACTAATTTCTCTTCAGAATATACATTATTTATTTTAACTTTTTGTTTTCTTTTATATAAGTAATTATTAAAACCATCTTAAAACTATATCACTTATACCTATACTCTCCAATTTCTAATTTACGGTTAATAAATATATATTATTTATAAAAATGTATTAATACACGTATAATCTTGTTACAGTACATTAATGCATCATTAAATTAATTAATATACCGACTCATTTGCGAAGCTCGAAATATCAAACTAATCTCGTGTATTTATAATAATATATCATATATATCCTATGAATGTATTCTATATACCAAACTATCTAAAACCGAGTACTCTAATTAATTAGGCGAATATATTTGAGACATTAATTGACTATTCATTCGAATATTATGTTTATCCCCTTGAACCATATTGGTTCGTCAAAAACGTATTTGTTAGATTAATTTTTGAGATGATTTGTAGTTAGCTATGTATTTAATCTTAAGTTTGATTTGCAATAGCTTTGTAATTAATTAAACATGCTATGATTTAAATTATCATTTTTATCTCTAAACTTGAAATTCATTGAAAGTTATTTATTTAAGCTAAGCTTTTTTGCATATAAATATATACATAAATGCAAGATGATATTTTTTCATTATCGTTATAGTATTAATTGCTTTAAGAAACAGTGTTTCATTCACGTTGACGTTCTCACAATGACATATTGTTTATTAAAATACAATTTGCTACCTTACATCTTGCTATTGTATAACGCAAGCGATAAAATATTACTACTCATAATGCCCTGATGTCTCGTTACAAATTAACCGAAATCCGGATAAAATAATTTATAAGCAAAATGTGTCTCTGGGAGTTTACGAATGTCACTTGTATGAAATTTTAGTGAATTTATTATATCAAATCAAATGCGGACGGAGAAGGAGCTGTCGGAATATTCAATTACTTTCCACGGAAACGATAGAGGGTTTCTGCTTGCAAATTCGCTGAGAATCGCTGAAGCGTCGACTCAATGCTTAAGGTTAAAAAAGAAGTAAAATAAATAAAAAAATATCTAAAATAAGCGAATGAAAGAGAAATGAAAGCTTCGAAAGAGAGATTTTCCACAAGTTGATGGAAAAATTTTCGACCGGCGAAAAAGGATTAATTCGAAAACGACAGTCGTTCTTTTACACATATACGAGATGTAAAGCAGGCGAATGTGCTTCAAATGAGATTAGAATTTATTTACACTCGCGCATCTGCGATGTTATCTGAAAGTTTTACGATAGCAAAACCGAACACTTTCGAAAACTGTCATTAACGTAAATTTGGTCATTACTGGATGGTTCTATTTAACTCAAGTGTGGCTTAAAATATGCAAGGGTACGGTTTACACATGATAGAGATTTGCCGTAGTTAAACATTTTTTAATTTTATTACGCCAGAGAAATAAATAAGTTTATATTTTGTAAGAAAGCATGCATATTAATTTATTACAATAAAATTGAAAGCATATTTTTTTACTATATATATTTATTATTTATAACAACTAAGAAAACGTTATTTTAATTGTTTATTCAAAACAAAAAATGGAATATATGTTATTAAAATATTATTATATATTTTTTTGCTGGGCAAAATACATTCTTAGAAAGACGATTCAGTTCATTTATTTCTAATTTTTGTAGTAAATATTCCTGCCGTTAAGAATATTCGCTCGCTTTCCGATGATGTTGGTAAATTGTCGTATTATATTATGCAATAGATTCACACATCTAAGAACTAAGAGATCGTAGACCAACTCAACGAAGAGAGTGTCGTGAACAACTGTATGGTAACCACAGAACATAGAATATAATGGTTAGCAACTAAAGTGTGCATACTAGAATGACGAAGTGCAAAGAGTAAAATATATAATTGACATGGAATTATCAATGTAATATATTGTAACCACAGAGCAAAGAATTAAATTGTAGATTACCAAAGAGTGCATAGTAGCGCGACTAGTATTTAAAATATTATGTCTTTTAGCTTAAAAAATATTTATATTACTGGTTTGTAGTGATTCCAAGCCTTGGATTTTTTTAAGTTCCGGAAGCGAGACAAAAAAACAAGTTTAAGGAATATCCAGGAATGAAAACTTTTGTTTGCTGATCGGTAAAATAATTACGAATAAATATTATAAATTAATATTCGTTTGTATAAATATGTGTAAAAAAAAGAAAAAATATTAGTTTAAAAAAACTACTTAAGACATATTTTTTTTTATTTATTTAAAAAACTATAACAACTCAAAAACCGTAATTTAAATGTTATATAATAAATAATAATTTCAAAATTAAATTATAAAAATAAGAATACATATTTTATCTGGGCAAAATAAGTTTTTAAAAAGACATTGGGGGCGAATCAGTCTATTTCTAATTTTTGTAGTAAATATTCCTACTTTTGAAAATATTTGCATGCTTTCCGTTGATGTTGGTTTAATTGTTAGCAATAATTTTACACATTTAAGAACAATGACATAATAAGAATCAAAGATTTGGGTAAACAACTGCATGATAACCACAGAACAAAGAATTTAATGGCAAGCTACCAAGCGCGACAAGGTGCATAGAGTGAATTACATGGTTACCATGAAACTGTTTACGTCGCTTTATTCATCATTTTTAAATCACTCCACTATTTGGAAAAGCTGAAAAAATATTTTAGCATTAAACAGATTAAATTTTAGTGCAATCCCAAATAACCCTTTTAGTGCCAAGCGAAATTAAACGGTGTATGCTAAAATAAATAGATGATTTCATAAATAAATTTTAAAAAGTATTTCTCAAAATTTTTATTTTTTGTTTGAACCACCATTTAATATAGGAGCAAAGTTAAATCCAGTTTATGTATAAAAAATAAAAAGTATAGAAACAAATTATTTTATAATTTAACAAAAAAAAATACAAAACTAGAAACGGACACCCGCGTCTTAGCGGCATTCATGTCGTCGTTCATAAGCGGACACCGGCGCGGCGTCCTTACGGCATTCAAACGGTTAATAAATGTCAATTTTAAAAAGCTTATACCATATATTGCAATTTTTATTATGTATGTAAAAACAACGGTTTTCTGCCTTTAGACTATTCAATTATACTAAATACGTTGTAATAATTTGATATTTTTAAATATTTTAAGACCCTAAGGCAATTGACATTTCGCCGAATTTTTTTTTTATATATAATTAACAAGTTTATTAAAAAAACAATTTAATTGTTATAACATTTTTAAATATATGTTCAGAATAAATATCAACTGCTAGTAATAAATCAAAATAATCTGAATTAAACAAATTTAAAAAAAACGTATTTTAAAATTCGCTAATATTTAAAAAAATCCTTTTTTGCTATTTAGCTTTAAATATAGTGATTCATGAGTATATTATACAGTATAGTGATTTGGGATGAGAGACAAAAAATTCAAGCGCCAACTTTTATTTGCTTATTGATAAAATCATAGAAAATATTTGTGTATATTTATTGATTTAAGAATCACAAATATTACTCTTTTTTTTAATATATAAGCCATTTTTTATTGCTATATATAATTATTATTTTTAATTCATTTTTAATTTTAGCGCTACAATATTTCTAGTGAGAGCTTTTTCAGTATAAAATCATAAAGTCTGGAGCTTTAGGTATTATTATTTTTAATCCGGGGCACGATACGGCACAAAAGCCGATAATTCCCGGGTTGTCCCGACAAATAATCCCTAGAAGTATGTCAACGCGCACTGTGATTGACCAATGCCAATACCAACTTGTTGAATAAATGTTCAAATTTTAAACAACACATTAAGATATTACAGTTTTTATTTTGATCGTAAAAATTTCATGCAATAATTTATATAATATTTATATACATGGATGACTTCAGAAGTTCAACTCAAACTCCTGGTGGCTCAAAGATGATGACTAAACTGAATCAAAATCTGACCAATGAAATGAAAAGTCTGCTTTACTGCTATTTTCTGGTCGCTATTATTTCGGCCTAAAGACTTGCACGAAAGTAATATACTCTATTACTTCCGTGCATTAATTTTGTATTTATAGCTTTACTTCCACGTTTCTTATTATCATCAATTTGTTTCGCATGCAGAACTGCGTATTTACATTACATTTTTCACCAGCAAAAAAGAACATGCAATAAATCAAGCTTTTAGACGCTCAATAGGTAACGTATGCAGTGCAATAACTTATGAACAACCTTTTCTACTCAGTGTCTGAAGTGTTTACAATGGTGGAGAGTATATGAAAAGCAGAGTTCGAATAAACGAAAGTAGGGTTCAAGTCCCGGACGATCCCAAATTCGATGACAAGTGCCCCTTTAATTACACCACTAGGGGAAACAAAAGGCTCTCTTCACACGAACATAATCGCAGACAGTGGATCTTAATTACGCCAAACAGCTGTTTGATTGATTAAAACAGACTCGAATGCGAACGAGCATAAGTCCTTGGAGCATAATAAAAATTGGTATACGAAGAGTTTTCCGAATTGTATTGGATTTCGCCGCGGGTTATATAAGTTTGGATGGAAAGAAATTCTAGAGTGCTACAGTGATTTTCAAACTTTCTGGACTGTTTTTTAACCATTGTTTTGTGTATATTTCGGTGCAATTTTATTTACGAGAAATAATAATAATTTATAAAAATCAAAAATCTGAAATGTTTTGAAATGAAAATGCCCACTCTGTTATTTCAAAGATTGTCTCACAAAAATTAGCTACAATTTTTCCCTGCAATAATAAGTACCAAGTTATATTCACTATAGTTTTATGTTTATAGAAAGAAACTTTAAAAACAATTTACTGAAATTTCTATTAGTACTCAAATAATTTAAATTCTCATTCATATTTTTTATCGTAGATCACTCTTACGTCCACTCGCATTCTCAACTTCAAATCTAAATCATCGCAAAAATGATTGTAGATTAGATATTTAACAGTTAAATTAAAGTTTGTAATATAGTTATGTAACACTTGAATGATATTAAAGTTCCCACAAATCATTTTTGGATTTTGATCAATTTACATCTCAATTCAAAACCGAGATATAAAACGCTGATTTGCCAACGGAATGGTATAAATATTTGGATTTTAATTGAAATTCATCGTTACGACGATCGGGTAAAATAAATATTGAACTAAATGAAAAATGAAATTCTGAACAATGAATTGTTATTTGACCGTAAAATCACGCAATAACAATTAGTTATAAACTATTTTCTAGGAGGCTTAAAATTAAAAGAAAAGGGTTTATCTTAAAGTATTTATCTGAACCTATTTAAGTGTTAAAAAAATCAATAAAACCAAGAGCAATTTGGTCTGCGAAGCCTCAAATCAACGTGAAAGAATATCGTGTTACTCCATATACATTTGTATAATATACCCAAGGAAAATGCGGAGAAAAATGCGGAGATAATTCGGAAAATTTCCCGCCCACAAATAAATTTATTGTGCCTCGTTCCCAATTATTTTCGTTGGATAATGTTTAAATGAGATGTGAAATCTGATGCGTCCAACTGTTTTTTTCTAAGATATATTACGGTAGCGGTATCTATAACCACTACTCTTTGGATTGTGGGCAATTACTTTTTATTATTCTTATTATCTTTTAGTATAGATTTCACACTTTTTTAATTATCATTAATATATATGCTAGCGAAAATATATTTTTATCAAATAGGAAACAATATTCTTTCTTTGCAGCCAATAGTTTATTTCATAAATATGTGAAAATTATCACATATGTTTATAGAAAAATAATGGTCATTAAAATGATCTCTAAATTATAATAAATGGTGCAAGTGGTTGAAACTCTTAAAAATTTGTGAAAAGTACTTTTTTTCAACATAAGTATATATTGTATTTATATCATATATGTATATAAAATTCGAATCAGTATTAAAAGAAGAAAAGAGATTAAATATCATTCATCGAAACGAGATCAAAAATATCTCACGATATTTTAATAACTGATTAATTTTCCAATGAAAATTAATCTGATACTATGATTTCTGATAAATATATTTTTAAACTCATTTAATCATAAATAATTATTTAAATACATAAAATCTGTTTATATTAAATGGAAAAATGAATAAAATATTTTTTCTTAACTTTAGATACTTAATTATAGTTATGTAATAATATTCATCGTAAAATTCAATTTAAATAGAACTGTATGTAGACATTTATTATATATTTATTATAAAATAAAAGTGTATTTATTTCGTAAGATCATTGAGCTCGTGAAACATCCAATAGATTTTTTAACAACGCTGTTAAATAAGTTATTTTAATTAACGATTTTATGGGGTAGATTTTTTTGATTTATGTATGTATATAAAAATATATAGCGCTTGAAAGCTCTATAAATGCATTTCGGCAGTCGTACCATAAATATCCCTAAACCTTCAAAAATCCGACATATCCGGTAAACCATTCGACTGTATAAATAATTTAATATCAGCATAATATATTCTTCCTAGTTTTTGGCTATAAAAAATACATTACTCACGTAGATACTTAAAACGTTAATAAAAGTAACCCAAGTACTTCGTTAAATTATCCTTCATAAATCTCCTTCGTCGTGTAAGTAATTAATATATTACACAAATAGCTATTTAACCTACTGATATAAATACTGTATGTAGACATTTTTTTATATATTTATATGAAAATAAAAGTGTATCTATTTCGTAAGATCATTGAGCTCGTAAAACATCTAATAGATTTTTTAACAACGCTGTTAAATAAGTTATTTCGATTAACGATTTTATGGGGTAGATTTTTTTCGTCTTTTAATCTAATTTATTACATACACCAAACGAAGCTAGCGAATGTGCGAAAACCGGACCCTCAACTTTCTGGGTTTTAAATACTATTTTTGCTTCGTTCTGATTTTTTAAATTTAATTGCTTTTCAATGATAGTCAAAATGGTTTAATCTAAAAAAAACTACTTAATATTTTTAATTCAATTAAAAATAGGTTTACAACTTAGCTAAATATTTCCAGAAAAAAAAAATATATTATTTAAAGTTGAATTTAAACTTAGCTATTTAATGATTAGACCAAATATTGTATATCATTTAAGATTAAGATTATAACTTAGCTAGATAGCAATTAAACTAAACATTGTACAGTGGAATCTCAGTATAGCGAAGCACAAAATAATAGATAAATTTTAATTTCAGTAATAAAAACATTTTTTAGTTACATCATAAGTTACTTTATAATTAAAAAAAGTTTTTTATATGTTTTTTGTTTAAATATAAAAGCCAATTTTTAATCACATTTACTGATTAGAAAAAAAAACAATAAACTGAAAATATCGACCACCTAATATGTTGCTTTAGACCAAAAGTGGACAGTAAGCTTAATATGTGCTTTAAAAATATTAATAATTTTGAGTTTTTACTGTATTTAAAATATTAATAAAGTAAACCTAATTAAAATCTATAATAAATTAAGAATATTTAAAATCCATATTAAAATAAAAAATATTTTTTTAGTTGAAAAAAATATTTTGAATAAATTTTGAAATTTTATTCTGAAACTTTATAATTTAAAAAAATATTTAAATTAGTGTTATACAATTTTGATTAGTTTCCTTTCGAAGGCGTTAGTAAGGGGATTTTTGCAACACTATGTGCTCAGTAGTTGGTTGTTAATGAATAGTACTTATTTTGAAACTTTGCCCCTTTTTGTTGGAAATGTTATTAAAAACTATAACTTTAAATTGTCAACGTGTGCCAAAATCTAAGTACATTTTTTTCTGTATAGAGAAGCTAATACAAATGCACATTATTTATATTATATTTTAAATCCCGAATAAACTAAACATATTTAAAGAAATATTTTTATAGAATTTGATGATTTTTATATAAAACATATTATGATAAGTGTTTTACAATTTAAATCGATAAAATCAATTTCGTAGTTCGTTCTCGAGCGCGCCCAGACCAGGGATTTCCCTTTTAAATTTGCTCACATGTGACAGCTCTTCTGTCATCTGGCAAGCGCTCAGTTTTGTGCAATTAAATAAACAGTGAAATATGTTATAATCACAGCAAGTGTCAATTGAAGTCGATTTACAGTGGTGTAGCATTTAGATAATATATAGACAATATAATAAAATCTGTAAATTATGAGTGTGCCAGTAAGTGTTTGGTTATATGAATAATATATCCCGGTTATTCTAACAAAATTACTATTGACTTTCTAGGATAAAATATTCAAAGACAAACAGCATTGATTTGACAATTAAAGATATACATACCAAGGGTTATTAAACATTACAAAGGTAATAATAATGAAAAATCTCATATTTACCCACTATATAGTATCGTTTACAATTAATTTTCAGAAGCAATGAAAGATCTAGTAACATTTACGTATGTCAAACAATTAAAATATGACGTACAACTTATCAGTTCAAGAAGTAATGCCAATCTATGTGTTCAATCATCTATGGTAATTTCCGTTAATTTTGTTCTTCGATTGTCGTTTAAATTGTATTTATGGATTATATTAGTAGTAATAACGTGTTGATAAAGGTATTTTTTTATTTATTTTTCAGAAGCAATGATAGAACAATTTTATATGCTATATGACGACAACGTAGAATTGGTATATATAAACAAAAAGTGAAGTCACTCAGCAAGTATTATCTTTTTATAAGGAACATACTACATAAGTTTGATGTAACTAAGTATCCTGAATTTGGCTGTTCCAAAAGAGAAATGATTGTACAGAAGAAAAATTGATAAAAAACCACGACGTAGAAACATATTTTGCTACATTGGAATTAAAAATAACCCACTCTTCGATATTTTGGCTATCGATTATTCCAGGTATGCAATTACATATTTATAATCATTGTAAAATGCCGTTAACATCCAAGAAACTACACATTTATAAACTGTCTATTGGCTGATATACACTGCGACAGCGCCGATTTGATCGACATTAACTTTCAATCCTCATACATACTAAAGTTATATTACACGTTCACATTTGAAATTACCTGGTTTATTAGCAATTTGTCAAATCTAACGAATATGTACATTAAATCAAAAGCAATGATAGTTTTTATGTATTGTAATAGGAAAAACTCACTTTTCGACCTCGGAGCCCGTCGACGGGAATTCAAAATTTGCATATTTCACTACGAAGATTGTTTATCTAGTTAAATCAATGTATTCTTATAATCCTTACACATATTATGTATATATTTCATTTTCATAGTTATAACATACCTAGTAAATTTGCAATCCGAATATTTATATTCAGTCAAAGCGAACGACGTATATGCCAAAATAATGAAAACTATTGTCGCGTAGAAAAATTATTTACAACTGTTGTCACGTTACTGTCGGCCATCTTGTTTTATATTTGAATGCTTATTTTTCATTGGTCGATAACAAAACAATTTAATTAATAATTACAACATTTTCAAATTTAAATTTTTATGTATTTATAAAACAAATATTAAAGGTAAACATGATTTTATATTATATTAAATTAAGAATGATTTAGTAAATTATATGCTTAAAAGTATTATGTAATATACTTAAAAAGGTACATTGAATAAAAAAATATATATACTCATGATACCAAATACTAACGCCTATGATTTTCTTTAATAATTTTAAAGATATGTTTTAATAAATTTACATACATATATTATTTATAGACTGAGAATTAAAATAGCATGCTTGTACTACATAGATAACTAATATTTATTAATTAATGTTTTTAATTAGCACTCAGCTTGTATTAAAAGATAAGCTAACATAAGATTTTTTATATTAAAACACAAATGAAAGAAGAAGTTGGACGGGAAAATATTATATTACATATATTACTTTAGACAACATTTTCCGTAGAAGCAACCGCATTTTGCGAATTGAAGTAGTTCTAAAAAACGAGCTGCATGGTAAAAAACTGACTTTTCTAATGGAAAAACTCGCGAAGGAAAATTTTATGCAAACGCCTTTAAAAAAAAGTTGCGCGAAGTTACCTGACAAAGTTGAATGAAAGCGCAAGATGATCGCTCAACATTATAATTTTGTTGTTACTTGGCTAGTTAAACATCATAGCAAAGTTAGATAATAAATTGTTCTCTAGCATGCCGTTAACGTTTAGTTTAGTATTATATAAATAATTTTAATTAAAATTATTTTATAAATATTTCGGTATATTACATTATTTAATTTTATTAGAATAACATTAATTTTTCAATAAAGCGTCTGGTATACAGTCAAATAGAAATCGTTGGTTATGATTTGATTTAAAATTTAATTAGAAATATGTCAAAAGCATAGCTAGGAAATATTTATCTGCATAACAGATATGCAAATATAATAATTAATTTAGTTTAATGAAAATAACTTAAAATACTATTATTTATTCTAACTCGTATATCAAATTATGTATCGCCAAAGAGGGATTTTTTAAAAATGTATAGTATATTCCTTTTTTTTATAATTTATTCATGTATGTACTTAAAATAATTGAAACAATAAGTAAATAGTTGTAGTGTTTTGATAATTCATTAACAATTGTAAAATTAAAATGCTGCAATTAAATTATGCAAGTTTTTAGCTATTAAAAATTAATAAAATTGCTCTTGTTGTTGACCAGGGTTGACGTGAAAAGGGAAGCAGCTGCTTTTTAGGCAATTGATGCTTTGCCGTAGCTCTGATTGATTTTTGATGATGCTGTATTTGAACAATCCGTGTGTCAAACTTTTAATGAAGATTTCCGTTGAAAATGAACATGGAATAGAACAATTGAAACTTTTATAATCTAGTAAATATAAGAAAGTGTTATTTTTCTCTGACCACTCTCGAAGCTTTGACTGATTGTGACGATTTGGGGGTAGAATTAAATCAAATATTTTCTTATAAGAGTTTTTTTACCTCATAAGACTGTAGCAGATGGATATTTGGTAACACCGCACTTGTTATTATACATTCCATAACACTCATATATATTTTTTTATTTAAGTAAAAGCGAAAACTTAGAAACTTACCCAATTGAAACAGCTATTATATACGAATACAAAAACTATAATAGTATTATTGTTTATGAAATGCTACAAAATATTGTTGTATCTTATAAAAACATGCATATTTAAATCCACCTAATTGATAATAACAGATAGTATAATATGTTACAGACATATATGTATTTTATAAATTAAACATCCAAAAAAAATTGAATAGTAAATTAGTTTAGAAACTTTAAATTCAACTTTTACTCGCAACTAACGATAAACACAATTCATACTGATATCTTAGTATTATGATATTAATAAAAGTTTATTTTAGAACCTAATGCTAGAAACACTTTGAAGATGAAAAAATACAGATATTTTAAATATTGAGCAGAACGGTCAGCTTTGGTGTTATGAAATTCATAGAGACAATACAAAAGTATAGAATTTTAAGGTCAACGCAATTATTTATAGCTTATAACGTCGTTGGTGAATTATAGAGCTTTAGAATATTTATCAAACTTTAAAAGACAACAGGTAATTTGCGTAACAAAACATATACATAAATTAAATTATACCTGAATTTTCGTCAGAGGTGATAGTAAAGCACTAGTATTATATATTATATAATATGCTACCTGAGTCGAATTTAAGAGTTTTTAGTTAATGTAAAGCTTAACATTTATATCAAGAGATTGTATATTTATGTATGTTGTATTTTAATATTATGGTCGCTTTTTTTATAATAATAATTATTAGTATTTATTATGCTAATATATGTGCGTGTTATTATTGTAGCAGTATCTGTGTCACGTCTCCAAATTGTTAAACTGAGTTAAACTCTTTGATTTTGGACTTCGTGCGTGGACCTAGTTTTACTCAAAAGCAGCTGCTTCCTCGTTATTTTTAATGTCGTTTTGGTCGGAACTTGGAGTAGGTTCACTTGCTACGAGTTCCACTGAATTATCGTGAAGTAGTAAACGCAATTTTAATGTAATGCACAGTAAATTGGAAACGTGTTATTTGGGTGCGTGTAGTTGGGGGACTAAAAAATATTTTTTGCAATACGAATCAGGCGCGTGTGGTGAGTGAGGGTGGAGGTGTGAATTTGTATAATATTATTTGTAGGATAAACTGCAAAAATAAAACTGTACAGGTTTCCTAAATGGAATAAAAAACATCTTCGTGCATTAATAAATAAATTTAAATATTTTTTTCTTGATGCACGAAGTCTTTAAGGTTTTTCTGTTTATTTTATATATTATATTTATGATTAGTTAAAATTTGTTTGATGTGAAAATTAGTTAATAAATTAATAAAATAAATAATAATAGATATCTTCCCTTTGGCTCGCTCACACATAATGTAACGGGCACCCAAATAGCACGCCCCCAATGTACCGTGTAATTGGGGGGTCTATTGTATATGTATATGTTTGTGAAGATATTTATTATTGTTATTTTATGAATACTTCATATCATATTAAAAATAAATATGATATATTTTAAAATAAAATATACATATTATAGATATAAAAGTTAAATATACTTTGCACTTTAATTAGTTTATATATTGTACTTAAATCAATATACAAACATAATAAAACTAAATAATATTATCATGCGATATGTGACACATAAATTATTATTTTTTAATAAATATTCAATAATTATGTAACGACGCATTTTTTGAATATCATCAAGTCTTTCTAAAACAACTTATTCTAAATTTAGTCAAAATATTATCTTAGAGACGCTAGATTATGTTTGTCTGGTACACAGAATACGACTCTTTTTTATCACCAAAAAAATGATTACCTAAAAGTGAATAATAAAAAATGCGGACGAGAAAGCCTAAAAATAATAAGGAAAGTAATTGTTCTATAAAAAAAAACGAATAGTGTGCCAAATGGCTCAATCTCGCTGAAATAATTTATCAAGATTGTCGTAAGACATCCATCATCGTCATATGTATATTGGAAAAAATATGTTGTTACAATATCAAATTTACCTGTGCAGTATATTTCAGTCAAATTTATCATCTGCTGTATAATAAAAACCACATTTATCTCAATAAATGTCGACTTTTAAATTTTAAATATTGATAAGTTTTTGGTTTTAAAGTTTGCAATTTTCCAACTAGAAACACTAATTATATTTGAAAACTATAATATGATAAAAAATTGCATTTTCAATGTGTGTTATGTTAATATGGTTTTCATACTTTGTAATCTTTATTGCTTCACTTCAAAAGGTTGCATATGAGATTTATTTATAAAGTATTACCTTGTCGCCAATTTTCCTTTTGAGCGAATTTCTATGACCCCAGCCTTTCACCGCTACTATTGAACGTTTGAGTTGACATTCAATTTATCATTATATGGTATAAAAAAATGAAAATATGCGCATTAAATAAAAATAAAATCATCTAATACGTGAGAATTGGACCGGTGACAAAAATTCCACAACCTAACGACGGGTCAACTATCTGGCGAGTCATATAACAAACAAAACCTGAAAAATACAATTATTCACGGTTAATGAATCGTGACTCAACTCAATACATATAGTAAACAAATTGTTTACCTAGTAATTACTCATTTTAAGCCAATATAATACTCCTAGTATTTAATATAATATAAAAGTTATTTTTATAATATACTTACAATGCTATTAAAATGCTGTTTATTGTACACTTTACCTAGAAAATTTAATTAAATTTCTAAGATATTCTTATGCATTTGAAATAAGACGTCCAATTAGCACTACACAAACAAAGATAACAGCTTGATGAAACGCCTCAAGGGTATAAAATTTATCTCAAATTGTCTCACGTAGCAGTCTTATGAGGCGTAATTATCCCTATCCAAAATAATGGTCAATAATGGAAGATCACTGACTATTTGAGATAATGAAAAATGCGCCTATATATTCTAAATTTTTCGAACCGTAAATCAGTTGAATTGGACTCGCCAAAGTGAGTACAAGAAATCAACATGAAGGTAAGAATCTATTGTAATTGTACTATGTCATCTGCATGGAATGTCATATAATGTAGACTAATTTGAAAAGAGATGATCAGCCATAAATTTAAAAAAATGTACTTTTTGCTTATAATACATTTAAACATAAAATAGTTTTGCACTAGTTTGCCACAAATGTTATACATACAACTCAATAAAAAATAAAAGTTATGCAAATGTTTGTAACTTATGCTTTGACTCAATGATTTTGACGTTCACTATATTGAAAAGTATATGTTAAACTCTTTCAATTCTTAGTTTTTGTCTTAACATTATGATTTTGATTTTGAAAGAAGAAAACATACTTTTTAGGTATTGTTTTAAATATTAGTTTTGTACTTTTAAATTTTTTTTTTCAATTTTTACAGCTTATTATTTTACAAACTTCATAGTAAACCCTTTTAAATCTTAGTTTTATGTTTAACATAATATTTACAATTTTTTTTAATAAAAAAAGTAATTTCTTGAGTATTAATAGAAAAATATAATGTTCAATTATTTTTTGATTTAAGTTTTTTTTTGTTATTTATGAAGTCGTTTTTGTCAGTTTTATAAAATAATAAGCTTTTTTACTTTTGTTGTCATTTTTACAGTTTAATGTATTACAAGCTACATGGTAAACCATTTTAAATCTTAGTTTTATGTTTAACATAATATTTTTAAAAAAATTTAATAAAAATAGTAATTTCTTAAGTTTTAAAATAGTAAAATATAATGTTTAATTATTTTCTGATCTATGGTTTTTTTTTTGTTGTTTTGAATTTAATTATGTTTTAGTCGTTTTTATCATTTTTATAAAATATTTTGCTTCTTAGCTATTTTCAGTTTTTAATTAAGAATAAATTTTATTTTTTGCCACAAATATTTAATAATCTAATTTAGTTAAAATAATAATAATTTAAAAAAAAATTCTAAAATGTATTGTATATATATGAAATTATACGACTAGTATGCAATACTTAATTTTTTACTATTTACTACGTCACAGTGTATATGTTATTAAACTTCATTAAATCTTATTTTTAGGCTTCAAATAATTATTACGATTTTTTAAATATTTTTTTTTTTATAATAATGAATTTACTTTTTTGTACTAGTCCGTCCTATTATTTTTACAGCTCAAATATCACGTATTCACGTGTAGCTATTATGCATTTTTTTTACAAAGATTACAAAAATTCAATGACTTAATTTATTTGAAATAATAATAATTTTTAATCTACCACTTGAATTTTTCCTAATTTATAATGCGGTTTTTTAGTATTATATATTAAATTATTTATGCGATACTATATATTATTTGCCATTTGTTACAAATTTTGTAAATAAAAAAATTTAAATCTTGATAAAATTACTTTACGTATAAATCATAGCTAAGTGGCAGAAAAGTTTCAAGTGTAATCCAAACGAAATAATATCTACGCTTAAAAGGTATTTGTAAAATTTATTTAATAAAAACTTCACATAATTTGAACAAAATATTTCAGAGATAGTTTACATATTTATGATAATTTTAAGGGCAAATATTGAGCATTTTTAATCCGGAAATGATACCATTATATAATATTAAGAAAAATATTATTTTTAGCAAGAACCTTGACTTTAAATGAACTAAATTTGTACTTTGTATAATATTTAATCATACAAATGCATAAAAATATAAATTATTTTAAAGTGATATACATTTTTAATGTAGAAATCATTAAATGTCATGATAGTCAACAAACTTTAAATATAAGTTCAGTTTTATATTTAAAAATGGCGATCGATTTTTAATAGCTGATGATGCACTATTTTCTTAATTAGTATTTAGTTTTTGCTTTTTCTTCGAAAATTTACAAAATTTATTAATATCCAAAAGCTTGATTTGAATTTTTTTTAATACATATTAAGGATCTAGCTAGATTTTTATTAATCATCACAATATTCATATGCAAGATTAAGAAAATATAAGTAAGCTTTATCTGTGATGATCGATCGGAAGTTTAATTATATATTAATCATTAATTTTGATCTCCTAGACATGATAGAAATTTAAAAACATTAAGATCCAGGACTTGAGGATCAATAATCAAATCACTTATATGTTATTCATTTTCAAATGTTCACTGTTAATAAATGGCCATTCTTATATGTATTTCAGAACATGCTTAATTTATATAATAAATTATTATCATATATATTTTTTAATTTCAGATTATAGCTGTGTTCTTGCTCTTCGCCTTTGGGGCTAATTGCCATCCAATTCCATTATACGACCTCCGATATTTTCCGACCTTACTTCATCCATTAAGACACGCTTTCCCAACTATGCCAGATATGCACAGGCATATGGACCCGCTCGCCAGATTTATAATACCAAGGAGATTCGATTTCCCGCATTATCCCTTCGACAAAAGAGTTGACGAAATTCGCATTCCAGAAATGGACTTCATACCCCGCCCCTTCGATAGAGACTTTTGGATCCATAGATTAGATGATCCATTTTCTCCGCCCATGGTTTTTCCGCGGGTAGATGAACGATTCTATGAACCAGTGCCAATAATAATCGAAACCGAAAGATTCGTCATTCAATTACCAGGAGAAAAAGTTGAAACTACAGTTCCTTCTGAAGTTCACGAAGAAAAGCCGAATGTTGTTACGCTTCCAGCGACAGTCGTTGGGCTGAAAGTGCCAGAAATGGAACACAAGACTGAAGTTGTATCCACTATGCACGTAGTTGATCCTGTGAAGATTGATGAAGTTAAATTGCCGACCATTTTACCAATTGAAATCAAAAAGTAATTCAATACTATAACTGTTTGAATATCTTATTAAATAAAAATATATCCGCAATTAATGTACGACTTTTTTTAAACACCACTAATTTTATTTTTTAAAAAAGAGTAAAAACATCATAGATTTTATATAAGTAGTTCACTATTAAATTAATTTATAGCTGGGTTAGATTTTATAATTTTTAATAACCACAATTAACTGTCGTATGCATTACACATATTTATAAATTTATAATAGAGTAACTACTTTGACGAATGCGATACCCTTTACTATGCTACAGTATAACGATTTATTAAAAATACTAAGAATATTTAGCCGCAGAATTTTCATTGAAGTAAAATGAGCATTTACTTGAAAACGTATTTTTAGTATTATTATTCCGCGAAATGTATAAGATCAAAAAGTAGTTGTTGAATTTTAGTCGTCGCTTACGCAATCGTTAAAGGTTGATACCTATTAAAATTCTGTAGAATTTCAAGGTAATGCTCTTGTTGCTAATTATTTTAAATATTAATTTTGCCTGGAAAGTATATATTGTATACTCTTTTCTAAAGATTGTAATTATATTATCCAATTCAAGCAATTTTAAATAATTTGCGTGAAGATAATTATGCGAAGTGTTTAGTAAAGAAAATTTATTGATTTTTTATTATTAAAATATGATTAAAAATATATTGTTTATTTAAAATAATTTTGCTGATGTGTAATGTATTATTTTTATGGCAATAAAAATAATACATCTCAACATCATTAAAATAGTACTAAAAGCTTTTAATTTAAGGAATAATAAAAATATGGGGAAATACTATATAAACGTTATGCAACTTGTATCATATTTTATATTAATAAAAAATAAATATTGCTTGGTTTTTAAGCCATTTGTTGTACTACACAATTAAATTACAGTAGAACCTCGAATTGCGACTAACTTTGTTTACGAGCGTTTTGCAATACGAGTAAAAAATGATCGATCCTGATTTGATAAATCAATGATGTCTTGCAATACGAGCAATACGAATTGCGTTAATTTCTTTTCAACTGATTCTTCTCGACAGTCAATGATTCTTCTTGCAGTGAATAAGTATCTACTGTACCTTAAAAAATATAAAAAAACAAATTTTGCTATCGTTGTATTTTAAAATGGTTGCTTTAATAAGACAAAAATTTAGAATTAGGTATTTATTATTTTTTTTAATGGTAAATCAATAATAATTTACCTTTAAATTTGCTTGATATTTTATTTAATTAAAAGTAGATAAATTTATTGGTATACATTTACCATTGAAGTATTTAAAGTAAAGCGCTTTACCCAACTCTCAAAATAAAAATAAAGCATGCTTTTCCTCGCAACGTTTATTAATTATCCTCACATTTCCAAATATTTGTAAGCACTCACATTGTATCACTATACTGAAATTCAACCAAAGCGCTACTATGTATAATTCAACACAACAATCGACGGTTTATTTTCAACTTGAAAAAATATCCTTTCGAGCAAACGTACCATTTTATTTCATTTTTTTTTAAAAATAAAAATACAGTATTTTTTTCAGAAGAGTCAAAACAAAGCAGACGCGAAAGGCATTGTTTCTGCAATAAAGCGAACCACACACGTTTCGTATGTCTGTGGCAAACTTTGCAGAACGTGTGTGGTCGATCGACGTCGGATTATTTGCTGAACCAAAGCTTTGATTTTTGAAAAGCTCTCAAAAATACAAATATCCGGAGCTTTTTTTTATTAAGCTGTGCTGGCAGCCTTGATTTTTTTAACAATAGTTCAAAGAGACTTTTGTTATATGCGTGTATAGTCAATAAATTCTAACGAAGCATTGTACATTATTTCACTACCAACAAACGGTAGACAGCTACTATCTAAATCTTATTAGGTCATCGATATGACCAAGTCGGTATAAATAGAAAGCTAAACTAGACCAAAGACGTAAAGTCTAATTTTCAATGAAAATCGATATTTTGGCGATCTTAAAAATAAAAATGTGTATACCTTTCAAGATAATTATGTTTATAATATAATACTGTATTTTATGGGTACTGTAGGTCTTTCATAAAACTTATGCTTTAAATTTCTAAAAATGTCTACTTAAATATACCCTAAGACAAAGAACGATACTCAAACGTTGAGAGATATGCAATCAGATCGAGGGATTTAATTCTGTATATCAAATCGCAGAATAAAGATTCCAGCCTCACATCATGAGAAATGAGTAAACATAGAGGAAGCACCATAACAGGTTTTGATTAATGAATATTGATTAGAATTATATAAATATTGCATAACAACCTACAGCACTAAAAGAATTCCAGTACAATATTATGTGACAGTTGTAATAAAATTCATAAGAGAGTAACATACTTAGACCTACATATATTACAATAATATAACAGTATTACAAATACAATTAAAATTATATTGTATCAAGGTTAGCTTACACCGTCTGTCGCAAATCCACTAAGACTAGTCATATCTCCGTCACTTAGTTGTGGCATGCGTTTTGCAGGTTATGGTTTTGATATTCACCAACAAAAATTTTTTTGCGCTTGCTCTTCTGGTTCGACCAAAAACCGAACCCATGGCAGTTGGTCGTTGTTGCATGATAATGGGCAATAATGTAATCGTAGTGCTCAGCTACACTCAGTATTCACCTGATTTGGCTCCATGTATTTTCTGGCTCTCTTCCGCTTCCGGACGCGTATAACTTAAAATGAAACATTATATGCTCAATCTTATACTCTGTAAATTGTATCGCTTTGTATGAACGGTGTATAATAATAATACACGTAAACAAAGGAAATATACTTAATTTGAATAATAAAAATAAAAATTGAATTGATTTTCGTGCCGCCGATATTGCATTCTGTTGTTTCGACCAATGAAAAATAAGCGTTCAAATATAAAACAAAATGGCCGACAGTAACATGACAACAGTTGTACATCATTATTATTTATAAATAAAATTTTGTTACGTGACAATAATTTTCATCAATTCGTCATGTGCGTTGTTCCATTTGACTGAATATAAATAATCGGATTGCAAATTAACTAGGTGTGTTATAACTATGAAAATTAAATATATACATAATGTGTTAAGGATTAGAAGAATACATTGATAACAATCATAAAACAATATTCGTAATGAAATCTTCAAATTTTGAATTCCCGGCGATAGGCTCCGAGGCCGAAAAGTGAGTTTTCCCTTTTATAAAACATAAATATTATCATTGCTTCCGATTTAATGCAGAATACATTCATTACATTAGATAAACAATCTTCCTAATGAAATCTTCAAATTTTTAATTCCCGGCGACGGGCTCCGAGGTCGAAAAGTGAGTTTTTCCTTTTTATATTACATAAACATTAGCATTGCTTCCGATTTTATGCACATGTACGTTAAATTTGACTGAACGTTTAAAAATAACCTAGGTATGTTTTAAACGTGAGCATGTAATATATATTTAGTACGTATCAATATTGAGGTTATAAATGCTAATAATACGTATTTTTTTATCTACTGATATTTGGGGACACTATATTTTACTACGATCGCGTGACAATGATTGTGATGCAGTCGGTTATTTAGCTAAAGGAGCTTGGTTTCAGCTAAATAAATTAAAACCATTATTGCAGCATTAAAATTCACCTACATCGTTCCGTTCCGAGTGACGACTCGCAATATACATATGCATAGTTTCTTGACAGACATTTTACAATGATTATAAATATGTGATTGCATACCTAGAATAATCGTTATCCAAAATATCTAAGAGTGGCTTATTTTTAATTCCTATGTGGCAAAATATGTATGCGTCATGGTTTTTAATCAATTTTTTTTTCTGTGTCATCTTTCCTCTTTAGGAATAGCCATATTCAAGCTATTCAGTTACATCAAACTTATGAAGTATGTTCTTTATAAAAAGACATTACTTGCTGACAGTGACTTCAATATGGGAAGATTCACTCTTTGTTTATATATACCAATTCTACGTTGTAGCCATATAGGTCATCAAATTGTTTCATCATTGCTTCTCAAAAATATTTAAAAACAATAAGACTTTTATCAAGAGTTAAACATTAAACATATAATCCATAAATTAAATTTAAGCGACAACCGAAGAACAAAATTGACGGAAGTTACTATAGAGGATTAAATACGTAGATTGGCATCTCTTCATCTTCTTCAAAATTGTCGCAATATGTCATATTTTAATTGTTTGCTATACGTAAATATTATTAGATCTATAATTGTTTCTGTAAATTAGCTGTAAACGATACTATATAGTGGGTAAAATGTAACATTTTGTTCACACTAATACGAGATTTTTCATTATTACTAGCATTGTAATATGTTTAATTAACTTTGGTATGCATGTTTGTCTTTTAATATCATATCCTGTAAAGTCAATAGTAATTTTTTTAGAATAACTGTGATATATTATTCATATAACCAAAAACTTACTGGCACACTCATAATTTATAGTTTTGATTATATTGTCTACAATTTTAAATGCTACATCTCTTTGAAGCATCTTCAATTGACACTTTGTAAGAAAAACGCCGTGATTGTAACATATTTATTTAATTGCACAGCGCTTGCCAGATGACAGATTTTTAGCGATATATTTATGAATTTCATGCATGAAATGGTATTATCATATTGTTTCTATGAAATAAGACGTAGCTTGTCGGGCTTATCAATTGAACTACTCTTTAATTCAAGAATTGAACAGCCCAATAAATTGAATAAATCAGCAAAACAGTCGAAAGACTTTTAGTTCAATTTAGTAAGGAGTAAGAATTTGAATATTGTGCTATTAAATCATAAGCATCGGTGGCAAAGCCACTCTTGCCATAACAAAAAAATTGAGCTTATTTTTTGAAATGGGATACCTCTGTAAAAAAAATTTGTGCAGATTAGTCAAAGCATATGCAATGAATCAAAAAGAATAAAAGCATCTATAGAAAAGATTTGGGATTGGCATTAAAACGGTTGTTTTTTATTTTCTCTAGCAGCCAATGGTAATTTGTCTTAGAAATACTTCCCTCAATTCTCAAGGGGTGTACTGAATTCATTCATTCCGCTATTAACTTTCACCATATATATATACCTAAATCATAACTTTTACCACTTCGCTTCCGACTTGGAATCAACGAAAGTTCAACCATACTTGGATCAAACCATTCACAACAAATCAAGTCACTTAAATCTCATTAATTAATTTAAATAAAAATTATTAAATTTTTTTATTTGCCTAGAATTAATTTTTTGTTCAATTTAATTTATTTAGTTAACTAATAATATATATTAGTTAACTAATACTATAAAATAAAATAATTAAAAATTTTAGAAAGCAATTATATATGAAATTTTGGTATTATTATAAATTAATTCACAATACCAAAAATTTTGCATTAGGATTTTATAACAGCTGACTTTTACCTTAAAATATTTTAATACTATATCAATCATAAATTCTTAATAAATTGCTTAAGAAAAATCTATACGGAATAAAAAATATATTTAAATATTATATATTATATATGTATGTTTAGTTATATTATATAAACATGTATTAGAATAAAGATTGCCCATATTGAAAGAAAATCAATGTTTAAACTACTACTTATTCGGGCAATTTCAATGTTTTGGACCGCTTTTGGAACCCTGAATCAACAGTTGATCCATACCCTATCTTATCTTAACGTATTATCAATGTTCTAAATGCGATTCAATTACGACTTTCACATCTATTTCAAATCGATCGTTTTTAACGACATCGTTAATTGCAATAACGCTGAACGATTCGAATGGTAATGTCGCTTAATCGTCGGTGAGGCGCACTATTAAATTAGCACTTAGCTCCGAGTATAGTTTTACGATATCACCTTTAGTACACAGATAAGTATTGTCATTAACCGTCGCGTGTACACACACGCTTCGTTGATTAGATCGTCAATACCTGTTTTATAGGGGTCGTTAAAGGGATGGGGCGAAATAGCAAAATATCCTCTGGCGGATCAAAAACAAAGGCAGCTTCGATCATAAAGGGCGACAAATGAACTCTGAATTGTGTCACGGTAGCGTTTATTGTACAATTTTCCAAAAGGTGTCGCTAAGTAAATTAAGCCGGTAGCATTAAAGGGTTAAGTTCCACAGCCGCTTCGTTGAATGCCTAAAATGGTAAAATTATAATTTTAAATCAAGATATTTTTGTATAGATCAAATATTCTATAGTAACTGTGGTATAGAAAGTTTCGGCATACCTTTTTCGGGTTAAATCTCTGTAATACCGCTTCTTGAGAGAGAACTCTCAAAAGTTTCGTTGAACGCCTACAATAGTTAAGAATGCTATATTAGATATTATCAATACATATAATATATTAGATAAAATAATATATAATAAAATCACCGCAGATCATTATGAATTAAAAATTTCTCTTTCGAATGTCGAATTTTAAATGTCAATAATTTGAGGGCACAATTTTTTTTCAAAAAAATTAATCATAACTTTTTTCTTCCTGTGATTGCTATTACTAATTTAAATATGTTTATTTATTAAATACTGTGTTCAGATTTTAGATATTCTTTCCTAGTATATATATACATATATACGTTGGGTGATTTTTTTAGAGAAAAAGTAGTTATCCGAGCGTTGATTGTCTGATTTTATACCGCGTAATATACATAGTTGTGGGCGTAAACCGTAAACTCACATCGCACGTTAAAAAGGGTCGTAGGAATGCGGCGTGCTTCTCCGCGGCTTCTAGGTTTGTGGACATGGTTCTCAGGAGTTCGGACGCGCGTGTGCCGTGTCTCTTAACTGGTGTTGTGTATGAGTCACTACAATTTCAGTCAGGTGTTTCACTACTTTACTCTCACTAACGTCATGTTGCAATACAATATTTACAATAAATAAATCCGGAGAATTATTTCTCCATGCAACATATTTTTGTATGGTTGTAGTGTTATTATAATGCTTAAATTACTTGTATATATTGAAAGGAGAAAATTTTATCGATTTGAAAAAGTAAACAACTGCGCGAAGCCATTTTAAATTTAAAATTTTACCACCCACTAATACGAGCTTTGTAGGCGTATGCTCTAACAAACGGAATATTTTTACATATAATGAAATATGAAAGGGTTTTCCGAAGGTCAAATGAGGGGTGAACGCATTCTATATGACTCACGCATACTACTACTAACAGAATTTAAATGTATGAGTTGCGTACATAGATATTTATAAAGAAAAACGAGATCATTCTCAACTTCTTTATTAAAATTTGATAAGGAGATGAATAATAAATATACTTAAGGAAATTATCCAGCTAATTTTTATAATCACGAGTGACACAAATTTAACTTCAAATACTCTCACAAAGTAACGACAAACTCAGTAAAATTCATTGTAATATGTTAATATTTAATTTATTTATTTACTAAATTATCAATATTTATATTAACTATTCTGTTATAAATTTTTAAAATAAAAAAATCACTAATATAAATATGAAGTACTCGAGTTTTAAAAGTGAATTCAACATATTTTTCTAAACAAATATTTCTAAATAAAACTACAAGTACTTTTATTAATATATTTTTTCAGCACCATCTTTGTATTGATTGTGAATATATTTAATATTTATTTTCATTAAGCTCCATCTATCTAAATTTTTTGGTAAAATGTGAATATTTATTGATTTGCTAAGTTAATATTATTGCTTGATATACAACAATTTAAATATAGTATAAATTAATTATTAAGCATTCAAAATAAATTATTCAATCAACTATCACTTTGAAGCATTATAATGATCCTTTCGAATTTATTTGTCATTGAACTAATAAAATTCTTTCAATAATAATACACTACACCTAGATCATGGTTGTATTGAAATTCGTCTGTAAACGGATACTACCGCTTTTATTAAAAAATTATTTATTAAAATTTTAATTGATCAATAACTTGGAAATCAAATTATGCACCTATTATATAAAATTAATATTATTATGTTTATTGAAATAGTAAATAAAACAAGCAAATATATAAATAAATAATTGTTTAAGGTAAAAAATAAAATAAAAATTCCATATGTATAAATTAGTCAAGTTAAAAACCAATGTTTGCAACTTGTATTTTTAACACAATAGTATTATTATAATACGGTATTTTTAAATAATATTGCTTTTTAATTAAATGTTCACCTTAACTATTAGAATTGTAAAAAAAGATGTTAAAGTCTAAGTATGTCATTAATCAAATACATATTAATTTATGACCCAAAGACTTTTCCTTTACGGTCGTCCGCAATGTTTATATTTTTTTTATTTACTATCGATAATGTTTAATGAACAACAATATATTTTTTAATTGCCATTGAACTTGACATTTTGAAGGCAAGTTTTAGTCATCACTGGTAGTCCTTGACTGTTGATGTTTAATAGAACATCTTTGTAAAATTATATATACGACTCATTGGAAACTAGATTTTTTTCTACTGGAACCTGAATCCCTGATATTATTTCATACGTCAAAGAATAAATTAAAAATGCAACTTAAAACATATATGCAATAAACAAGACATGTGATACGACGCAGGAATATATTAATAATTAATAACGTTTATCCAAGTTCGTGATAATCCTTAAACGACCTTGTGAATAAGACATAGTCATTTACTCATCACTATAATATGCGTATATGCTTGATATGTAATAAATTATTAAATGAGACTAAAATGAAAAACATGACATTCTATATTACATTAATAAAGCAAAACAAATCATAACACTCAAATGAATTTGTATATGTAAATTGTTTTAACCACAGGGGACTTACCTGTGAATTAGTATAATGATAATTATGTATTTTGTAGTGTGACATGCGTTTTGTAAATTTATTTTCCTTCTATATATAATAACTTTCCTTGAAAAAATATTCAACACATGACAATGCAGATATAAAAATCAATAGTAATTTGAATTTAGCTCTCCTATTTTTAATTCTCTCAAGATAATTTATTATCAAAGAGTTTTATTATTATCTTAAATATTACTATATACAGAAATGTTGTATAAAATAATATTTTCAATCATAACATTTATTGCTATTTAAACACAACAATTTATTTTGTCGGGACAACCCCTAAGCGTTGCGTCGAAATCAGTTATCAAATATTTGCCGAATTGGTTGAATTTTAAGCTTATATATAAATACTAAATACCTTAATATTATCATAACATACAATCTGATTTTAATACTCATTTATTATTTATATTAATTTAGAACTGTTTCCCATATTTGCCTATATTTCTGAACTACAACTTAAATTCTTCTAGTTAAATAATAATAAGTATAAATTAAATAGTAATATAATTTTTGTGTTTTGTGTGTTTTGCCTTTAAACTAATTCTTAATTTTTGTGTTTTATTACTAAATTTATCAGTTAGTAAAAGGTCTTTCATATACTTTTACTATGTTTATGGTACATGTAACTAATAAAATACATAACTTATTAAACCTATTAAATAACATATTTCCGTACACTTTTTTTATTTCCGTTCTATTCCTTCATTGTTCAAAAAATTCCAAAAATATACTAATCGTAGCTCAAGGCAGAAAGTTAAATAAAAAATATCTTTTTATTGCTTCTAATCAATTGCTGGCGGTGAACTGCTTGCGATAAATTTTCCTAAACTTCAACTGACTATCTTTCAATATTTCTAAAAGTTATTACATTTTCCAGATACCCTTGCCATTGGAATCCTATTATAGTTAAGGCATGTTTTATAAGTGTTTTCACCATAGACGTGGTTGGAGGATTTCATATTAAGATTTAGTATGCCATTGTCAAAGTTTATATGCTAGTTCATAGCGTCCTCTTAAGACTTTATTTTCAAAGCTAAGTAATATTAAAAATCTGAGATATATTCACAAAAAGTACGAATTGTATATGTATATACTCAGTGCTACTTGCTAGGAGAGTTGGAATACAAATATATTATGCTCTATAAAGCACTTTTCAAGACGTATCGATAATTAACAAATTTTAGATGAGGGGTATAAATTGCCTCAGAAAGGCGCGATTGCGTCCCTATCTCTTGACCATTGTGCACAGGACCTCAGCGCGCTTCTCTTACACGAACTATATATTATACAAGAGTGTTTTAACATGTTGTGCGCATTTATATAAGAGTACATAACCTAGAGTATGTATGTGTGTGAAATGTTTCAACTATTTTGCATAAATGCCATCGTGACGCATTGGGAAAACCTGTCAAGTCGTGATGATAAAATAATAAATATTTATCTACCAGTTTTGGCGAAAGGTGAACAAGTTTTTATAGCAAATTGGGTCGAAGGAGGTTCATGCCCCTTTTTGAGGACATGAACATCTTCGACTTATGACCAGGTAAAAACAGCATTATAAAAAAAAGTGAAATGTATTTTATTTTCAGCTTGACTTTACACTCCTTTTGAATGTGACGCGTCAGACACTACTCTTCTAAAAACAAGCATTTGAAAGAATAAAACTCAGAACCAGGAGAGAGAGAGAGAGTAATATTGTCTCAAGGACCATAATCCTTAAGCACCATAGTTTGGTAAGTAAATAATTTTAATTTACAGTTAAAAGTAATCAATATATATTTATATGACCATTTATTATAAATAGCACGAGCTTACATAATTTAAATAAAGCAACAGATTGACATCCTGCTATGAATCAATCCGCCAATTAAACCCTAAAGTGTAACAAAAACTTAGCATAAAAAATATACAAATTTTCCTTAATCTGGTCTTAATAAATCCTGTCATGAGACTGGGAATTTACGTGAATTATTATTTATATATTCAGTTTCTGATAAAGTATTTAATGAAACACAATTGTTCTTTAAATAACTGAAATCACGTAAATTCATGTGCAACAATGACCTTTGAGGCATTTTCCCAGTATTTTACACCACACGACCTTCACAACCGACAGAAAATCGTCTATATTGTCTAGATTTCATTTAATTCATTGAGGTATTTCTCGGAACTAATTTCTAAGAAGATCGCGAATCTTTGATTCCATTATTACATCATAATAACAGAAGGTGTAGTGAACTGTTTATATTTGTATATATGTTGTTTATAATTTATAATAAATCTGCAAATTTGCAATCATTGACCCGCATGTGTGAGAAAGTGTGTAACTAGTTATCGACGATGATTTGATTCATTAACAGGTTTAGGTCGTCACGCTGTGCGTCATGTGTTGGGTTTTAAGAGGATGCCCCGGTGGCTTTTTTTCACCCGATTTTGAACTACTATTTAGTGTTTATATTGAAGTGGAATGATCGGTTAGGATTCATTTATACTTTGTCTTCTAACACGGCAAGATGAAGTCAGACGAGTGTCAAGTAACGCAGCACTTCTTGGAGGTACGCATCGAGGATACTACGTTATGTTGTTAGAAGTTCACCTTCAAAATTAAATTATTATAAAACAGTGAAATATTTCGGAAAACGGTGTGGTTATAGGCCATTAAAATACTTGTGATTTTACATTTATTTAAAAAGTGCTTAATAAAATATTGGTGTATATATTAACAAGTATTTAAATAAATAAACTTATAGAAAAAAATGTTTAAGACTCCTTTGCATTCATAAGAAAATCTATCATCTTTATGAATGGATACTTTTATTTGTGTTCCCACACATTGTGTAATGAACGCGGATATATATTCCGTCTTTTTTTATAGTAAATAACTATCTATAAGGCAACTAATTATCTGATTATTAAAACGAGGGTTGCCATATTTATATATATTAATGGGTTAATTAACTATTTCTTGTTAAAAATTCTATTAAAATATTTATACGAGACATCAAATTTTTTACTGCACTTTTTCTAAAATAAAACAACAATTTTATACTACAAATTAAATAATCTTCTTGGGAAAAAAACATAAAGTAACATATATATTTATAGCACATTTAAGCTTCAGTAATTAAATTTATTTATTTTCTAAGTTTTAGTACCCCAATTAAAAAATATTCTGTGGACTAAATAATCTTTAAGTCTGTAATTTATTATGTAAAAATTTTTTTGATCCTATAATTTTTACAATATAAAAAAATATTATCTGTGTTTTTAATATAAATAACCAATAAGATATTTTTCGTTAAACTTAAATTTGATATCTAGTGACAGGTTTTATTATATACATATAAATGTGTAAAATGTGTAAAAGTATAAAATATTATCATTAAGATCTTAATGCACGATGATATATTTTTATTGCATTTGTAAAACCAGAAATTTTTAATTTCTACAGATTATTATAAAAATATTATTATGTAAATTCACACCACCTTAAACCTAGTTGTAGCTATCTACCTTTAACTTTTCGGCCTTTCAAGTATTAAATAAATGTAAACGCTATTTTTTTATTTATCACTCATAAAAATATTCTCGTCCTGTATTATTTTATCACTGATATAAAAATACAAAAACCATTATTTTAGTGCTTCTTGATCATCTGTCTATTCTCATCATTACAAATAATCTATTTTTTTTATTGAAAACTACTCTCTATTTTGTCTTTTTTAAAGCATCATTTTATCTGATTAGGCACATATATTTTTACACCATCAATGAAACGAGACAATTTATTACTTTCGAAGCTGTTTTTTGTATTAACATTTAAAATATTTTTCATCCTAGATAATATTTTTCTAAGAATAAATTTCTTAATATTATTATTTTATCTTTTTAACTACTTAATATTTCTATAATAAAATTATTTATACATCATAATTAAACATATATTTTTAATTCATAATCATACCTATTTTTTGTTTGGTGATTATTACGCAAAAAAAATCAGAAAGGAAAATTGCGCACAGTGAAAATTTCAAACAAAAATCCTGCTCATATAAATTCAGATAATTAATATACACATACATATACGTATATTTAAATGCTTTTACAGTGTATATATGTATAACAGAAGTTAACATGGTTTTAATTTAAACATATTTTACAATTATATTAGTAATTTACATTCCCTATAATAACACATTTTTTTCCTTAAAATAAATAAAAATATTAAATAGTTGGAATTAAAAATTAAATATATTTGACAATTAAACAATCACCTATATTCAGAATTTTTACTGTGTGGAATTTTCGTATGCGCAATTTTCATTTGCACAATAATCCGGTCACTCTTTATTTTAAATTAAATTCTTCGTTTCGCAACGCCTATCGGTTAAAAGCGGGAGATGAGGACGAATTTTTTTGTGTAACACACGTCTAGTGTTCTATATTTTCAATACATTCTTTATTTTTTTGCTTCCAAAGCCATCGGAAAGTGTCACTACAAATTATTTAACTGCAGGAAATATTACCTATTCAAAAATATAATCGCGCGAATAAAATTCCAGCCATTATTCTTACAAAAAGATAGCTATATTATATAAATTTTATAATCATAATAAAGAATCACTATCCATTAAATAAATCTTTGATTAAAAAGTTATTTATTTATGATTTTTCTGTTAGATTTTTCACAACTTTTTCTTTGCCACTATTGCCAATACAATAATTTAATTTTCTTTCTGCAAACATACATTACTTTTTATAAAACTAATATATGTATATTATTAACAATAGTGGGTCTTAATTTTCACTACTGTGGTACACCGTAAGAATACTTACTTTATCTTTAATATATAATTTACTTTAACATTTTGTTTTAATTTAAAAAAAATATTTAACTGCTTTTTTACGAATTAATCTGCAGGAATTAATCTCTTTGGCACGCCCCTGACGAAAAAAATGTTTCTGTATAGCTTTTGTTTTATCCTAATTTACTATTATGGTTATCTTCAGGGATCATAAATAATAATATCAATAATTGACGAATGATAATTGCTATAACAGACCGCTTTTCATTTTTTTAAACTCCTATAATTGTATATATGCTTGCTCACTTATATAAGTGTTTATGTTTCGATATATTATGTTTAGTTGTAACATGACATTTATGATCAGAGTAAATAAATCAGTGCACAAGCAATACCTACAAGGCTGAAAACCATGTTTGAGTATCGGTGGCATCCATTTTAATAATTGAAAGCTATTAATAAAGCTTATAATCAATATA
Organism: Plectrocnemia conspersa; assembly: GCF_051122295.1. Taxonomy (NCBI): domain Eukaryota; kingdom Metazoa; phylum Arthropoda; class Insecta; order Trichoptera; family Polycentropodidae; genus Plectrocnemia; species Plectrocnemia conspersa. The sequence goes on from NW_028277174.1 coordinate 25,867,653, forward strand.
TGTCACTTTGCAGTTGGTGCAATGCATATTTCAAAATAAAAATTCATATCTGGTGCAAGAATCGATCCCATGCTCTCTGGATTATTATTTCAGCACATTATTGAATTTGAATTGACTATTCTGGTCTTAAAATATCTCGAACTATTGCTAGCAACTAAAATTTTGTTATTTTAATATAGATACATTAAAAAAATAAAACACAAATTTGTGTACCGGCGTTCGTCGTGCTACGACTAGATTTTAATAAATAAATAAATTAAAAAATAATAATAATCAGCCGCGCCTTTAAGAAAGCTATGTTTATAATTATGACATCACTGTATATAGAATAATACAAGCACGTGTTTAGTTTTTTTCTTTGAATTAAAATATTTTAATCTGCACATCGTTAACTGCGCTCATAAAAAAATCTCAAACAAAAGACTATTCTCAAACTGAAACTTGTACACTTTATGTTTGTATAAATTATTACAATTTTAATTAAAGTGGCAATATAAATATTTTTAATTTATTTTACGTACATACATATATAATTTATAAATTTTAGCTTACAGTTATTTAATACATACATATAATATTTATTAAAATTTAAATATAAAACTTAATGTAAATTCTTAGCTATTTATTAAAATGTTTCATCAGTTTTTAATTAATATTTTTTTTGTAGTTTATTAAATATTTCAAGATCTAATGACTTTCGCCCAATCTTCAGATATCTACTCTAACCTTCGAGTTTTATTTATTTCTGAAACCAACGGTTTGTGTCGGGCTTCTCTTCTTGGGCAGTTGTCTTTAAGTTATTGGCTTTGATCCCTTTTTAGAACTCAAATGAGTAATTAAAAATGATAAATTTTTCAAAATTACGGTTAAAACTACTTGCTAAAATATTTCGGTCAAACTTGTAAAGAGGTACACACCATTTTAAAGAGTGCCTTTATATGATGGCCAAGGCAACGGAATAAACCACGAAATCCAAACGACAGTGGCAAAATAATTGTATCTGGCATGTGCTTTTACTATTATTAGGGTTGAGTTGTATGCTGTATTTTGAACGTTTGTGGTTATTGTGCACTACCGGGTGTCCCACATGATATATTTATCTATTGTTGACGGCAAGCTTTTAGTCTTATGGAAATCTTACTTTGGCCAAAGCCAAAGTTATTGTTCGCTTTATATCTTAATTTAATATTTACGACAATTCTATGGTCGTTTTTAATATCTGTATTTCATTGCTAAAAACCGCTTCATTGATTGCTAAATTCGGTAACTCAAACTCCTTAGAGATCAAATATTTTTACTAAAATTTAATTTATATTAATAAAAAAAAATATAAATATCCGCTAAAATATTAATTTATTTGACCAAATAACATAATTTGTAAAAATTAAATTTAATTTGATTAGTACAAAAAATATTTTCGCACATTTTAATAAATTTGTGCTACTTTCACACTCAATTAAGAATGTTGTTGCTAAATCGCAACCACTGTCACTATCGTCATTCAAAAATGACATTTGATTTTTTTAATCCGTGATCATAACAACGATAAATTTTACGATTCCATCGAATAATTATTACGCGAAAATATTTAATTGCGATTTATATACATTCGTGATATATAATATATTTATATTGACAATCGTAATGGCATCTTCGAACGTGATTTGGGTATAAAATTATTATTTTCCTCTCTTTTTGTATTCAACACAACATCCAGGTAAATCTCATAAGTTCGTTGTTTCAATAGTGGAGATTTTTTATTTGTGAACAAGGATAAAATAAATAATAATTACAGGGCTGCCACGATTTATCAAAAAAATTGGATATTAACTTCCGTCTGTGTGTCCGTTTATATTTTAAGACAATCTTTCGATATAAATGTTAAGTAATACGTTTGATGCAATTTATAAATTCGTTAACTGAACGGTTGTATTATGGTTGATTTCTTATGAAGGAATTGAACTAAATTTGTCAATGAACTATATGCTTTAAATTACACTGTGTTCTAATATGTATTTCAACATATTTTTCACCATAGTTGCCACATGCGACTTATACTTAATTTATTAATAAATCGACTTAAAATTAAAACTATCTACATATTACATAAACGAAAGCGTTGCTCTTAAATCACATTCATCCGGTTTGTTAAGATTTTTTGCTCAATGTTTATGTTTTTTCGCTTGCGTTCACTTGCCAGTAATCCTGAGAATTTTGCTATATATGTATTCATATGAAAAGGTTCTCATTTAGTTCACGACTGCCATTCTCTTTGTCAGGTTCACTATGAAACCGGTTAAAGTACTCATTGATATCATTTATTCTAATGTTAATATATTGTGCTAATGCTAGTTTATTATCGACAGGAAGGTGAATGTGATGGATCTAAAGAAGAAAAATATGAATCGAAATGGAGTGACATGAAATTATTGGAAAAGTTGAAACATATAAAAAGTTACATAACAGTTGAACCTTTATTGGCCTGTTATGTGATGCCGAGTGTTCTTGCTGCATTGGCTGTTCAAAACATGAATCTGGAAAAAGCTTGCAGGGTAAATAAAGGTTATGGAGAAGAAATATGCGACAAGCTAATAAATCAAGAAGCTGAAAATCACACGTTGGAGATGATTGAGGTTCAAAGTTTAGTGGCAAATATGAGCTCTTGGAAGTCTCCTTTGCAGACCTCTATCCCAGCGTTTCTAGTGATATTTATAGGGGCATGGAGCGATAGAACTGGAAGAAGGAGACCTTGCATGATGTTGCCACTATTTGGAGAACTTATCACAAGCGTTGGGCTGATATTTTGCACCATTTATTTCTTACAATGGCCTATGGAAGTTGCTGGGGTTGTAGAAGCGCTTCCACCAGCTCTAACTGGAAGCTGGACCACCATGTTTATGTCTGTTTTCAGCTACATATCAGATAATACGTCTATAGAGGATAGAACTTACAGGACCGGAATAGTCAACGTGTTCGTTAGTTTAGGTGTTCCTATCGGTACAGCTCTCAGTGGTATTCTGACCAAAGTACTTGGGTTCTATGGCATATTCACGATATCAATTGGTTTTTATCTGATGGGGTTCTTGTATGCGATATTTGGAATCGAAGATAAAGTAATCGTGACGGATAAAAAGGAAGGCAATAAGAACTTTTTGATGGATTTCTTCAACCCAAAACATGTTAAGGACACATTGATGGTCGCTTTCAAAACGAGAGATGGAAGCAGGAGATTGAGGGTTATGTTGCTGATGCTGGTTTTCGTTACATTGACTGGACCGACTTACGGTAAGAGTTTTTTACATAAGACAAGCCAAAATAACTTGTTTCGTATATTGGATGAATTAAAGAAGGTATGTACGGAAATAAATAATCACGATGATGTCATAACTACTATTTGTTATACGCATTTAAAGCGCATGACCTCTCATCTGTTTAAATACATATACATAGCTATTTCCGTATCTTTGTTGTATTTAAAAAATCACTATGATACTTTTAGATTTATCCAATATAATAAATATTCAACTAACTAATTAATATAAAAATAGTTTAACCCTACATTTGAATCAATGTTTTAACTACTACAAAATTATAAAACTACAATATATTTTATTACAAAAAATAAATTAACCTTAGTTAAGGAAAATTATTAACACCCTTATTTTAATTCAATATTTATTTATCCCAATATCATTGATTTTATTATTAATAATGCTTAGCTAATTTGACTTTTGCTTAGCCAAAATTTTTATTATAATATAATGTACATTCAACTCCAAAAATCCACTTTTGGGTGAAAATGATTTAATAATGTTATCTCATACCTTGAATCAAAATAAACATGCTCAAAAAAATTCTATTTACAAAATTTATTTTTTTACAAAATATTGTATTTTTTGCTATTAGTATTGTATTATTTTTTAATGTTTTGATTTTATATAATAGTATGTTAAATACAGTTTTAAAACAAACAGTAAAGTTATATATCTAATACGTCCTTAGCATAACATATTGGATAATATATATAGTGAATTACTTATTATTACTCTTATTCATAGAGCAGAAAGTAATAAAAATGTCTATGATGTATTCAGATAAAAAAACTTTTCTTAAAAAAAAATATTTTTATTTATAGCTACTATAAACATCAATGTACAGTGAGTTATAGAAATATTTTTTTATAACAATTATTTATATTTAGGTAGAAGAAAAGTTGGCAAAAGCTTCTATTGACAATGTTATTTTTATTGTAGTTAATCTATTGCTGCATATATTTTTAGTCAGTTTTATCATTTTTTATAGATACGCGTTTCACGTAGTTAATATTATATAAATATTTTTATGTATTTTTTTATAGTATATTTTAAACTTAAATACTAGAAATATGTTAATTAAAATAACAAAATCAAACATTTATTAACAAACAGATTTTTTGATTACATGCAATCCAAAAATTTCATTCTAAAATCTGTATATATAATTTAGAACTCTAAGATTTGTACAACATACCATAATCACTAATACAAATGATAGTAAAATTAAATTGAATTTTAAAGGAAATCTGTATATTTTTTATATATTCCTAAAGCAGATGATTTAAAACTAATATTTTGTGAATTTTATTAAATGCAAATCATTTTTACCTTTTTTATTTGATTTTAAAAATATATATTTTAATATTGGAAAATATTTGATTTGTTAATTTACTTAACTCTCAAATATGTGTTTCTTGCTAGTGAAATAACAAACTTGTTTTATTTTATACTGATAGCAAATCTTTGTACGTATGTACGTATTGCATATCTAACTGATCTTACAAAATACAACATTATCATTCTCACGCGTTAAAATCGATTTTGCGTATTTTTAACAATTTCAAACAAACAAACTTTCTCAACCGTTTACTCAATTTTTCAGGGGAAACAGCTGTCGTCTATTTGTTTACACGTTATAAATTCAACTTTACGGAAGTGGACTACAGTATATTTATGGCGTATTCTGTCGTCATAAATCTATTAGGTAAAAGCACCCCTTAAAATATTACTTTATAATATAGCATATATTATAAAATATTAAAACAAGTACACATATGTTTCAGGTATTATACTGGCAGTTTCATTCTTCAGTCGCTATCTGAAAATGGACGATTCGCTGATAGGAGTCATATCTGGCCTGAGTAAAATTTCTGCCAGTTTCATATACGCTTTTGCACCAACAGTCACGTGGTTTTATCTGGCACCTGTCTTTGACATACTAAGCGGAACTGGAATCATAGTGATGCGGTCCATCGCTTCGAAGCTTGTGGAGTCTAACGAAACTGGTATTGATTCATTCCCAACCTATATAAAAAATGATTTTGCAGTTCGCTCAAAATTATAAATATTCTCTGGTAACCTTTTTTGGTATATTGGTCAAAATATTCATCGTTTTTGTTCTGCACGAATTGCCAAAAAAACACATATGCTTAGTAAGGTCACTTTCCATATTGACCATAAACTGTAACTGGTTTGCCCAAAAAAAATATTGTTGGATGTTTTCCAAACGCCCTTTAAAATGGATGTCGATAATAACACTAAACAACAATTTGGTACCTTTTCTTGACATCAAAATGTAATAAAATAGCCCAATTTTCATACAAAATCGTAATCTGATTTCTTGTATTCAATTTAAGGTCTGGTTTAATTATTGTAAGATTTCAGTCAAGTTTATTGATTTTAAAAACTATATACATACATGTATAGTAAAAAGAAATATAATGTTTAATTAAAGTTTGATATATTAATTAATTATAATAGACAATTGCTAAGTTTCAGATATTACAGTCAATCGGTTACCGAGAGCTTAATATATAATATGTATAAGATGTACTTCTGGAAAGGCTCTCTTTTCTGTAAGAATTAGCTGCAATTAAATTCGCTGATATAAAACTCACTTTAATTACTAATTAATTTATTATATATGTTATATTTTAGGCTAATCTTTATTAATTTAATATTATATTCTTTGTTTTAAAATTTAGTACATGTTTATTTAAATTGTAAAAAAATAAGTTTGAATAAGGTAAATTTATAAATGATAAAAATGCACAAGAAACATTATTAAGTATTTTTTTTTAAAAATAGTTAAAAATTATACCAATATTTTTTTTCAAGCGATTTTAGAAATTTAGAATATAGAGATTTGTATAAATTTGATGTAGTTTTTAAATTAAATCAGCAATCATTTTAATTTAAACAATACATCAAATTTAAAAAATACCGGTTAAAAACATTCTTAGGTATTTTTAAAACAATAGTTTATAAAAAACTTTTTTCTTTTGATATTTATAACTATATAAAATATACCTCAAATTACCTTTTAATAATTTATAACTGTAGTAAACGGTAATCATTACACATCTAAAAATAAATATGATATATTTTGTAAAAAAATATTTAAAAATTATAGCAAGATATTTTTCAAGCGATTTAAAAAATGTATAATATAGACTTGTGTAATTTGTTTTAGTGTTTAATACATCGAATTTAAAAAATGACAGTTAAACACATTTTTAGATATTTTTAAGACAATATTTTAAAAAAATATTCTAGACAAATTTTTCTAGCGACATTTTTTGTTTTAATATTTATAATTATATAAAATAGACCTTAAATTAACTTAAAATAATTTATAATTATACTAAATGGTAATCATTACGATGCATTTAAAAATAAATATTAATAATAATTTGCTAAAAAAATAGTTTTACCAACTTAATATTTTTAATTACAATACAGAGACCTAATTTCTACTTCAAATAAAACATTTTTATAGAAAACGTTAACTATAGAGCACAATTTTTGTCTATTTTGTAAAAAACACAGTCCAAACTTTATACAACTTTATTTTTTATCGCGACTTTTTTTATTTTAAAATATATCATTTAAGACTAAAACGCTAAAATTTTACTTTAAAAACTTTTTTCATATTCTGTAAAAAACAAACATTTTTTCTAGCGATTATTGTACAATTTTTTTGATTTAATCTTTATAGTTTTAATACAGAAATTTTAACTCAATTTGATATAGGTTTAATTCACAAATACATATATCATAAAAATGCACGTTAAAAATATTTCTGAGTATTTTGAAAAGAATACTTAAAAAATATACCTATACCAAGCAATTTTTTTGTAACGTTTTATTCTTTTAATATTAAAAATTCTAATATAGGGATTTTTTTTTTAAATTTTATCAAAGATGAAGTCAATTATAAAAATGCATTAAATCATTATTCATTATTATTTTAATACAAAGACAAAAACCTGTATTACATAGCTTTCGATATTTCCGTATGAATATATGAACTAATTTATTGTATTTTATTTATAGGAAAAATACATTCACTATTCGGAGTATGCGAAGCAATAGTGCCCATGATATACACACCTATGTACAGCCAAGTTTATATTAACACAATTAATTCTATGCCTGGAGCCTTCTTTTTAGTGGGCGCTATGCTGATGGTACCTTCCGTAATAACATTTATGTCAGTATATATATAAAATATTTATTTTATTTAAAATTTATTTTAATTATTAAATAAAAATACATTTTTTCCATAGGGGAATGTATTTGTTGGAGCGGAGAGACAAACAGATAGAAGCCAAAAAGACACAACAAGCTAATGACGCACTGTGATATTTAACATAATTTATATATTTATAATTAAGGTATTCGCATATAAAGTATGTTATTTTGCGTTGTGATATTTAAATTATTTAAATTAATTATTAATAAATTTAGCTGATATTAAAACCTTTAAATAAAATAAATATGAATCGAGACATCTGTTGGTAAACAATGAAATAATATTTGCATTTACTTTTTTAATAATTGGATAGTTCATCGACAGATCACGCAAGTAAATTTTAATTTTAACTAATAATTATTTGTATATAAATTAATACAATATTTTATACATCAACTTGATTCAATTGTGTAATATTTAAGGAAATACATGTTTGAATAAAACTTAAAAGTTTAAAGAGCGAAATATTTTTTATTCATTCTAAGGAATGTTAATACGACAATTACATGATCACCTTGCATTTTTTTTATTGCCTCATCACGATATTTTTAAAATTACGTTCATATCGGTGAGAATTATTATATAATTGAAGTAAGCACTAACGTCATTACATTACAAAACTCTACAGACATCATATTAGACTGCTGGACTATATAGGGCTATAAACCAGCAAAACTAAGCTAAAATTTGAGTCAGATATCAGAAAGTAAAGACTTTTCTCTATAATTTCAATTTTATTACGTAACCTATATTCAAGTACTATTTTACTAGGAGCTTTGGGATACAATTCATTGCATTCTCGGCGTAGCATCTACTAGGTAAAGCTTTTTTTATAGTTGCTAAGGGGCGGTGACGACAACCCATCAATGCTCGGTGACTTTTGGCAGTGTCCTAGAGAGTCGCGATCGCGTCTCTTATTCTTACCCGTTGCGGCCAAGACGTCAGCGTTTGAGAACGCTCCTCTTGCTCATTTATTTTGGTGTCATACTGTTTCTTATACATTGTATTTTATACAATATATACTGTTTAGTTGTATAATTATTGTATGTATAATAGACATTATGACGCATTGGGAAAACCTGGCAAGTCATAAAGATCATGTTTATAATAAAAAATAAATAGTTTCATGAAAACTTGTTATGGAGTCCTTCACCTTTTTATATTTCTATCAAACATATATTTAAAATAGAATTCGTATATTTTTTTAAGTTAAGCTATTATTTAAAATATAATTTTTATACATATTTAACTTTTTATATCAACCATAATAATAGCGATTAAAACTTCGTGAATCAACACTTTTATAACAAATCTAAGCAAAACAAAAAAGACAATCAAAACTCTTATTGCTAATTATATATTATTGCTAATTAAATATTATTGTTTATTATTTAATTAGCATTAGAATTTTAATTAAAGGATTAATAAAACACTAATGAAATTATTGCTATGTTTATATTAATACATATTTTAGCGCAATAAGAAATTTTAAAGTTCTAACTGATATAGAAATTATTTTTGGTTAGAAATTTAAATTCCAGCTTCGATTAGTTAATAATATATTATTCTAGCAAGGACACCGTTTCATTTCTATTTTAATAATCACTTACATAACTTTATCGATTGTGAATTCATATGATGCTTTTCAAAAGGTCAAATTTTTATACAATGAATAAAAAACGGACATATAGTTATAATGATCCTTTGCAAAACCTGTTGCTGTATATTACGGCGGATCAAAATAAACACTCATAAACAAGCATAGTGAAATCCGGTTTTGTTTATGCATATATTTCTCCAAAGATGTTTTTACTTCGTGATCATTATGAATAATTTTCTTAAATCAGTACAGTTTCGTTCGCGGAGTAGAACAGTGTGTATATTAAATATGGACGAAAATAAAGCCAATACTAATGGAGACGCCGAAGAGAAAGACGATAAAGAAAAGTCTAAAAAATCAGAATGGAAACAAAAGTCATTTGGTGAAAAGTTAGCGTTTATCCAAGGATACGTAACTGTAGAACCAGTATTAGTGTGTTACTTATTACCGAGCATCTTGGGAGGTTTAGCTGTTCAACACTTGTTCTTAGAAAAGGCGTGTAGGGTTAATAAAAATTATGGCGATGAAAAGTGCACCAAGTTTATGGAAGGAAGATACAGCAACAAGACTGACGAAGAGGCTGAAGTTCAAGCTTTAGTCACCTACATGACAGCCTGGACATCTCCGATGGTAACTACTCTCACAGCTATCACGATATTATTTGTGGGTGCTTGGAGTGATAAATCTGGTAGAAGGAAACCATACATGCTGGTTCCTTTATTTGGAGAATTTATATCATTCCTAGGTTTGGTCTTGTGTACCATCTACTATTTAGAATGGCCTCTGGAAGTAGCTGGAATCATGGCAAGTCTTCCTACAGCTTTGACCGGAGGTTGGGCTATGATGTTCATGGCGGTATTCAGCCACATAGCCGATAATACTTCAATTGAAAATCGTACTTTCAAAATCGGAGTGGTGAACCTAGTCACTAAAGTTACTAATCCAATTGGAGCATCTCTCAGCGGAATATTGTTCGAAAAGTTGCATTTTCAAGGAGTTTTCTGGATCTGTGCCGCTATTTATGCATTCTCTATATGTTATGTATATTTTGGAGTCAAAGATAAAAATATTGAAAAAGATGCTGCACGACAACCAGCTAAAGATAATTGCTGTGGAGAGTATCTGAATTGGAGATACATTTATGATACGTTCATGATTATTTTCAAGCCTAGAAAGTATAATAAACATACTATTATAATTTTGGTGATATTGTGTTATATTATTATAGCTGGTCCAATTTTAGGTGAGTCGTTTTATTAATATAAATATTTTAATCATAAAAATAATAATATACAATTGTAGGTTCTGGTCCATTGACTTATTTATACTTGATGAGATCGTTTCAGTTTAGTCCAACCGGTTATAGCATATTTTCTACGTATTCAATCATCGTCAATTTATTAGGTATTTCCAAGATGATTATAGCTGTCCTAGTATGATTTTAATATTATTTTAAAATTTATTTCAGGTACATTAATAGGCATTTCAGTCTTGAGTAAATATTTACAGATGGACGATAGTTTAATTGCTATTTTAGCATGCATGGGAAAAGTTATAGCATTTCTAATATTTGCGTTTGCTCCCAATACTATCGTACTCTACTTTGGGCCTATTGCAGAATTAATTGGAGCTATGGCTATGATTGGATTAAGATCGATAGCTACGAAAATAGTTGAACCAGATGAAGTCGGTTAGTAGCATGTAAATAAATCTTATTAATGTATTAATTTTAAGTTTATTAATATTTGATATTTTCAGGAAAGATTATTGCGCTATTTGGTGTATGCGATGCATTGGTCAATATAATTTATGCCCCATTATTCAGTGCAATTTACAATAATATGTTTTTGGGAGCACATAATATGTTTGCTGCACTTTTTACTGCACCAGCTATCATAATTTTCACGTAAGTTTTTATTTTTTAAATTATGAGTATATAACTACAATTTGATGCAAAAGATTCGTTTAATTTAAAATACTTGTTTTTTATATTTATATAAAATTTTACTATTTTAATTAATTTACAGATGTATGTTTGTTTTACAAAAACGAGATGAAAATAGTGAAAGAAAAGAAAAGACATCTTTAAAAGGAGAAGAAAATGTTGCTTGTGATATAGACATGACTCAATTATAATATTATTATAAAAATATCTTTGTATAATTTTATTTGTAGTACATAAGTTAATTAAAATACAATTAGATATGTAAAAAATATATAGTTACATGGCCAGTTTTTTTATATTTATTTAATGAATAAATAGTATATTTTTATAAACATTTTTATTTTTACTAAAGAACATATTTTATGTTTACTAATACAGTTATAATAAATATTTTGCTTAATTACCTAAATTAAATTATTTTATCTTTATAGCTTATGGTAAAAAAAATGCATAATTGATTTATTAATGTTTAATCTATTCAAGTTTTAAACCACTTCCATTTAATATTTAATTACTTGCCAAGTCTATCGACAGGTGTCAATTTAATTATTTAAACATATTTATCACCAATGCGGCAATAATGCAATATAAAATCTCTTCAGAATATTATGATCAAGTATTCCTTGTAAAAAATCTACGTCATCATATCATAATATAGTATAATGATTCATAATCATCTTAATGCAAATTCACCAATTTGCTTACCTTGCAAATATTAATTATGATTGGTATACATTCTATACCAATCATAATTAATATTTGTACATATTATAATTAAAATTTGGTTTGCATTTTTGCAATTGTATACTATACAATTGCAAAAATGCAAACCAAATTTTAATGTGTTGTTATAAAAATTCAGTATAAGAAATCTGACACATTCCAAAACCAATGTTTTGGGTCAATGGCTTCTCTATCTCACACGTTGGAGGAGGGTTCGACTTCAACCAGTTTGCCGCTTGAATACCTAGCATATTTGTTCTTTCTTCTTTGTTCACCGCCGCGTAATAATCTCCGTTCTGCTTCTCTCGTTCCAGTTTTTGATGAGTATAATAGTATATTTGACGGGAAATTTATGGAAATTTTCTTAGCCACTCGGTCGACTTACCCAAACACATAAAAATATTTTTTTCTGCATCTCGCATGCGAAGTATGGATAGATCCTAAGTCAAATTTTTATCCACTACTTTTGGCATAAATTTAGTGTCTAATATTTCGAGAGTACCTCAAGGGTCCAACCTGGGTCCTCTGCTGTTCCCGTTATTTATTAATGACACAAATTCTAGTTCTTTTTGTATGCCGAAAATTTAAAACTATCGATTTGTTGTGGACTCCTTTGCTCTATAGAGTGATTTAAATTCTTTATGGAGATGGGCTTCAATCAACAATCATGTTGTATCAATTTCAGATTATTTCTAAGATCTTGGTGGGAACGTTTTAGCTAGAGAAACTTTCACTAAAGATATTGGAATCACTTTTGAGAGCAAGTGAAGATTCTCTCTACACGTTAACGACGTCTGTAATTGTTTTAAGATACTCGGCTTTGGATGTGGAACGCGTTTCACTTTGATCCAAGGACGTCATTTCAGCTTTAAGGGGCAAAAATTGGTCAAAAATCAGTGGTTGTTTTTTTAATATTTTGATATAATTAATCATTTGAGCGGTATCGCCGTACATGTACGGCGGTGGATCTTTCGCTGTTTATAGATACATATTTACATATATGACTAAAGAAATGATAAATTTAAAACATTATATTTATATAATATATTTTTTTAGTTTAATTTATTGCAAATAGAGTAAAAAAATAAATTAACTTAATCAAATATGTGTTTTTATTAAAATATATATTTAAAGTTAGTTTTATTAAAATTTTTTAGGAATGCAAAAATTATTTTTAATTTCTTATTTGGAATTTAGAATAACAATGACAGATTTTTCATACAATATTAGTATTACATACTACATTGTACATCATATTTATGATAACCTTATAGTAAATAGTTAGATAATATAGTTATTACACATAATACACATATTTATATATCTGAAGGGTCAAGTGATAATAACTATCAAAATATGTATCTGAGTGAAACTGTGTTATATAAAGTATTTACATATTAATTCATTTAATATTCATGATTTAAAAAGTTCTTCTTTAGTTTTACATTACACATTAAATTTCCCGATTTATTTAGAAGCACAAATTAAAATTGTAAAATTTGATCACTAATACATAAAATGGTTACTTTTCTTTTAAATATTTAAAAAATCGTACAATGTATTATATAACATATTAAGCTAATAAATGCGAATTAAAATACCATCTTTATTTTATACTTGCAATATTTAATATATGCCAGTAATAGCATAGTTTTTATCGATATCATAAAATCCATTTAAAATAATTGATTTGTTGCAGAAAACCGCTGATATGGTGAATTTAATTTTAAATTTTCTAGCACCGCATTTTTATAGTAAAATACCTTTATCTATATATAAAATACCTTGATATACAACAGTTTAATTATGGTAATACAGTTTGAATAAAAACGATCGTCATAGTAGATTTCAAGTCGTATCGAAGATCGAATTGAACTCTTGCAGTTTGAAGTGGCTGCTAAGCCGCTACTTTTATTGATTCAATTGGTCGTGATTGTCGATTCTTAAAACTCTTGATAAAAATGATTGAGTACTATAATATTATTGCTAATACACCTTTAAGGAATAAGATATTTAAAAGGTTAGGTGCGAGCGAGCGGCAGTGAGTGAGCGCTGATCATAACAGTGAGCACCACACAAATAACTCCCAACGAAATTATTTAATTTTATGTAGGACGTAAAGATATTCAGAGCGAAAACGAAGTGAGAATAACGACAGAGCAGCGGTGGAGAGCACGCATGGCTTGTTGTGTTGACATCTGACAATGTTGCGAGCCCAACCAAACAAATTAGGCCTAAAACTCCTTCAATTTTCATCATTACAGCAACACTTTTTCCAACTGAAAATATTATTTTGACCATCTATTAAAATAATTCTTAACATTTTAATATAAATTCTTAGCATTAAATAAAAATCATGAATGTTCCAATTAAAATTATTATTATTTAATATAAATTCTAACCATATAATATATATTCTGACCCTTTAATATAAATTCTGACCAATGTAAAAAAAAAATTCTGACTACATCCGTATTAAAATTCTGATCTGAAAAATACGAGTCAATATTTATTATATAATAATCATCATAGCCCAGCAAAACTTACTATGGCCAATATCCAGGACCCAAGCGCGATTTTCTCTTTCATTCTTATTCCGTTAGCGTCCTTGAAATACGGACGCGGGATAAGCCTATTTATTGTTTTATATATAATAAAAAAAAAACAGAATTAAATATTCAAACATCAATCTAAGTGTTTCCCTGGTCCTTCGGAGACCGATAAGATGCCCTTACCGCGAGGGTCAAGGTCGCGCGCAATTAACAAGAATAATTATCCTTGAATGAAGAAGGCAAAACAATTCTTAAAAATTAATATATAATAAGATCATTGTTTATTGGTGAAAAACATATAGAACTGTATTTTGCGGTTTTTGCTCTTCTCAACTAGTTTTTAATTTAATTTTCTTTAAAATTAAACAAACTTGAACATTTCGTCAATTTTCTAAGGTAGAAATATATTAATTAATCGAAATTCACTTTAGATTTTTTACAGAAAAAGTCACTATTAGACAAATCACACTTAATTTATGACCTTCAATGTTATTTTAATACACAAGATTTCGCTAATGCCTAATGTGAATATTAAAAATAAGCAATGAAGATTTCCTTTAATCAAGATTGTATTATTTTTTTTATTAATATTTATTAATAATACTTTATTATTCCTAACAAAATTACATACCATTTTTTTCTAGAAGTCTAACATTACGTACGAAAAATATCTACCATCCCAAAACTGGTTTTATCATACAAAATTCGAGGCAAAACATAATAAAGAAGTAAGTAGCACGAATGTACAATAAAGATCATGTACACAAATTCATTCGATTTCAAGTGACATATACCTGTTTAACAACTAAACGTATGCTGTGTTCATTATCAAACTAGTTGAGTACGTCTTCGATACTTTCAGTATTGATGCGTCCGCAGAGTGAGGCAGACGTGTGTCCGATTTTCGCGCAAACTTATTATAAAAATGAAGTGTAAAAACAGTTTAAAAAAATAATAAGCCATGGAGAATCAAACTAAAAGTAATAGCGATAGTAAACCGGAGAAGGAATATAAAGAAGAAGTGCCTGTAAACAAATCAGGATGGAGAGAGAAATCTTTGGGTCAAACATTGACACACATCAGGAGCTATATCACTGTAGAACCAATGCTAGCGTGCTACGTGATGCCTAGTGTCTTGGCTAGTCTTGCTGTTCAAAACTTAAATTTAGAAAAGGCATGCAGAGTGAATAAGAATTATGGGGACGAAATATGCACTAGTTTAATTGAACAAAAGGGTAATTATACTGTAGAAGAAGCAGAAGTTCAGGCGCTAGTGGCTTACATGACCGCTTGGAGACTTCCATTGCAAACCGCTCTACCAGCTATCATGATTTTGTTCGTCGGAGCTTGGAGCGATAGATCAGGCAAAAGAAAGCCTTACATGATGGTTCCAGTCATTGGAGAGTTCATCACAGCTGTAGGTTTAATCTTGTGCACATATTACTTCTTAGAATGGCCTCTGGAAGTCGCTGGTGTGATTGAAGGTCTACCACCGTCTTTAACCGGCGGTTGGGCTATGATGTTCATGGCCATATTCAGCTACATAGCGGATCATACGTCTCCAGAAGAGAGAACTTTCAGGATTGGAATCGTAAATGTTATCATATCAATCGGTGTGCCGGTCGGGACGGCTCTCAGTGGAATTCTGTTGAATAAGTTGGGTTTTTATGGAGTGTTTGTTATATGTTTGTGTATTTATGTGTGTGGGTTTATTTATGGATTCTTTGGAATCAAAGAAAATAAGGTTAAAAAAAAAGATGAGATACCGAAAGGGACATGCTGCCAAGAATATTTCAATTTGAGATACGTTTATGATACGTTTATGGTTTTATTCAAGCCAAGATTATACAGTAGGAGAATGAGAGCATTGTTGGTTATGTTTTGCTACATTATTGTGGCTGGACCTGTACATGGTAAGCATATTCTATAAAATACATATTTAACTTTGACATACTACGACACAGTTGTGCAATTATTTATATACTTATAAAAATATATAATCTTGTGCATAAAATATTGCTGTTATTGCTGATATTCATAATACAACTATAAAAGACAATTTATTTTAAGAATACGTTATTTCTTCATATGATTCAAGTTAGATTATGAAACCATTTTAATAAATCAATATGATATATGATGTATTTTCAGAACTATTGTACTTATATTTACACAATAATTAAATTTAACCTTGTACGTTTAATACATAGCTTTACAGTTTCTATTATTATAAATATAAAAAATAATACAGATTGTTGATAACGACACTGAAGTCTGAAATATTAAACTATACAATAACCATAAACCTTGTTTTAAAAACAATCTATAAAATAATAAATTATTTATGTATTTATTATCATTTTCAGGTACAGGATCATTGCTTTATCTCTACGCAAGAAGACAATATGAATTTAATGAAGTTGATTTCAGTATATTTTCCTCTTACTCAATCGTTATGAATCTTATAGGTGTGTAATGGTATTGAATACAATATATAAATTATTATTTAATTAACTATCTAATTTCAGGTGTTCTGGTCGGTATTACATTTCTCAGTAAATATTTAAAGATGGACGATAGCTTCATTGCAATTCTTGCTTGTATAAGCAAAGTTATTGCTAGTTTTGTATACGCTTTCGCTCCTAATAAATATTGGTTCTATTTAGGACCTGCTATTGAGTTAATCGGAGGAACTGCAGTTATAGCAATACGATCAATAGCGACAAAAGTTGTCGAGCCCGATGAAGTCGGTAAGAAAAATGTCATTGAAAAATACATTGTTAATGTAAATAAAGTCATGCATGCAGAGGCGTAGCTAGTGTGATCCTTAAATTACCTCCCCCCCCTACACATAATTATCTAATAGAAAATCTGACCTTCCTAAAAATCTGTAACTTAATGCATGTTTTCAATATGCCAAAACTTTCTGGGGAAAATGACCTCCTTTTGCCCCCCCCCCTTCCCCCAGTTACGCTACATACCTTTCACATATTCACTATTAATATGTAAAAGATTATCAGGCATTTCATTATTTTAGCACATGCTCGACTCGAACTAACAATGGGGAACATCAACTTTTACAGATTACAAGAAACTGCCCAGAAATTTCCCAGCCGGCTAAAATTATTTTTATCTATAGGGGCAGCTAATGCTGATTTTATGACCCGGCCGGTCAAAAAATCAGCAGTTTTTGCAACTGTTGTTTATTGTTTTCACATATTCAACTTAACTCTTAGCTATTCACTATTTTAGCGCATTCATTTTAAGAACCACAATACACAAACAGTCCTTCCATCGCGAAAATGCCACCCTCAAGCAAGTGCCGACCGTGGCGGTCCGCACCTAGCTACGCCATTGCATGCATGACATAATCTCAAATGTCTACAAATCTAATTTATTAAGTAAAATAAATGAATCAACATATTCATGACACAAAAACAACAAATTGTCTCCTCCAAATGTTTTATTACAGATGTTAGATATATAAGGTGATTTATTTAACGAATTCTGACTCAATTGTATTGTTTAAAAACATATTTTTTAACAAATACCCATGTCTGAATAACGAAAATAGTTAGATATTGAAAGACATGCTTTAGACTTATTACATATACCGATTGAACTGTAATTATTCTTGTTTAAAAGTATGACTTAAAGACCCGTCGAATTTATCATTTTTACCAATTTGTAATTTAGTGCGGATTTATAGTTTTATTCTTTGGGAAAAAATTGAAAAGTATGGTCATGAGATTCCTAATATATTATTACTATCCTTGTGGTCAAAATTTATACTTTACTTTATTTCGATTGTAATTCTACTAAAATTATATTTTGCTACATTGTAGTATTTTAAGGGTTCCAAAAAACAGTTCGAAAAGCTATTTTATATGTTTTATTTTTTTATTTAAAAAAATAAAAATTTAAATATTTGTTTAAAATTATGGGAAAAAAGTAATTTCATTGCTTATAAAAATAGTATTTATAGTAAAATAACCAAAAAGAAGATAATGACATACGTTAGAGTTAAATTTAGTTCTAAAGAACCTAAAAAACTAAGGTCTAACAATTTAACAGTTGTAGTATATATTTAAACTTTGTCTATGCCCAATTAGTTCTATTCAGAAACAATTTTGGTAATGAAAACGATATTATTTTTGAAGTAAAAATATTAAACAGTAGTATCAAAGGGCAAAATATTTTGTATATCACAGGTGCCAAAAAATATTAAATTCTTAGATAGAATATAAGTAATAATATGAGAATTCATAAAATATTTTGTTAGATGTCTTTAGCCAAAATAGTTGCAAATATTTTTTAAAATAGCAAATAAAAAATATAAGTATGTGATGGATTTTCTACTGTATATTTAGCCAAATTTAATGTAATACCCTATAATTATTAACTCTTTGATTACCAAGCCTTTTGTGAGTACTAGCTAAATATCAATGTATTACATATTAAAAAATATATTTGTTCAATAAAATTATTATTTATCCCTAAAAAAAATATTTTACTGCTCCGATTTCTAAATAACGTTGAATTCGGCAACTCTCGCCAAAGTAGCAAAATTATATATATCAGATTTCAGCAACAAAAGGGTTAAAAGATACCTTTAAAAACATAATATTGAATTTTTAATTAATTTCAGGTAAAATAATATCTATCTTTGGAGTCTGTGATGCGATTATAAATTCCGTTTATAGTCCAATATTTGCTGCATTTTACGTACATACAATTACATCGTTTCCGGGAGCATTTTGTATTCTAGCGGCTCTTTTTACGGCACCCAGTATTGGTGTTTTTGTGTAAGTTATTATTTAATACAATTAATTGTGTAAGATATTTTAACACTGAACATATATTATTTAATTTACAGATGCATGTATGTTTTACAAAAACGAGACAAATTAAACGAAGAAAAAGAAAAGATATCTATATCCGGAAACGACAATACTTGTGAATTAGAAATTACTTCATTATAATATAATTTTATTTTAAAATTTTAAATGTAAATATTAATGTAAGTTTTAATACTTTAATAAAGTAAATATAAAAATGTATAAATGTATGATCTGAGAAATAAGTGAATAAAACAACTTTATTATTACAAACACTGTCTATATTAAATTTACAAAATTTGTACTATACATTAAAACTTAATATTAAAAGTATGCAAAGAGGCATCTACGCATTTTAAGAGCTGAGCCAAATCATCATTTTTGAAATAAAGCTCTAGCATTTTTATGCACTTATCATTATGATTTCTCAATTGTATTTTCAGAGTCAAACAATTTTTAATTACCTCCAAGCATCCTTGAAGGTCGCCATTACGGACTGAAAATATATTACAAATTATTAGACATACATAGATAAAAAACAAAAAATCAAAAAATAATTAGGAAAATTACATCTATAATCAAAGAGATATTCAATAATCAATGAATACTGATGATGTTTATTGTATTTTAGCAACAGTTGTAAAATATCTATGACGATATCTTCCTTTTTCAACTTTAAAGCTTGAGAAGTGCAGTAATATAATCTAAAAGAATAAAAATATATTATTTAAAAATAAAAATATGTTAAGCAATGCAAAATACTTACGAATCATCCAAATAAAACCTAAGTTTTTCATTATCGTTGTATAGATTAATAGCTATTTGATTATCTCGGTACCATTTGCTAAACATACAAGCTTTCCAGTATGCTAACAATGGTGATCTTTCATTTGAATCTTCGAATAACTGAAGTGAATGTTTTTTTATTAAAACGACGGTAGCTTCAGAGCTGTTATCAATAGCGTTTGATATTAATATTCTAAGTAATTTTCTCATTCTGACTTTTGAGTCATAATTACCTTGAAAAACTATAGAAAAATTCGCAAATGCTTCACTGATATTTCCTTTCATCCAATGAGCCAACCCCAAGTAATAATTAAACTTAATTTTATTAACATGTTCATCTTGAGCATACAGTTTTTCAAGCTTCGTAACCATGATTATGTTGGCTTTATTAGAATACATCCGCAACAGTTTTATGATGACACTGTGTGAAAGTATAACATTACTTTCTAAGCACTTTATTACCAATGTATTAAGGTAAACATCATTTTCATCGGATTTACTTTCCATTATGTAATCGTTTATGTAATTTATAGACAAATGTTTGAATTGTAAGTCTCCGTGGCTTGTCTTGTTTATTAAATTAGTCTTGAAAAATTCTCTCCATACAGTCGAAGGAGACATATCATTTGACATATTTGTCCTTTGATTTTTAAAAATAGATTCATTGTTAATTGAATCTGTTGTGAAAGTATCACTTAAAGCAACAGACACTGCTTCTGCATCAGTACTTTGAAGGCGTTTGAATGCTTTTATTATATTTATACCATTTCGAAAAGATTGACGTAAAAGTGAGGTTAGGAACGAATGTTGAGAACATACCGTCAATTTATAAGCCATGATGTATATCTTTGATAAACTCAGTTTATATATCTAGCTTATTACATATTTTATTTACAAAATCATTTAAAGCTGTACAATGACATTTACACAACAAACGTCATTGACACGGCCTTAACAGCTAAATTGATGATCATCAAATTTAATGATATTATTACAAATTTAAAACTCCAAATTACAAATCTATAATCATTAAAATATTTTAAAATCTTACGTTTTATATTTTACAAAATTAATTATCATATAATATTAAAAATAAATTATTAATTGAATTGCCCCTATATGAATTTAAGTGATAAAATAAATTATTTAAAAGCATTTCTTATTATATTTTATTTATTACAAAATTAAAATAAAACAGTTAGTTATTTATATTATTATAATATATTCACAAGGCATTAAATTAATTCCCATGTTAAAATTTCTTGAATTAAAAATACATGTACACTGTCCGTTCCAAAAAAACATATTTGTAATACGAAGTTGTAATACTATTTTATTCCTCTCACAACCAAATTGAACATAATAATTATTAGAGTAACCCATATGCAATATAAGCTAATTATTGTATTATTCATAACTGCGCAAACAATTACTTTTTAACGTTTTGTGAATAAAACAGTTAGGAATTTCAGAAAATGTATCTTTACACTCAAATAAAATATTAGCATATAAATAAAATATTACACATTTCAAAATTGTATTTTTAGAGGAAAAATATATTTTATTTATAAAACATCTTGGATTTTGTGTGGCGTGGCTAATTAAACATTTAAATTTCAATCAGGATTTGTAAATAAAATACACAATTTTTTTAGGCTGTGTGAGTAATTATACATTCTCACATAATAAATTGACCCTTTGTCTACGCGCACATCTGCTAAATATTATTTGATTAATGGTCAAAATAAAAGTAATCTAAATCAAAATGCTCACTCCAAAAGGCAAAATAAAATTCATTCTTCGTTTGTTACTACCTTTTAATTAGGTGAGATTTGATGTCTGAAAATATTTTAACAATAGCCACGGTCTAGATGAATTGTAGTAACTTAATAAATTATATTCAGAGCTATTTTAAGATATGATTAAATGAAGGCCTTGATCTGGGCTCCTCAAAGATTGCGCTTTGCGTTAATAAGTTGCAAAAAAAATGGATAATATATAATGACGCGTAATTTTTTGTCGTGATGGACTGGCCGTAATTTGTTTTCAGGCGCAATCAACGATTCTACGTAAAACGGATTTTTAATTGTTGTCCTAACGCGTATTTAAACTCCAACAAGTATATAGCATTCTGAAACAGACAAGAATAGTATTAAATTACGTGAGCCTATGGTAAGTGGATATAGCTTGGCTAATTTCAACGTAAACCCGTTCTCGCCAGAGTAATTTGTTTATAAGAAACCAGATGAAAAAATCGTTAATCTCCTCCCATTTCTCTAATAAGCCGAAATTCAGAAAAAATAACTTTTCCCTTCACTTGCAGCGGGACAACTGATTCGAGATTTCAATCTTCACTGCAATCACCGTACTTTGCTAAGCGCAGAACCCCACCCCCTGGCAACTACGCCCTAGCGGACAATTTAATTAAGCCATTAAAAATAAAACTCTTTCATTAAGTACAATATAATTATTTAGATTTTGAGAAGCGAAAAAAAACTTTAGTGTCACCGGTGTTCATGTGGCACAGTCATTTTATAATAACTCTTAGAGAATATTAAAATTTTTCTTTCATTTACTAGTTCTCTGAAAGTTATGCATGAGAAATGTACAAAAATATAAATAAAAATCTATGTCACTAAAAGAACAAAATTTGTGGGTCCATATGGACACCTGTGCCTCTAATGGGTTATTAAACTAGCTATAGCTATAACAAATAATTATCTATGTTACACTTGAAATCTTATAAAATATCATTTGAATAAAATTTTGTGTTATAATGCATTTTTATATTTTGTGAAATTATATATTTTTTTTAAATTAATTATTTAAGTTTCAAACCAATTATACTATTTAGTTTTCATAGATGTCACTGAAAATAAAAAATATTGTATAATATTATTATAATAATTATTTAGAATATAATTTTTTTATATTATTTACAAAATATATGTTGTATATATTTTATTACCTTTCTATTGACTTTTTCTTAGCAATTGTACACATATTCTTTCTACATTACTGTATGTAACACATAGTATAAAGATGTAATTCACGGGATTTACACACAACAATTAATCAACGTCTCACCACAATGGCTATTAATAATTGATGATCTTGCTAGATCCTTTGACGGTCATCCCCCGCTGTCTATTCAAAGGCTACAAAAGTTCATCCACGTCTACGTAATAATAGTGAGCTAAGGGCAACGAAACGTAAACGCCCTTTTCCTTTTAACGTTAAAACTACCCATTTTCACCGTTCGCAAAATAACAATTGATGATAAATACTCTTGTACTATATTTTTCTCAAATAAAATTTAATATGTCAGAAAAAAATATATGGAATCTCCTGAATCATTAGATGGTTCCATTCATCCGATTGTGAAGCGTAAACTTCTACAAATATTCCACTCTTGCTTTTATTGTGACACACAATGAGAAACATACCAGACACGAAATAAAAAAGTATATAATAAAGTCAGTTTGGTATCACTATAATGCCATTATTGAGCTACTCTCATGGCTCAATATGATTTAACACAATATTACCACCATAATGCATTTGTGCATATGATTCAGCATACTTTTGAGACTAATTATTATACATAATATTAAAATAAAATTATCAAAATCGTATCTTAACTTAAAAACGTAACTAAAAAGTTAAGGCCTATATTACTTTAAAAATGAATTTATTAAATTTAATAAATATATTAATATTTATAAGTTTTAATTCATTTTGAGATGTTGACAATTAATAATATTATTTTGAGATAGTAATGCAAGAGATTAACTGTAGTAATTGTAAAGGCGTATGATTTTTATGGCATAAGTCAACATCTTCATATTGATAATTCACTCAAAATAAAATAAGAAAGTTTCTTACTGCACAGCCTAATATAAATAGAAATATTATAATTGTAGTTTTCAGTACGCGTCCAAATAAATATGAGAAATAAAAACATACTATTGATAGCTAGATTTTAAAACTATATATATGTACATATATTTAAAAATACATAGTCTCACTGATCATTATTACAAAATATGGTCACCAAACTTGAACACTACGTGCGGTCCACCGACAAAAATTCAAAGTAAACCAAATAATGCAACAATTAAAGTTCGATTCACGCGTCTATAGAATGTATTTTTTTATAGACTCCTTATCCTTTTACTTTCAGACATCTCTGTTCGGAGAGATGAACAAGATTTTAACCTACGCCAACGCTGAGATGATTTAGCAAATATTTATGTAATACTCAAACACATATTTTACTAATTTCATGAATAAATAATAAAAGTCGGTTTATAATTTATTGAAAATTTTTTTTACCAGACTGGTCACGATTTCGGTTAAAATATATATCCTGGCTATTTGTCAAGTCATTATGTATTCAGCCGCTCTTTGATGTCATGACGAATCACCTCAATTGGATTTGGTGCATTTTTCTCAAGTTAAGCTAAACCTGCTCAATTAAAATGCAAATATTTATATAATAGATTTGGCATTGTTGTGTAGATAAATATTTCACTTATATCAATATAAGCATCATTAAGTATATAAATAGAATTTATAAAAACAGGTATTCTGCTTAATTTAAAAACCATTTTAAACTAAAAAAGAAATACACATGTAGTACTGTAATAGAAAACAGTAAATGGTTAAAACCTAATAAAATGTTTTTAATTAAAAAAATAATATCGAAAAAGTTGTAATAATAAATTAATTTAAATAATGTAAATATTTTTAAAACATTCAGTAAATTTAGGCAAAAAAATTATGCCGGTGAAATGTCAACCGTTCTAGCCTGACATTTATCAAACCGAGAACATAAATTTTGGTTAACGCGTCGAAACATATCGCATAACACATTCCCAATTTGTATGCAGTTAACTTGTTTTTATTGCGATGCAACTTGTATTTAAGATATCTTAACACTTAACAAGCTTAAGACTCAAATATACTTCATTGAAAAAATATTATTATGAGCCGCTTATGCGTCATTTTACATCGATAAAAAAAATATGGTATAGAGAATTTTCCATATATTCTAATGGCAGCAATTTTTTTTGTGTAATTAGACTCGATCAATCATAACTTTGTGACGGTCCACTTTTCAAGCATTTTACTGGTCGTAAAAAACTGTTAAGTGCATAAAATCACATGTCTATATTTTTGCCATTGTAAATATATTGAAATCAATTAAATAATTTAATGAAAAAATATTGATTTGCTGAGTGTTAAAGGTTGAAAACATCTGCATTGTATATAAATTCGTATTTATTTACTTTTTTACGCCCATCACAAAAAACTTAAAGTTAAAGCTATTTAACGATAGAGTAAAAAATATAATATATTCATAAAAAAAAACAGCGGACGGTGCATAAAATTAACACTTGCATTTCCAACGGCCTGTAAAGTGTTATTAATAACAAATCATATTTACTTTATTTTTTTATTTACATATAAAGGCATGATATTTTAAAAAAAATATATGCTATGAAAATATTCAACTTTTAAGATTATATCTTTGACTTCTTTAAAGAGCCCATAAGTAATATAATATAATATATAATTATTTCTAATATACAAGAAGTATTCAGAAAGTTAAGATACAAAGCATTTAATTTTGCGAATATGTAATATATTATTTTAAAATAATTTACTATTTTCATAAAAATATATGTTTCATAAAAAATAGTTATGGATACTTCTAAATATTGCTCTTAAATTCCATTGATCGTTAAACACCTACTAACATTCATTTATTAATGGGTTCATCAGTGATACCGGATGGCTTTTCACTCCTTACCTTAGCACCATTATAAGTACACACGCAAACACAACTTTGCTTTGACTGATAACTCTAACAGCAGTGCTTTCAATTTAATTTAATAAAATATTATTTACATTCTGTATTACGTTACCTTTTGAAAAAATATTCAGGGTGGCCATCGTTAAAAAATCACGCGTCCCCCGTTATAGCTAACGAGCGTTAAATCAAAACAGCGACAATAAAATTTATTCACCATTGATTAATGGCGCTTGTAAATGTTTTGATCGAAATTCTTAGACGAACATGTCACGAGGACTATTGTATTATGGCATAATCGGATCATTAATTTTCACGGGTCATGCGTTACGATACGCGAATTAGTATTGTTTTTAACAACGCAATTATTATGCTATTGAAAATTAGTGTTTACATAATAGAAAACAAACGCTATAGTAATTCGCATGGTCGTAAAAATTAATATAATGGATCTAATACGACAACACATATTCAAATTTAGATAGTAACCACACCTTCGCATAGTATTTGAGGTGTATATGTCACATTGAATATGTATTACCATTGAAGATATACTTTCACTGGCATGCCAGTGAAATCAGATAGATTTATAATATATTATTTAACGATATTTCTGTAAGTAAATTTTATGTATGACTTCTGAGTACACATCAGGGATATCATTGAAAGGGGGGGGGGGGAGTGGGAGCATTTGCCCCCCCCCCTTGAATTTGGCCACAAAAATGCTTGTCATTTAATATTTTTTTATGAGAACGAAATATTTAAAAAACGACATTTGACTAGCCAACTTTAGTACCTTCCCTGAAAAAATCTCAAATGACGTCCCTAATTTTAAACCAGAAATTATACGGTTATTCTTACGTGCAACTTTTCCATACTCCCCAACTCACATCAATCTAAGCTACATTAAATTGAACCCTTAGAAGCCGAATAAAGCAGTAAAAATAAACGCGTGCATGTATTTTAACCAACGCTATTAAGGAGTTCGCCCTTAATATTCTGGATTATCTACGAGATTAATACCATGTGCGTACTCTTGCTGTACAACTTATTATATGCAAATAATTGTTCTTTTATTAAATATCATGAAACTGTAGTAAATTATGATACTGGCAATTATTCAATTTATTTGCGCTTATCCAGTACAGAAAAGTTTAGAGCTTGCGTAATTGACGCCTGGAAGCGTTTCGCTTAATCTCTTAGCTCAGTAATTGAGTCATTGCACCCACACTAACTTTTCGTATTATCTGATAATTGAACCATTAAAATGATTAACAATTATTAAACAAGAGTCCTCTTGGCCAGTGATCTCAGATAGGAAAAGATATCTCTTACATCAAAGATGCATCTGAGAAGGAATGCGACCTAGAAATGCGTTCTTAACTATACTGTCTACATATAATAAAAAAACTCACGTGTGACATTTGACCTTTCCCAAACTACACCTGTGTGACCCAATGAATAATTCATCCATTTCAGAAAAGTAAAACTCAATTTTTGTCTCGGTCGTTTTTGTACAGTTTCCAATGTCGCCTGTCAAAACAGATCATCAATCATGCTTCAATCATTATAATAATCGTTACTGTTAAGACGTGTCATAATAACACACCGTGCATGGTTTGATGTCCATTCATATAAATTGCCTACGTGTTTTATTAATTGTAGAAAATTGCAGTATAAAAAAAATATAATGCGTAAGATTAATCTGAGTTTCGGATTTAGCGACTTGATTAATAATTCATATAAAATTGTATATGCTGTTTATAATTATAATGATACGGTGTCTGTGGTGATTGTATACATATCTTAACACGCTAGCTTCTCAGTAATTATTATTTTTATAAAATCAATAATAAAACAAACTGAAAGCGAAAGTAAATACGTTATGAAAATAATGCGTGATCTTATTTGTGAATATACATATTATACATATTATCAGATCTAATATTATTGCCATGTTCGATCTCGATATATGTCATTAGTCATACATATTTCAACGATCGTAATAAAAACATTTTTTACAGTAACTCGCACGATTCTATAACACGAAAAAATCGTTACTAGTATCGAAGGTGTTAATGCAATAAATCAAATCTGACGCCTATGGTAGGCCACGAGATTATATGTTTACACTTCTGTGTGAAGCTCGAATCGTATGGGTATAATGGGTAAAATTGCATGTCAGGAGATTGTTAACGCCACCATAACACTCTCCATCATTTCCAGAACATCCAGAGTTAATTGGGATTTTTTTTCTGTTTGGGCTCAATTACAAAACTGCTTTGATGTACATCATCGTTCATCATCATTAACTCCTGAGCCAACAATTAAGGTCAACACAGGTGCGCATTCCACTTATTGTTCTAAAAATATATACACTTCTAATCAAAAATACAACTAGAGAAACATATGGATAATTTATACAATTAATAATGTTTTTCTAATGATAGATAACAAAGCATAAAGTAAAACTTTCTAATTGATAATTGCAGGGTTTGTTTTCAAATTACACATTAAAACTAATTTAATCATAGTTTAAAAGCTAACTTTCTGGTTGTCTTGAATAAAAGATTTTTTCTACAATTTTCGGGTGTTTATGTATAATGTTGAAAAACCTTTAGACTCGCGATCCTTCATGAAAAAGCACAACACAGTTATTTTTGTGTCTATAATACATTTTCAATAAATGTGTGTTGTAAATCGCTACATTTAAGAAAAACAAGATTTTCGATTGCGTCTCTTGTTCTGATCCGTTGTAGCCAGGACGTCAGCGCTCGAGAACGCTCCAGCTTCTCGACGAACTTTTCTGAATATGTCTTTATAGATACAAATATACTAGTAAACATATTCAGAAAAGTTCGTCGAGAAGCTTATATATATATAATACATATATGAGTTGATTATAACCGTATGAACTTATATGCAAAAGTAAGTAATTTTTCAAAAACAAAAAAGAAGGGCTCGTCCGGGATTTGAACCCGGGACCTCTCGCACCCAAAGCGAGAATCATACCCCTAGACCAACGAGCCGGTTGTTGTTAACAAATTATTAAATATTTACTTTCTAGAATTTATAGCAACAATCTGGGTCAACGTGTTGTAAGCCTCGCGTATGAAAGTCAAGCAACAGGTGACTCACATCAGCCAACAGTCATCAACCGATTTATTTATTTAAATTAAATAAATACATCATAAGTTACTCAAAAGCGTCACGATGGTCAAAACGCTCAGTGACTTTCGCCTACGTAAGAGTCGCGATCGCATTCCATATTCATGACCGTTGCGGCCAGGACGTCAGAGCTTGAGAACGCTCATTTTACAAGAGCCATCCAGCTTCTCAACGAGCTTCCCAAAAACAAAAATGTTTTTGGCAATAGCTATGAGGAGCTGGAAAAAATAATGGGATGGTGTTTTAGGTGTGCTTCATATTTTTTCCAATGTTTATTATTGTTCGTAATAAAATAATGTAATAAATAAATAATAAATTATTCACTGTCTTCCTTTGTATTTGGCACCGACTGTATCTTTTTTCATTTTAATTTGCAAGTGTTTTTAACATTTTTAATGGATTTTGGCTCAAATTTTATTTAGATTAAGAATGGTAAATTAATTTTTTTTTACAATTTCTACAATAGTGTAATAGTAAACTACATATTTTCATGAATGGTACAGTAAAACAATTAGTTTTATAAGCTTAATTTAGCAAAGCCTTGAAATAAGTGGCTAATTTGTGCTTTTCCTTCATTTATTTGAGTTAGGAGGACGTAAATAAAATTTGTATTCATAACATTTTGAAGTAAATTTAAATCTATGATAGCGGCTTCAAACGATTTTTTCACTTATTGGTACAGAATTATTATAAAGCTGTTTGTCGAATATAATGTTAACTTTTAGCGAATTCCTTTTAAAAAAAAATTTTAATGCGTAAATTTTGCAGATTATTTTTTTTTAATATTATATTATTTGTAAATAATGTGCATTTTTATGACTAGAACCATTTTCGATTTTCTTTAAATAATAGCTTATTTGGGATAGTTTATGGATATAAAAAATATTTACAAAAGTTAGAGTAGCATATTTTTTTATATATGTTCTATATTGTCACATATTAAACTATAATGTTACATTCAAATATATAATATAAAGGGATAATTTATAGATATTCGTTAACACAAGATATGTGTCTTTGTACAACTCTTTATAAACGAGTTCGAAGCAACATATTTCCTGAAAAACAGAACGTATGCCCTGTACCTTCACTTATAAAGAGATAAATCTTTATAACAAAAGGCTTTTAAATAAAATTTATACACAGGAGTGAACAATGGAATCGTAACGTTGTTCTTTGCACATAAAACGTAGAAATAAAAACGAGATATAAAAAGTACAGTAAGATAAACCCAGTTAAACGCAACCAAAAGTGTTTATTCAGTTAATTATCGTTAAAGTGTGCATTGCTGTAATATTTTCAAGACGTTAAAAAAACATTTGTATACTTTCACAAATTACAAATTATGAAAAAAGTTATTCTACAACGACTTGACGAGAAAATTGCGTTAAAAATATGATTTTTAAAAGGGAAGGCTAGGGAGCATAATACGCCAGAAAAAATATAAAAGGGTATTTTTTACTCTAAAAATAACAATCTAACCTAATTGCCTTTGATGATAAATTAAATGGTGTGTATTTTTGACATGTACACACTGTTGAAAATTACTGAATAAAATTAATATTATGTACATAATTTTTTGAATTTTGTCAAATTTTAATATAAAAATTATAATTGTGAGTATTAATCAATTAAAATAATATATTTCAAAATATAATTAACTTTAATCAAGTCTTTAAATAAATAAATAAAAATGTGTATTGACATCTATCGGACAAAATGTTCACTATGTAAATATAATTTAAATATAGTATTTGTTTATAACCAGGGCTGTGGAGTAGTTTCAGAATTCATTGACTCTTGAAATTTGTAATAAAATCAATCTTTTTTTGAGAGCGTAAAAAAATTATAGCAATAAATAATTCCAACAATTAAAACTATATATACGTAGAAAAAGATTTGTTATAATCATTAAACATTTCTTATTTATGTGAAATACATTTAAAAAATGAATAACAAAAAACTGCCGTTAGAGTTGATCGATATTTTACGACTCCGCGACTTTAACTCCGTCTAAAATGCCACGATACCGCGATTCTTTTTTTGATTAAACAGCCCTGATATTTGTATATTCAAATTTATTTATATTTATTAAACTCGTCTCAATATATATTATTTGCAACAATCCAACACATGGCTCGTTGGTCTAGGGGTATGATTTTCGCTTAGGGTGCGAGAGGTCCCGGGTTCAAATCCCGGACGAGCCCAAGGTGTTTATTTTTATTTTTTAGCATCAAAACATTATTTTTTCAAAATTAAATTAATTTAATTAAAACATATATCACAAAACGCTTAGTTGTGTAACTTCGTAACTGCGTATGAGTAACAAACTAGCGTTTATTGCTTCGCGCATGCGTAAGTCAAAAATAGCAAGTATAAATAACGTTTAACTGTTTTGATTTTTGCACGAGATCCATAAATCAATGGTTGGATGAAGATTATAATAATAAAACATGGCGATCGTTTATAATATTACGATAATATCAATTTTTCAATGGCTGTCCGTTCCCTTTGTCCATAAATGGCAACAATTGAAATTTATCGTAATAGTTTACCGCTTAACGGCGCCACCATAGCGTCGTTAAAAATCACCATAAATGGTGAATATTGCTCGCAATCGCGATAAAAAAATAACTTAGCGATGGCGAACCCATGACCCATTGAAAATATTGTGAATTATGAATTAAATTGAGATGGCAAATATTTTTAAAATACAAAATAAAATCTTGAATCAATTTATTAGATCAGTGATGCGCAAACAATGAGTGCATGTGAAAAACTTTTTTTGGGTCGCAAAATTTAAAAAAAAAATTTCACAAAAAATATGAGACTTTTATTTAACAAGAATCGAGTACTAGTAAAATAACGAAATAATATTAAAATATCAAAATTTATATTAATTTCTTTGATGGCAGTAGCAAGAAACAGCCCCAATTGCCGCCAGATGGGGTACTAAGCGACGCGACACATATTGCGTACTCTCTTGGTCTTTTAGCGATTGCAGAACAATCAACACGTGGTGAGGATGACATGTGTCGTGTCTGACTTAACCTTGCAATTTCTAATACAGATTTGAATATAGAAGAAATCACGGATTCGTTGCTAGCGCATACTTTAAGGAGCTGAGCTGTGCTGAATATATATTCATGTGCAACAAATCAAAATTTGCATGTTATATTTTTCCAACTTATAAATGTTTTAAGATTAATATCAAGATCGACCACTAGTCTTAATCTTATTGTCGACTCACCTCAGTCAGCTGTACTAGGCTCAACTTGGACAGCTGACAAACGTCGCTTTCGAGTAAGACGTTCGAGATGAAGATATGTTGATACACCGACGTCAATGCACGATCTTGACGATGGTATTGCTGCTTTTTTCGACTCAGCTAACTAAAGACACTGTTTCTCTTATAATATCAGCCCGTGGGAGAACGTCACAAAACCTCCGACCTTTACGACTCCTTCATGGCAAATCTAAAAATGTAATAATATAAAATATAATAAAATTAGGCAATTAACATAAGAACTCAATTTAAAAATATAATTTTAGAAAAAATATATAATAATTATACTATTTAATTTCGATTTTGTGTTAATTTTTCAATCATAGATTGATTTAAGAGTAAACTAAAAACATTGATTTAATTTTTTAAATTACTTAGTTCAACTAATACATTATATTGAGTTGTTATTACATTTTTTTCTATTTGATTCTGACTCTCCGTCAAAAAAGTTTTGCTATCGATGCTTTAGCCCTTCCTAAAGTGTTATTTTAATAGCATTTTTTACTATGGAACATTTCAATATAATGTTATAACTTTAATAACTTTCATAGTATACACAATACCATTATATTTAATTCCTATAGCTTCCTATGATAAACCGGCCCCCTTCAACCATCAATAAATATAACATGTATTTTTACACGAGCAATTAATGCGATACAAAACGGTTCCACCTACGGAGGTAGCAGATTCCAATTACACTTAGTTACAATGCTCGGTTTAATCATATTTTATATCTAGTTATGTAATGGACGCACAAACACATACGCATAAACTAACAGTAATATGCTTTTATCGTTTGCTTTGATCTGGTTATAACGAGCCCATAAAGAAATTCGGAAATCGACCGATAATATAAATCATTCTCTTGAGAACGAGATCATGCCGACCAATCGACGATGCTATCTCTCCTCTTGGGATGACCTAACTGAAAGATGAAAATCTCTTTGCCGGTTAAGTTTAACCGACACTTTCGCTTAACGCGGATTCGTGATGATTTATAATGTAGGATGGGGAACAATGCAGGTATTGTGACTTCAGAACTGATAGCGATATTCGAGGTCGTTTGATAAGTTCAAATACCATGCAACTAAAAATAATGAATACAAAATACATTATTTAAATTAATAATAATTAATTATATTCAAAATGCTTCAAATATGCAGAGGACCACCTTACACCAATTGTAAAAAATCGATGAAAACAAAGCATGTCTGCTCAAATTGCGATGAAAATCAGCTTAGACAGCTTAGAACATACACATGTACAACATACACCGTGAACACTTATCTCTACTACAATAATAAAGGAGGAATCATATGCTCAAAAAACAGAAAAAAGCGTAAATCAGCAAAAGAAAAACCAGTCTGAACAGTATGCAATTTTTGAAGAATTGAAAAAAGAATGTCTAGAGTAGAAGATGTAAACAACATGATTATCTTTGTCTCACTTAAAACTCCGATGATTTAAAAAATGTAAGAGTAGCGACAGAAGACAAAAAAATGATACATGTCTCTTCTCAGAGACACACTTACCTAAAGATCAGATGCTATAAACTAACTTGTACATTACACCCGCAAAATAAATCAAGATGAGGTAGCGCTGTCACAATTAAAGAGAGTATTTGCCATTACGAAGAACAGCAAATACAAACAAATGAATTTAAATTAAAAATGGTAGGAATTTAATCAAATAGACAAAAGATAGTAATTGGAGTTGTATATCAACCGCCAAAGCACATTTAAAAAAAATATTTGAACATCCTAAAGCATTTCGGTGAAAAATACATTGTGTAAGGGGATTTTAAAGCAAACACGTAGTCTGGGGATCAAGATTAAGTACTACAAAAGGCAAAGAACTTAGAAATGCAATAAGGGAATTAAAATGTGACTTTCATACAACTGGTAAATCAACCTATTGGCTCACTGTCCTTGACTTCTTCATTTCCAGAATGGTGGCAAAAAGTGCCCTGAGATAAGTTCTGATAGTTCAGCAGTGATTTTGAACTTTAATAAAGGAATAAATAACCAGTTGAGTAGTGAGTTTCAGAAAAATAAAATATTCTCTTTAAACTTCTCGAACTTATTGAACCTCCCTCGTTTTACTATAGTGGTTTATTCTTTTTCAAAGACAATACAGACCGATAATTTGATGGACTCGACAAAATAAACAAGCGTTTCACGTATTGTCTCGCTTTAATTGAATCCTTTTTCGACAAAAGGGCCCAAATTTCTGGCCGCCCACGGGCACACAAATTGTTCTTCGTCGACACTGAATCAACTTATTCAAACAAGGCGAAAGATTAATTGTTCGAAGCAGTTCCGAAGGCAACGGGGGCCCGATTATCGGGTCCTTGTGATGTCTTCCTCAAAGAGGTGCCGTCCGAGGTGAGGTACTATTCTTGCCGAGAGAGATTGCTGCTAGCCAGCGATGCCCAACAATGGGAGTGATTGAGGAGAATACTCGACAAAAGAGCCACTGGACTAAGTACTACATATTATTAGATGAAAAGTTTTCACAATAAATACGATTCGTTAGACGTGGATAAGGTTTTTGATTGAGTTTTATTTATGAGACACGAATGAAAAATATTTGAAAGGAAAAACATCACTCAGAATTGATGATTGAAATCAGAACTACATTTACAGTCTAAAAAGTTAAGAAATAATGTATACTACTTTGATTTACTCAGTTGAGTAAGATACAATTTTTCTGTACGAACATTACCAAAGGATGAATCAATTGTTTCGTTTTAATGTATACGTACCTCTTTCTTGATGAATGCGTTCCTGGATTTATTGCTAGACGCCCTTCCGACCCGAAGGCATACCCTTATCAAGTGCTTATTAATTCGTATCGCCAACACGTAGGGAGGCACGGCTACAATATAAATTGAAATTATTATGAAATATCAACGTTTAACCATCATAATGAACTATCGCGTACGATTGATTCTTTTAAATGTTAGCCTCGTGGAAAAGCGGCGTAATGATACGGTGTTGGTGCAGTGATAATGTTATAAGTTATAAATCATCATTTTACGTACGACGAAATAATCACACGTGAATCTTGAACGTAGATTGAATTCGTGCCTAATAATTGGCTTGTTAACATGTCCGACGCCCACGAAAGCTTCTTTTGTGACTAAAAACATGGTTTATGTTATAAATTATCAATTTACATTAACGTCGGAGTGTACAGCGCAAAAGAGCATGTTTTTTTTATGATTAACATGTTTTACGTTTTAAAAATATCATACATCACCATACTGTGGGCCGTAGCTTGTATATGTTTTTTTGTGTTTTTTTTTTATGTAGAAATGCTACCAAACTAACTATTGCGAAAATTGATCCCTTTCTTCAAAGCAAAATCTAAATAAGTATATGGGATATATCGGTTTTTGTGAGCATGATAACTTCTATAGTTTAAATAATATTTTCATTAAAAAATAATAAGTTCGTTAAACAGTGCAATCATTAAAAAAAATCGTATCGTATAATGCTGCTAAAAAAAAGTAAGGAGTTCAAAAATGTCACACAGGATATAAAAATATACTTGTTTCTAATGGAGTCAACACCGGGAGAGTTTTATAAACAATAAATGTCTTTTGGTTATATTATCAACAAAAACACAATTTTCTATCGTAACATTTTTCAAGTTTCAAAAAAGTTTAAAAAATTTTTTTATTTTATTTTATACAGTAATAATTTAAATTTTATATAAATATTTAGCATTTACTAATATAAACATGTATATTTAAAAAAAAATTATTAATAAAGCACACTTTGGAAAAGTGTGCTTTATTATAAAGACTAATACTTTAATCATTTTAATAAAATCAACCTTTGCACAAAATTAGTAAAAATAAAATTAAAAAAAATATTATAATTAAGAAATAAATTTGCCACATTTAGAAGTGGCAATTCATTAACACTGTATTCTATGGTTTGTTTTTAACTTTAAATTATTTTTTATAAAAAAACATTTTAATATATTATTTTTGAATATACTACCTTTTTTATTTTTTAATGTGCGACACTATAAAAAATATTTATTTAAAAGAAAGTCGAAGTGTGTCGACATTTTACGACTTCGACTCAGCCACGACTCGCGACTTCGACTCTTGTGAAAATCAATTACTTATATTTATTCTATGTGATTAATTTCAGTTAATGTTTAAGTAAGCTTTATGAAAATATCGTATGCTATTATCAACTATTTTAATTATTTGTAATGTATTATAAAATAAACTTGTAATATTTTTTCGCATACATGTGTAAATCTACCTTATTGTTTTGGCCAAGCAACCGTATATGAAATATGTAAGAAAATATTTTTTAGTCAAGTTGCAAATCATAAATGATAATTTAATTTTTATTTTTGCAAATTCTGTAAATACTGTAAATTCCATAATATTATTGTTAACTAAATTATTTATTGCAATTACAATATGAAATATACCTTCATTAAATAGTTTAAAAATAAAAATAATATATTATTGCCGATAGGTGTCTCTGATTTAGATTAAAAATAAAACAAGGTCACCGTGCGATTGGCATTTTGTACTGGGCGTTCCACTCCGCTTAGATTGGCGTAAAGTGAACGTAGCAGTAACCGGCTCGTTGGTCTAGGGGTATGATTTTCGCTTAGGGTGCGAGAGGTCCCGGGTTCAAATCCCGGACGAGCCCAAATGTTTCTCTTTTTGTTTTTTTTTGTTGATAAATTTTAAATTTCATAATGGATAATAATATAGAAACTACAAATATATATATATTATAAAATATATTTTATTAAAACTTATTTCGTATGAATGTTTTATATGAGTACATATTATATATAATACTTACATTAATATAAACGTAAATTACTTAGGAATGTATATACCTATACTATTTTAATAGACAATAAATTTTTACAAATTAAGGTATGTGGCCGCATTGTTGCGGCCTACGTTAAAATGTTACGTTATGATAATATATTTTAATTCATTAATCAATTTCTTTAGTTTATTCATAGATCTGCAATAAAATAGTGTCAAAAAAGGATTTTTTATAGATAAAAGTGAGTTATAATAAAACTAATATTGATTTTTTCATTGAATAATAAAAATTTAGTTGATAGTAAAATTTTGATTTAGGTTTGGTAACATGACGCATTGAAGTCTATTTCGATCGTTTGAAGGGTTTCGCCATTTTTCTTCCTCCACACTTTATTATTGTTATTCAGCTCTGCTACATGCGCATAAACATGTGCATCGAATTATTACTTGCACACAGATAACTAACTGCAGCAATATTGAAGGTTTATTTATTGCAGGGTACGAAACAGCTGCGATAATAATTGCTGCTGTCAAAACATCCTCATTGCAAATCACACTTTATATATAACAAAACGTTGAACAATGTGTGTACTATAATATAAATATGTGTAGCAGCATAAAAATAATTATTACAATGGAGCACATATATTGTAACTTAATATTGCATTGTCCCAAAAAGGGTCCAATTCAATGACCCCGTTTAGCAGCGTTGTTTTCGAGCTCTTTGAATTTGATATTATTTTTGCCAATCAAAAGATTGAACAAACAGCAGAGCTTATTGAGTTGAATATAGGAAGATAATATATGATACATATCTAACAGATTATATTAGTTCATTTTATCTTTATTTATGATACTGTGACTCAATAGAGGCTGTGGATAAACTATAGTAAGGCTTAATGGTAACCTCTATCTCTCCATACAAATTCAAATCACCAATAATCAGTAAGACACAAGTATGGCAACAAATTAAATGGTCAGAATTTAAATCAAATCTCGATCAGGTATTTTATTAACAGCCTTTTCATAATTATATTGTTTAGTGTCAGAATAAAATTAGCTTACTGTCAGAATAAAAATATAGGACGATCAGAATTAAAATAATGAATGGTCATAATTGTAATATTCGAGGTCAGAATAAATATAAAATGGTAAGAGTAAAAATATATAATAATTAAAAAAATATTATTTTAAACATTTAATCGGGCAATAAATTATTTATTATAGACATATCTAATATAATATCTCGCTCGTATCTAAGCTATTAGACAGGTTAGCTGTGTGTGAGCTGTAGCGGCTGAATATATTTAATTATATGTAGGACGCGAAGGTATCCAGAGCAAGAACGAAGCGGAAATAACGACAGAGCGGCGGGAGAGCACGCTTGGCTTGATGTTTTGACGTACAAGAACAAGAGACGCAATCGAGACCTTTTTTTTAATTATCGAAAATGTATAATATACACAAAAAAGATACAAAAAAATTGCGAGTCTAAGCGTTTTTTAGCATTCTACATAAACTATTAACAACTAACATATATCAAACTATATTTATATTGATAAAAACGGTCATTAATTTAATATCTACAAGACTTCAATAAGCATGAAAAAATAGTTTGATATTGAAATATAATATTATATGTACATAGGATATAATATTTGTACATGTATTTTATATGTTCATTTTTATTTGCCACTACACCGCTGTATAAAATCTTTTTGTAAAGTTGCTTGATGTTAGTTGTTAAAAAAACTATAAAAATGGACGTAATATATATAATAAAATTTGTTATTACGCAGTCATTAAGATAATCTCACGACCAAAAGAGCGAGAAGGAAATATTATATATGTAAGAACCGTGAGCACCATTTGACGTCAGTTTCTAAAAAATGAGCCAATTTTTTGATAACAGACTATTGCTTTAATGCACGCTCTCAACGCTAGATAAAAACTCGGAGAGTACTCATTGTGTAAGATTTATCTAATTGTTGATAGTCGTAAACAGGGAAATGTACATACACTTAACACGTTTTTTTATAGCGCGGTGTTACCACATAAAAATACAAGCTAGTACAAATTTCACTATAAAAAATAAATAAATATTACTAGTATCACTGTGGTTTCAAAAATAAATAGACAGTACATAAAAGTACTTTATTTTATTTCAATTAGTGGCAAAATGAATTTCAATCAATATAAAATATAATTATTTTAATACTTTTTTCTTATCATAAATTTATTTATCAAAAAAATATGGAAATTTTTTTTAAAACGTTATATATTAATACGTGATAAAGTTTAGAATGTTTTAGTTAAAACTGTACTTTATCAGTAATAAAAAAGATACTCAATCGAACAGTGTCCTCAAGAACAATGAGTTTAGAATATCGATGGAAGATGTAGAACAATAGATCATATAAATATTTTACTATTCAATAAAACATGTAATTTCACTCCCACTATTGACACTGCTTAATAATTCAAGGACTTTATTCTAAGTAGATAATGAGGTTGAGAGTATCGTATTGATTAAATATCAATAAAAACAGTCGTCGTCTAAATTTCCAACCTTGCCATATTACCTATTTCAAATACTTTAAAAATTATTAGTATAATTATGCCAGCATTTATCCGCAAAACATTTGTGGAATGCATTTTTTTAGTATAGTTTCACTCGGAAATTTGCCTTTATATCTTAAAAAGTTATCCTTTTAATGTACTCTTTATCTGCGGGAATAGTAAAATCTCACAAAGAGTTGTTACAGTACCACTACAGTGTCGTTTTTGACGCAAAATATTATGTGGCGTAAAATATAATTTGTTTGCTTACGATTCTGATCCTTTTCTTTAGATTGTTTAATGTAAATAACGTAAAACTGCAAAAATTGTAATGAAATATTTCATTATAATCAAAGGTAACCTTAACGAGAACCTTGATATTTGATCAAACTTGACGTGCTTTTTTAGTTTGTTCCTTTAAACCGCTTCCATTGATACGATTGGACCTTTGTTTTTCATATCAGCTACATACACTCATGATTTTTCACTAATTATCTGGGTCTTTTCATCCTTAGCTATAAAACAATTAGAAGGTCGAACTAATTCATAAATAAATAAATACTTAAATTCTTGTTAATAATATTTTAGTTTCAATTTATAAATCAGTAAATCCTAGTAGTAATGATAAATTATTTTCTTTGCAAGATACTTAAGACATAAACAAATAAAAATGTATTATTAATCAACGATAAATCGTTCTGGGCATCATTCCAAGTCAATTATAATATCGATCGGAAAACTATTACAAATATAAATAAATGTTCTTTAACTTGTATTAAAATACTATTGCCAATACAATGATTTAAATGTATGTATCTAATCGATACTTGAGCCCATTTTGTATGTATAAAATAATTCAGCTTTTCTCTTTTTTAGAAACATTTTTACTATTCATTAACCTTTTATTTGGACATAAAATTTTCACTAAAAGCCTTCTGTAATAAATGTATACACCACTTCACTGTAGTTCGTTTCATTTTCAACTAAAAAAATTAATGCAAATTCATTGTTTTGTAATTTAAAAAAAAATTGCAGAGCGTGATAAAATGCGTCGTCAATATTTGACCATCAAACACAAACTACACGTCCAATAAAGCTGAAATTGACACACCTCATTTAATACATCTTGTTATTTTTTATGTTTTTTTTTTCTGAGACCGCGAGTTTTTAATATGTATTTTTAACAGTCAAAGGACTTCCGACACGTCAGTCGGTCACATCGGTCAGGTTTTTTGAGCCTCGAGGCTCAGACGCTTTATGTACTTATATTTTTAATATACATAAACATTACGCACATGCAGTCTCACGGTCTGGTGTGTATGTAAATTTCGGTCCAAGCAGAAATGATGGAAGACTCACTTTGTCCGAACAATCTGAAGGCGTGTATAGTGACACTTTGCGGTAACAAATCATTTTAAACGACCTACAACAGTTCAACTCGTGATTTAACTGCTCAAATTTTGAGATGTCAGAAACGCTGCTGTCCCACATGTTAAAAGTTCGCCGAATGAGATAATCAATTATATCGTGAATTATTGATCGAAAGAAAAATCGTTGCGTATGATAAAAAAGTATAATGACCGGTTCATTTTTTGAAACCGGATTTTTCATCTGCGCTTAAAAATTGCTATCTCGTAAATTTCGGCCAATTTGTCAATTATGTCTATTGTCACGCCCACGTGTTTTAACAATAATGTTTTTTTTTTACTTTCGGGTTCATCACGCCACATTTACGAAATTTAATTTGACGAAGTCGAGTCGTAAATCATACGCGATTGAATAATCCGACGTTATTGATGGTTTATGTTATGCAATCTCTCAAATTTGGATAAGCTCTGGTAATTTTATGGCTAGTAATATATGTTTATATAATATTTTTTTCAATTACAGTTAATTTACTAGAAAATTGGGTCATTATATAGAAGACGTGGCTATTACTTAATATTCACAGGGGGCTTTATTTTTCCATATTAATATATAATATAATTAATATACTACTCCAACTTATCAAGCGTTTGACAATAAAATACATATATTTTTATCATAAAAAAATCATATAGCTTTAATTATTAGTATAATATAAAATGGTGAAATTTTATGTATTATCAAAACAATCGAAAATGCTCTAATAATCCGTCAATGATTTTCGTTACTGAGTCCTGATTGCGTCCCTTGATCTTAACCGTAAGTAGTTTTTTTAACAGCAAAAAAGAAGGGCTCGTCCGGGATTTGAACCCGGGACCTCTCGCACCCAAAGCGAGAATCATACCCCTAGACCAACGAGCCGTTATAATTTAAACGGCTTATCGCAAATTTAATAAACCGCAAACAAACTATGAGTAATCAGCGATTACTATGTTTCGTCACACATGACAGACAGTATTGCAATAATCTTATATACATACATATAATTGTTCTAAGCCGCTTCCGGACGCACATCACTTTGTATGAACGGTGTATAATAAATAATACACGTAAACAAAAGAAATATATTTATTTATAATAATAAAAATTGAATTTGCTCCGATTAATTTTCGAGCCGCCGGTAATGCCTTCGGTTGTTTCGACCAATGAAAAACGAGCATTCAAATATAAATCAAGATGGCCGACATCAACGTGACAACAGCTTTAAATAATTATTATTTATAAATAAATTTTTGCTATGCGACAATACTTTTTGTTGCGTTGTTTGATTTGACTGACTATAAATAATCGAATTGCAAATTAACTAGGTGTGTTATAACTATGAAAATTAAATATATACAAATGTGTTGAGGATTAGAAGAATACATTGATTAAAATAGATAAACAATCATAAAACAATCTTCGTAATGAAATCTTCAAATTTTGAATTCCCGGCGACGGGCTCCGAGGCCGAAAAGTGAGTTTTTTCTTTTATAAATAATCGGATTGCAAATTAACTAGGTGTGTTATAACTATGAAAACTAAATATATACATAATGTGTTTAAGATCAGAAGAATACATTGAATAATTAGATAAACAATCATAAAACAATCTTCGTAATGAAATCTTCAAATTTTGAATTCCCATCGCCGGGCTCCGAGGCCAAAAAGTGAGTTTTTCCTTTTATATTACATAAACATTATCATTG
The DNA here is from genome assembly GCF_051122295.1 of Plectrocnemia conspersa. Taxonomy (NCBI): domain Eukaryota; kingdom Metazoa; phylum Arthropoda; class Insecta; order Trichoptera; family Polycentropodidae; genus Plectrocnemia; species Plectrocnemia conspersa. The sequence continues at coordinate 25,910,426 of NW_028277174.1, forward strand.
CTTCCGATTTAATGCACATTGCAAATAAACTAGGTACATTTTAAACGTGACTATTTTTTATTTAAAATAGAGAAAGGTCTCAAAATTATTAATATTTTTAATCGCACTTTTGGTCTGAAGTTTTAATTAGTAGATATAAATTAAAACACATAAAACATATAAACAACTTTTTTTAATAATAAAGTAACCTATGGTGTAACTAAAAAACGTAAATTTATGATAAAATTGTGTTATATGCAGCGTTAAAACGGGCCCTCAAACACATAAAATACGCTAAAACACAATCAATAACTTATAATCGCTCACATTGCACTAACTACAGGTGATCGATTGTGTAGTAGCTTCAGTTAGGTGCAACAAAATATTTTTAAATATCAGTAATATTTTTGAGTGGATGTGTAACCGATGCTATTTATTATTATTATTTATTGAAACTGCAAATCTACTTTAAAATGATACAAAATGTTACGTTTTAATATTATATTTTATGTGGAGAACATTTTGGTATTTTATGCTTTATTAATATTTAGTTAGGTTGCCTATTTTACAATGAAATCTCTTTGTAACGAATACCGAAATAACAAAATTCCCAGTATAACGAATCTTCAATTTGTACCCGAAAAACTTTCATACAAAATGTTTTCATTGTAACGGTGACTGATCTCAGTATAACGAAATATTTTGATCCCAATTAAAGAATGACGTTACAACTTGACACAATATTTCTCTGAATTCAGTTCGTCCTTAACGTGCCAGATGTATTTAAAAGCGACATTACAGGTGTTTTGCTGACCCTCAAACTTTTTTTATTAAGCATTTTTTTCACAAATTTTATTGTGTTTTATACAGTATCCTTAAAAATGGACAAAAAACGATCTGTCAGTCTTATTAGAGGTTATTTTGATGCTGTGGTAATATGGTAATTAAAAATAAAATAAAAATATATCATCTTCCTCACATTCAATATAACGAATTTTCAGTGTACCGAAATATATTCATTGGTTCCGTGAGCTTCGCTATATTGAGATTTCACTGTACAATGCTTAATTTATTATTATCTAGCTAAGTTATTCATAAATACTATTCATAAATGATATAAATTATTTAGATTTATCATTAAATATCTAAATTTTAAAACGTTAAATAATATAAAATGTTTTTTTTCTGGAAATATTTAGTCAAGTTGTAAACCTATTTTCAAATAAATTGAAAATGTTAAGTAGTTTTTTATAGATTGAACCATTTTACCTATGATTGAAAATCCTGATTATTAATAATATCTACTTTGAACCATTTAATTAAAATATATATTTAAAAAATCAGAACGAAGCAAAAATAATATTTAAAACCCAAAAAGTTAAGGGTCCCGTATTCGCACACTAGTTAGCTTCGTACTTCGCGATAGTGAGATACCGACAGCTAGTAGTCACATTTATATCAATTCGAAACATTTTAATGTAGCTCTCTGTAACCAAACTGTTGTTTAACTATATGCAGTTAATTTCCTGTGACCTATACCTTTTTTTCGAGATGATGACATCGTCAGTTAAAGCTGGAACAAATTGGACCCTGTCTCTTCGGCAAGATAAGACCTTTAAATCTTACGCCAATTTCATCGGCAGGCCTTTTATCATATATCTGGATCACGGATGAGATAAATCATGAAAGGGATGGCATATGGTCGAGTCTTGTCGTCTGCCCAAAATCTGATTAAGATAATCGAAGCATCGTGAGATTACAACACGAGCAATTTTCCTACCACAAGAACGACATGTATCTTTTAAATTATTCATTAATTTATAAATAAATGGAAGTGGCACTTTTTAAATGATTAGAATACGTATTATCCCATAATATATTAGTGATAGGTCAGATTTTTTTATGTATTAGTTACTGGTTTATCATTATGCTATTTTTATTTTTTCCATTACAGGCGGCCCTCGACTTTCGCACATTACACATAGATTTTTCCCCTTAAATTATAACCACAAGCGTTTTGTTAATAACTAATAGCTAATAAATAATTGTTTACATAAAAATGGTTATATAAATAATTATAAACATGAAAATGGCATATAGCTAGAGATACTATTTTTTTTCACTGATTTCTTAAAACTATGTTCGAGGTCTCTTATATACAAAATTGTATTCTATACTATATATTTTTCCTCTTACATTGTATTATATTTTTATTTGACATTGCGTGAAAGTAATTATGTTACCACACAATGTAAACATGTTTATCATCTGACAAATGCGTTCGACATAAAAAACGAATGCATCTTACCGTACATTAGGCCAAATTGATAATAATGGATCGTGTCCTGGAAGAAAGTAGCCGGTGAATGATAACCTCACGACATCTTTGAAAGGAGCCGCCCGGTAGTCGGATCTTGGTATTTTTTCTCCCCTTTGTTGTATTCCCAGCTGGGTATGATCGATGACAGGAGAATCTCCGATAAGAAGATATATTTCAAGACCACTCCACGTAATCTTGATGACTAATCTTGGTCAAACATTGATCTCAGCGGCTTATAATGCCGTTGATAAGGGGGATTAATCGATTAATCACGGTCGAGTTGTTTGTTTAGAAATAAAAATGCATGAATACTTTTCAACTTTTTTAATGTAACATAAATCCTGTAGCTGGAAATAATGTAACGCCCCGGGCAAATGTATTATTCGCACAGTCGTGTTCATAAATTGTTATGGTTCACTTTGCATCATGTGTAGTAGATGCATGCAAATGGAATTCGATGAGTTATGTCTTATAGAAAGCTCGCTTGTGTCTCAATGGCATCGTGGAACAGATATAAAAGGCGTTTGATTTTGAAGGATACATTTGTATCAAATGGGGTAGAATATATTCTTGGTATAAAAGCGGTATTTACTTTGAATTATTTTTTGAGGTGAAGTACTGTTTTTATATTTTTTAAATATCAGTGTTAAATAATAATAATACTTTTTTTGGTATCATGTTTATTAAATTACGCTTTAAACCCTAATATATCTTATGTCAGGGGTGCCCATGACGTCGAACGCGGTCGATCGATCGACCGCATATATATTTTAGGTAACCCGCGAGAGTGTTTTAAATTTATATTATACACATACATTATTTAACTAAAATTTATTCAGGATTAAATGTGCCAAAATATATTTGTCTTATAGCTAAATTTATATTAAACATTGAAGGCATATATGTAACCTTCGACTTATCCTCCATTTTCATTACTTTAATATTTGCCTAAGCTTGCTTATTTTTATATGTTTTATATGATTTCGGTAGGGTTGTCATTTTTTATACACTAGATATAAAATCTAGGCCTGCCGGTAGCATTTTTACGGTACGCGCTTTTAAATTCAAACTTAGGCTCATAATCTCGCAAAGTATTATTTTTTATTTATTGCTGTCTTACTAGTGAATGTTTTACTCTCGCTTTGAAAGGTTTGTTAGCTATAATTTTATTTATTTTGTTAAAGCTCTGATACACCACAAAATACTGATTTGATTGTAGCCCGCGAGGCTCAAAAAGGTTGCCCGTCTCTAGGCATATATCTTACCACCGATATAAAAAATACATAAGCGTTTAAGCTTCACTATACAACACCTATAGTACAACATTCGGCCACGCCCGCTCTCCTATCTCATATTGATTTCGCTGTGTTCAATTGGAAAATATGCAGAGTTTGATTGAAAAATATTCAAGAGGTGCATCTCGGCGAGAAAAGCGACAAAGGAGTTCGTGAGCGCTTTGAAACGTGCCTCGGCTCCTCTTGATTTCTTTATACGCTTTTGATAAATGCCCTGCACCAGACCCCCTCGGCCCCGGTGGACAACCGAGCCACAACCACAATCGTGATCTTTATATCGTTCATAAGTTCCATAAATATATCGATTTCGACCACCCCGTGTCAGCCGCAACAAATAATTAGACCTGGAACAATGCTGAAGTGTTACGATTCCAAAAGTCTGGTTATCAGACTCGGTAAATATATACCAACATATTTCATATAGGTTTAACTTGGTGGATTATCCCATACGCGCGCATGGTTTCCGGATCTGGAGGGACTCAAAAATAATTTATATATATCTTATGTCATGGGTGTGACACACGTATTTTCAATTCTTTTTATTGTTGCGACAAACTAAACAATTCCCTTGGTACGGTTGTGTACGTCCATACAGACTTGTGAAAGAGACAAGTTATAGATCTTAAATTTTAATGGTTATAAAGTTATAAATCGACAAACGTCATCCGCCGTTCGGCCGTCTTTTCTCGAAATGAGGTCGCAAGTCTTTTGAAGATATATAGTCTTACAGAAAGCTTTTGTTATTTGTGCTCTGATTATTGAATTAGAGGTAAAATAAAATTAATTTGTTTTTTTATGACATACCGATTTTATTTAAAAAAAATGTCTTATTCAATGTAACGAAGACTGATCTCAGTATAACGAAATATTTTGATCCGAATTTAAGAATGACGTTACAACTTTACACAATATTTATCTGAATTCAGTTCAACCTTGACTTGTGCCGGATGTGTTCATAAGCGACATTCAAGGTATTTCGCCGACCCTTAAACTTTTCTTACAAATATTTTTTTAACAAATTTCATTACAGTATCCTTAAAAAGGGACAAAAAACGATCTGCCAATCTTATAATAGGTTATTTTGATACTGTAGTTATATCGTAATTATTATTAAAATAAAATTTTTCCTTACATTGAATATAACGAATTTTCAGTACACCGAAATTTATTCATTGGTTCCGTGAGCCTCGCTTTATTGAGATTTTATTGTACAATGTTTTATTTATTATTATCTAGCTAAGTTTTAAACCTATACAAATTAAATATCTATTTTTCAAATCTAACGTTAAATAATATAAAATGTTTTCTTCTGGAAATATTTAGTAAAGTTGTGAATCTATTTTCAAATGAATAGAAAATGTTAAGTAGATTTTATTGATTGAATCATTGAAAATGCTGAATAAAAATGTCTTATTTGAACCATTAAATTTTAAAATATGTTTAAAAAAATCAGAACAAAGCAAAAATCAAATTTAAAACCCAAAAAGTTGAGGGTCCGGAATTCGCACACTCGCTAGCTTCGGTACCTCTCGATAGTAAGGTACCGACAGCTAGTAAAAAATAGTTGTTTTACTTGATTTTATAAATTTAAGATCATTTTTAGATACATATGTCATAATCGTACTAGCCTATGTCTATTAATTATACTTTAATTTGTTTTAAAAAAATACAAATAAAAAAATAAGCATAAAATATTGATGTGATTATGTATGACTTGAGTTCACCGCAAATGATGTAAACAACTTGTTATTATAAGGGACATCACTAGGGAAATACAAGGGGGGGGGGGCATTTGCCACCCCACCTTTGAATTTATCCAAAAATAGTGCATGTATTTTATATCCCCTTTCGGCTACCATCCGCTGTTAACCGCTCGTAAAGCATTATAAAAATAACCCGTCGTGCACATATAATCTAGTAGACAATACGTCTATCCTGCGTAAAAACCGCTATAGTAATCTACTCATTTGGATTATCGATTTAGCAAGTTAACCTTGTAAGTTTAGTTTGAGGCAATTTGGCTAGAAAAATTCACGCCATTTAAAGAAATGCTATAAATCTAAGTAAAATATTAAAAAATATATTTAAATTATTGTAATTAAATATTTTTCCAAAAGCAAAAAAAGGGCTCGTCCGGGATTTGAACCCGGGACCTCTCGCACCCAAAGCGAGAATCATACCCCTAGACCAACGAGCCGCTATTGTTTAAACAAATTAACGCATATTATACTAGTGCATTCACGATCACGATTCAACAGTTATTTTGCAATAATTTCTCTTTATACGGCATTTGACTGAATCATGACTGTGATTCATTTGTGTTTGTTTATGGTTATTTTTCTTGACGTACGGCTCGTTGGTCTAGGGGTATGATTCTCGCTTCGGGTGCGAGAGGTCCCGGGTTCAAATCCCGGACGAGCCCGTGGGAAATTATTTTTTAATTAATAATAATAATAAATGATTTAAATTTTATAAATAATAAATTAATAATTTAAGCATTAATTTTGTTTGTAATACATTTTTGTTGATGTGTACATTGTAGATAATATTTTAGATAAGCTACTTATAAATAACATTGTAATACGATGTGAGTTAACAACGCTTGTCGTTCGTCAAACGCGATTATGAGATATTAAACAATTAATTCACTCGACGTAAAACAAGTTTTCGATATTCTTGCCTGGTGGTCATAATGCCATAAAAAACACATTAGTTTTCATGTGCTAATTATGATTCAGCGTCGTATCTGAATATCATTGATATATTTTTTCTTTTTACATTTTCGAATTGTCGGCACTTTTGTTCTTGAAAATTGTTATTTATATATTTCCCGGAATCGCTTTTCTCATTGAATCGTTCCATTCAAGAGGCTTTCACTTTGTGAAATGTTATTATATTGTGTGTTCGAAAAAAATATTCGGCCTCTTGCAAATCGGCGATTTAAATTTATTTCTTTCAAGAGAAAAATACGCTTAAGAGACGAAAAATTCACGAGTGAAAGAATTGCCGATTGTTAGCATGAAATATTTTTTTTGTAATTTTCCAATTAAAAATTGTTTACATCTTAAAAAATTCATAGAAAATGAAAATGAAGCAATACATAGTTATTTCATGGTTAGCTAATTATTTTATTATCACATTAAAATGTCAAGTAAACTAATAGTCTCGTTACAACAAGTCACGTGTCATTATAGTAGAAATATAAACATGAAAAATCATCTTATAAAAATTTAACAGTTAGTGAGAGTTATGTGACAGAATATTCAAATAAATTAGAACTGCATTTAAAAGAAAGTTCATTAGTAGCAGCTAAATTTAAAAAAAACCAATTACTTGTTAATCGTTTAAGACAAATTCAAAACAAAAATATCTGTAAAATTCTGCACCACTTATGCTAAATGTATTAAGAAATAGTTACTCGATTTATTTTCGAATGATTGATAAGCAATTATACTATTTATTATATTTAGAAAGTAACTTAAATTAGGTACGATAACCATCGCGCGCTCCTGTACATTTTATAAATCTACAAATTTTTAAAACGTACCATATATTTCACAGCAAAATTGAAATTGTTTCTATCTGCGCCCGTGTAACACAAAATAATCAAAGTAACAATAAGCAGTCCAATTCTGTAGGTGTAGGTTGTTTGTACAAAGTCATAAACATACAACACAGTCTTTCTTCTGTGACATACAAACACTATTGCAGCTGATAGCCTTTTCTTTTTTATTTTGACCTAATGTAGTGCAACCTCGGTTGACATAAGATCGCGAACTTCGGTAAAATATTAAAAACATCTATCAAATAATTTAGATAATTTATTAAATTTTATTTGCGAAAACAAAAACGAAGACTGATCAATTATCAGTGATTCCTTGATAACACTTTAGTCTGCAGCAATCATGAAACAGGATAATAAAAATACACATATTACATTAGGAATATAATACATTACTGAAATATTTTTTTTATTCTCGCAAAAACATTAAAAAAATATTTTTATATATCAATATTGGCTATTTAAAAAAAATACACGAATAAAAATTAGGGGGGGGGGGGGGGGCGTAAGTTCAGCGCTTCGGCACTTTTTTATCATTACATTTTTTCTCATTTAAAACATATATTTGATTCTTTATGTATACATCCAGTCTTTGTTGGTAAGCGCTAGTAGACCAACAACACAAATTTCGTCCGCGTCTTTCCGCGGTCACTAACCTCTCATGCTTTTCTAAGACAGTGACAAAATCCCTAAAACCTTTATAAGAGATGGATTTAAGTATGAAATAACTCTCTCTGAAAAATTCTTATTAGTAATTTCATCTTCAGCACCTAATTAGCTACAATGTTCTCATTAAAGACATAATGCAGAATATTTATTATATACTGATGACTTAAAAGTCTTTCAGATTAACATATACACATTTAGTCACTTGAACTCATGGTGATAAATGGACGAGCTGTTTAACATGTCTCTACATATAATCAAAAAAGATAAGGAGCTATGTAAGTTCAGATTGCTAAAATCAATAAGCCATATATTCCACAGGAATTTGTCACGATAATCATCTTATCAGTGATTCATACAAACTTATTTTACAATAAATAATTCCATGTGCTTCAAAAGAATATCAATAAACATTTTAACATGTTTCTGATTTATAGAATAGATACTAAAATTCGTGAAAAGCTCATAAATATCAGTGATAACAGGCTTTTATTATTATACATTGCTCAGAGTGTTCATAAATAGACAAAGAACTTTCGCACGGCTCGTTGGTCTAGGGGTATGATTTTCGCTTAGGGTGCGAGAGGTCCCGGGTTCAAATCCCGGACGAGCCCAAGGTTTTTCTTTTAAGAAAATATTTTAAAGGAGTAATTAATAAATATTTATGGATAGTTTTATATTTAAAAATAGATATAACAATTAAATTAAAAAATAATTATTATTTCATATATGAATTGATAAAATGAAAATAATTCACTTAAATAAATGTAAAGAATTATTTTTACGTAATTATTTTACAATATACTTTCTTTAAAATATTTATTTTTAAAAATAAAATAGAAAGGGGACACCCGGGTTTGAACCGGGGACCTCTCGATCTGCAGTCGAATGCTCTACCACTGAGCTATATCCCCAGCTGCGGTTTAGGTACAATATGTACAAACAATTTTTTTAATTAAGTATATAAACGCATTTTTATATCAGTTAAATATATTGATTGTAACATCTACTTTAGATTATATAATTACATAATTAGTAATTTGATATACATGTATGTGTAATTCATATAAAACTTTTTATCTTAGGTTCACAAAAATATTTAAAAATCATAAACATAATATTTTCGCTCTTTTTAACATTATGTTAATATCTAATATAAATTCTGTAGCTAATAAGTCAATCATAAAATACGTTTATATTTGTCTATATAAATAAGGCACATAATTTTATTGTGTTTCATGGAGCAACAGAATATAACCTGTATTTAAAAAAAGGCGGACTCTCATGATATATACATCGTAATATAATTACTTGAATAAATATATAATATAAATATGCGAAATATTACAATTGGGCATTAAAAATTATTAAAAATATTTATCTGATAATTAGTCATGTTTTCTTTGCTGCTCAGTGTTGCCATATGGTGAATTTATTTACAATAAATTTACGAAATTTGTATACGAGCGTCATGACAAAAATAAAAACCAATATTTAAATTTTTTTGACTCTTCTCCAGGATGTCAATATATTTTCTTTAATTATTTGTGAGTCTCATAAACGCTCAAAACACGATTGACGTTAGTAGACGTCCATAGCACAGGTGGAACATTTTATGTTGACGTCAACTTACGTGTGTAAAGGTTAAAAGTATGTGTCCATTAACAAATATTTAGCATTAAATAAATATATCTATTCATGTATAAAATTATGTACAAATATCAATAACATTATTATCAACCAGAAATCAAATATAAAAATAAATTAAACACAGCTATTAAATAATAAACAAATATAAATCAATTTAAATTCGAATACAGTATTTACATATTATATAAAAAAGTGTTTAGGACAAATATTAACATAATATATATCAAATATACAAAGGAATCAAGCACAGACATAAAATATTAAAACGTTTATGTCTATTGACAATATTAGTCTGAAATATGAAACAGAATTCATTTTACACTTAACCGACGGGTCATTTTTTGCCGCGTGATTTTCGCGCAACACAGAGTTACATCAATAAAATTATTTTATCTGTAGTGTGCTTCTTGAATAAAAAAATAATTTAAATATTAAATTTCGGTCATCTGCGGTTTAAACTCTGAATTGGCGAAAATAATATATCGGTCCGATCACGATATTTAAAAAAAAAATTTAATATTGAATATTTAAAATCAAAATATTTTTGTCCTTCTTTGTCCTCTTTGAACAGTCGCGCTCCAGTAGCCGAACCGAGCGGCAGTTCTCACGAGCTCCGAACGAGTCGACAACCAAAAGCGGACACACGGCACATTCTGGGTCAATCTTTGGCACAGAAGGGCCGCACCAACACCTGATCCCATCAAGACATCAATCGGCCCGACAAGAAACCGATAAGTATCGATTTGCTTCGGTGCACTTTTTGGCCCGGCCGCCGGCATAGCCGTGAATCACCGCGTGCTCACGCGGCTCGAGCGTGCATCGGCCCACGCTCGACAGCAGACCCCCCCTCCCGCGCGCAAACGATCACCTCCTCCGCGCTCCAGCGAACGTCAACCAGCGGGAACCCCTTTTACTTTTTATTAATTTTTTTTTTTATTAAAATTTTTTTTTAATTTTTTTTCTTACTTATATATAAAAGCTCATAATGAGCAAAGCATCAGCCCCCCATAAAAAGGGGGCTGCCAAGGTCTCGGTCCCGAGACCGAAGACTGCAACACCCGCAGCCAAAAAAAAAACATCCCTCTCGACACCGGTCACAACACCCGCGACACCGGTCACAACACCCGAGACACTAAAAAAACCGATGGAAAAATCGAAACCAGAGGCCCCCTCTAGGGGAGTTCCCTCTACCTCGCGTCGCATGAGCTCCTCAAGCTCCTCCAGCTCTATCCAGGAGCTTATGGACTGCCTTTCGGCGCAACCAACGCGTAAGCGACAAACATCGCCCCCGTCGCCCCCCGCGAACAAAAAACGCGTTAAAGATGACTTTCCGGCCCTCACGCAGAAGCCGCATACAGAAGAGGCCTTGGAGCTTACAGCTTCCGAGACGAGCATTCTTGCCCAGTGCGAGAAGATCGTCTTGATCGCTCGGTCGTCCGACTGCCTCACAGCCGCTGCTCGTCAGAGTCTTACTCTGATAGCGGCGACAATTAAGTCCCTCCATGAGAAGGAAACCGAAAAAGCGGATAAACCTTCTTCTCCCTCTAATGAGGGAGCAGAAACTAGACTGGCGTCAATCGAGCAGTCTATCCGACGAATAGAGCGTCATATTCAGCCTCAGCAGCCGACCACCGCAAGCCTCGTGAGAGAGCTGAGGGGGTCTCCTCAAGCGCCGCAGCCCTCACCGATGGCATACTCATCGGTCGTGAGACTCGTCCCTATCGGGGATAAAATCAAAACCTCCAAGGAGGCAATTGCGGCCTTCACGAAAGCCGTAAACCCCGCAGATTCAAAGCTGCATATAAAGAGAGTTCTACCGGCCGCGGGTAACGCGACCGGTATCTTGGTTGCAAACCGGTCCGAGGCCGAGAAAATCGTAGGATTCAACTCGGCCCTTGAGAAGGCCGGACTACGGGCCTCCCTTCAGGGTCTAAAGGACCCTCGTGTAATAATACACGACGTCCCGAACGATCCAGGAGACGTGACCGGCGAGTCGTTCCTCACCTCGATGTTTGCACAGAACATCGAGGGTGAGGTGCCTATTAGCAAAGCCGACTTTCTCAAATCGGCTAAGCTTGTTACGAAACTGAGAGCGCGAGATAAAGACACCTCTCACGTCATCGTGTCCCTCCCGTCCTCATGTCGTGCCCAGCTGGTCAACAGCGGATTGATATACATAGGACTAATGGCTCATCGCATCAGGGACCACTTTAGGGTCCTAAGGTGCTATAAATGCCACCTATACGGCCACTCAGCCAAGTTCTGCAGAGCGCTTAAGGCCTCCTGCAACTGGTGCGGAAGCGGGGCGCACGATAGTGCGTCGTGCGCAAACCGTGACAAGCCAGCAAACTGCGCCACCTGCTGCCGCCTTAGGCGACAGCACGAGACCCTTCCACACAGAGCGGGAGATCAAGGCTGCCCGGCCTTTAAGGCTGCTTTAGCAAGAGAGATGGCCAACACAAATGGCTAATCCTCCCCAGACATATGTCAAGCTGCTCGTGGCGCAGCAAAACCTCCGCAGATCGCGCGAAGCGACTGCGGAATTTGGTTACAGAGCCGCAGCCTTAGGAACTGACGTGGCACTTCTTCAGGAGCCATACGCCCCATTCGGAAGGACAATAGGCGTCGGCGCGAGGTGCAGGATATTCGAGATCCAACCCGCAGGAGCGTCGATAGTGGTCTTCAATCGCGACCTGTGCGTCACCTTTCTGAGTCAATACTCGGATCGGTGGCGCACCGTAATCCATCTTTCCGCACCGGGCATTGACTTGTACTGTATATCTGCGTACTTCAAGTACGGCGATTCTCCCGAAGGCCACATAAACGGACTCTCTCGAGCTGTCGACGCCCTTGCGGGACGCAACGTCGTCGTCGGCGCCGACCTTAACGCTCATTCCACTTTGTGGGGTGACACCTCACTTCGCGAGGATAGAAACTCCGTAAGGAACAATACAGTGGTGGACTTCGTCCTTAGCAGCGGCCTAAGTGTCGCCAAGGGTGACCTACCCTCGATCCCGACGTTTTTTACCTCGATCGGGGAATCGACCCCAGACGCGACGCTTTTCTCGCTCGCCAGCCCACTGGCAATATCAAACTGGAGAGTTCACGCGGAAGCGTGCCTCTCCGACCATAGGCTAATAACTTTTAACGTAAATGAGAGCGCCCCCGCATCCGCAGAGCCGATAAGAGAAAACAAGAGCCTGCTGCCGAGGCGGTTCCGGTTCAGTAAGGCCAACTGGAAAAATTTTGAGGTCGATCTGTCAATCGAACTTGACAGAGCAGCCAAAAGATTGGGCCCGTGCCCCGATAGCAAAGCAGAGGCGCTCCAGATTGCAATTCTGTCGGCGGCCGACCTTAACATCCCGCGCAGTAAGCCCTGCGTACAGTTAAAAAAAATATTTCCGGAATGGTGGAACCCAGCTCTTTCGGGGGCCAGACGGGCATCGCGTAAATCTTTTAGAATTTTTACAGAAGCAGTTAGAGCTCGAGGTAGCCGCAGAATCGACGATTCAACTCTTCCGGAAGACCCTTTCATCGCAATAAGAAGAGATTGGAGATCCGCGACAAATAATTACAAATCCCTTATTAGGTCCGCAAAGACGAAGCACTGGAGGGACTTCGTAACCAAGGAGAGCGCTGAAAACACCTGGGGCCCACACTACCGATGCGTCAAAATGTCGGACCGCGCAGTGACGTCCCTTTCAGGCATCACCGACAAGCATGGCATATGTGCCATCGATTCCCGCCAGGCTGCCGACAACATCCTGAACGCCCTGCTGCCGGAAGATCCGGCTTCTGCAGACACCCCATCGCAAGCTATCACACGAGCACGATTTAACGAACCATCTGAGTCCCCCGAGTCCCCGCCAATCTCCGAAGTGGAGACGGAGGCTGCTCTCAAGCGCTTGCGTGCAAGGGCGTCTCCCGGCTTGGACTGCGTAACCAGTGATCTCATCAGGAAATCTTGGAAGGTCGCGGGCCCCATCATCACCACCGTATTAGAAGGTTGCAGGTCCGAGGGCACCTTCCCGGACACTTGGAAGCCCGGGAAGATGATAATCATCAAGAAGCCGGGAAAGTCCAATCTTTCAGATCCTAAAGCTTACCGCCCGATAACTCTCCTCCCTGCTCTGGGAAAACTTTTTGAAAAAGTCCTTGTAGCCCGGCTCGAGGACCATTTCCGCGCGAAGGCTCCTCTCTCGAAGCGCCAGTTTGGCTTCAGACCAGGTTTGTGCACCGAAGACGCAATGCATTACTTAAAATCAAAAATAGACACCCTTCCGGGCAAATATTCAGTAGCTGTGCTCCTCGACATCTCGGGAGCGTTCGATCATGCGTGGTGGCCGGCCATCATTGAGGGACTAAAACGCCGCAATGTTCCGCGAGACCTGGTAAAGGTTATCAGGTCTTATTTCGAGAGGCGCAGAGTTGTAATCGACGCTGGAGCTTCGCTTGTTTGGAAATCTTTGGAAAGAGGCTGCCCGCAGGGGTCCGTCCTCGGTCCCCTGCTGTGGAACGTTATGTTCGATGAAGTTCTAGGAACCCCTCTTCCCGTGCACTGCGACCTCATCGCGTACGCCGACGATCTCCTGCTTCTGGTTAACGCCAACAGCAGATCAGAGATTGAGAGCAAGGCTGAGATGGCCTTGACGCGCTTGCAAGAATGGGGTGAGGAGAATAAACTCTCCTTCGCTCCCCACAAGACCGTGGCGGTGATGCTTAACGGATCGCTTGACAAGGGTCGTCCCCCTCGCTTTTCGATGAACGGGCAATACATAAAATTCGAGCCGCGAGTCCGCTACTTGGGTTACAATATAACTTATAGATTCGACCCCGCCGCCCACCTTAGACTGGCCGCCCAGAAGAGTCGCGACGCGATGGGAAAACTACTAAGATTGGGGGGCCGCCATTGGGGGTTAAACTTTCGCGCAAAATTGACTATGTACAAGGCGATTTATGTGTCAATAATAACGTACGCAGCCGGTGCTTTCGCCGAGAGGGCATCGCGAGGCCACCCTCAACTTCTCTTGCTAGGGTCTCAGACGGCACCCCTGAAACAGGTAACAGCGTGTTACAACACGGCTCCAAATTCGGCTCGCCTCATTCTGGCCGGAGTCGAACCCATAGATTTAGTCGCACAGCGAAGGTCCGCGACCTTCCACTTAAGAAGGAGCCGCTCTGCAACGGTCGGACAAGTAACGATCCAACCGACGCTGAACGTGTCTAAATTGCAGGATACGGAAAGAGCGATCCAACACAGCGTTCGAAAGGCCTCATTGGACGAGTGGCAGAGGCGATGGAGCACCGCCGCCACTGGCCGCCTAACTTTTAAGTTCTTTCCGCAGGTGAAAAGTCGCCTCGAGAAGCGCTGGATGAGATGCGGATTCGCAACCACACAGTTCCTTACCGGACACGGAGCTTTCGGAGCATATCTACGTCGTTTCAAATTAAGAGACGACGCCGACTGCCCCTGCGGCCACGACGACCAGACGTCAGAGCACATCCTGTGGGATTGCCCACTCCTCGACGAGGAGCGAACGCAGCTCCACTTCGCTCTTGAGCTAGAGGGCGAAGGTCCCTTAACCCATCAAAACTTCGTTGCGTCCAAAAAGAACTTTCGGGCTTTCGAGCACTTCTGCGAGGCATATTCCGCTCGCGAAGATGTTCGCCCACATTAGAGCGCTCGTCGCAAATACTATATAATTCCTTTTTTTTTTTTTTTTTTTTTTTTTTTTTTTTTTTTTTTTTTTTTTTTTTTTTTTTTTTTTTTTTTTTTTTTTCCCCGATTAATTGCTTTCTACTTTTAGCGCTCATACATGGTTCAACAGGGCGCCGCTAGGAACATCTCCCGGAGACCCGGAGAACCACCAAAACCTTCTTTAACCGCTTCACTGTGTCCTAATGCGGGATACTTTCAAAAACAAACCCTTTTTAGGACCCCCACACGTGCTCCTTCGATCGGAGCATGCCTAAGCCGCCAAACTAAAAAAACTTAAAAATAAAGAGTAGATGATAAAAAGAACCCCTATTTCTTTCAGGTTGTCTTTTATTATTCTCTTCCGAGAGACCCAAGGTAAGCGGAGCGCGACTGCCCGCAAACCACCCTCTCCCCTCCATTTCCCCTATCCAACTCCGTCTCCAACGGTTAGTGATGCCGGAGACCATCAACAGCATTTCGCGACGGTAGACCCGTCCACGGTCGTCAATCGTGACGACCAAGGAAGGAGGTCTGGCCTAGCGCCGGAGTGCGCAGTACTCCGGAGCGAACGCCAGACTGGGTTCGATCTCAGTTGCCCATGGGCTGAAACTCCCGAGCCTAATGCAACTGCGGGACGCGGGCGTGGTGCCCGAGAAGTACCCAATGTCCTCTTTGAACATTTTTTTTTCAAAAATACTTATTTATTTGAGCTCTTAAATACAATTTCTTCCCATCAAAAATTGTTCGGAGATAACATTTTTTCAGGTCTCATAACAATTGGTCATACTTTGTCCTCGAAAAAAAATTCTGAGATGACCTTTTTTTTAGTGTCCTTTGATATTTTAAAAATCTGGCCACCTTATTTCTATCCCTGTTTGTTTTGTGTATAGAAAAATAAATATAAAGAGCTCTAAATGTATCTAACTATACTAAATATAAATTTATTGTCCCGTTACCATTAGTTATTAATAAATATTTGATCAGATCACAATAAAAAAATAATCTGACATAATCGTCATGTATTACATACCTGATTTGACACACTTAGTAAACGATATGTGTAACATCATCTTTTCAAATACGCTTATCCCATTGACCGATAAACTGGACTGTCATAAATTTGATTTTCATGTCAAAGTGAATGACCACAGTTACAGAGTGACTATAAAATTATAACACTGTATGTTATTCCGCTTTCAAAAAATAATTTATTATGTATTTTATTTGCGATTTTATATTTATTTATGCTTTTTATTATAATTATAATGAAAAGCATATTTTATTATTAGCGAAATCCTTTAAAACTGGAGAGAATATTATTTATATTACAAGGGATAATTGGAAATTTAAAATTGGTATCAAAAGTAATAATAATCAATTGTCGGTAATTTTATCATAAATATTCGTTCAATGTATTAGGCGTTTATATTTAGATTTTTCATAATAATATTACTAGTGAGAATCGAATAAAGCACAACTAAACCAAATTTTGCGCAAAAGGAGAGCGCAAAAAACAATTATCGCTTCTCAGAAGTCAAAAATCCACGTCAAAAGCAATAAAATCATGCCGTCGCCATCGCAGTGGATATTTTATTTATAATTTTATAAAGTGTCCACATACTAAATATTATTTATACGTAACTGTATAATCAAATTAGGCAAATCTTTGCGAAAAAGAATCAACATATAAAAAAAGTATATTTTCTTAGTAATTATTCTTAAAATAATACATTTTCGTAAATAAGAAAGCTTTTTCTTATAGAAAAAGTTTTGACTATAGTTTGCGGGATTTGTGCAAATTTAATCAAACAATGGCTTATCAAAGAAACTTTTAGACCATCCCACTGAGCCGGAATGTCTGGATGAACGGTTTCATTGTGCCAGTGACGTGTTACAGAAGTTTCGGTAAATCGTGACAGGAGGTGATCGATAATCGTGCATCGCGGATTAGGTAACAGGTCGAATTGTCCGTTTCATTACTGGCAAATGAGCGTGCCAGCTTCATTATCATAACAGGTAGGGTCAGTAAATGAAATATCTGGCCGCAAGATAACGATCGTATTTATCTGGGATGCTGGCCACGTCGTGACACTGACAACTGTTACGTGTATTGGTATGTACCGATAGCGCAAATTCACGTGCCGACCTTGAATTGGATTGTTTTGTATAAGGACAGTCTTAGTTTTTTAATTAAAAGTAATTCATGTATATACATATTCAATGTTTTATATTTTATTATTAATATTGTCATCTTCATTATTTGCTATGATCAAATTTATTATGTGGAAACCAATGATTTTGTCAAGTGTCAATCAAAGACAGGTGCAACGAGAGCTCGACCTTAGCTTATAAATTATTTATAAAAGATCTCATAAACATTGATTTTGTTGTGTATTATGAATAATGTATAGTTTGAGTTTGATTTCTTTATACCATCATTAAAAATAAATGCTGAAGCATTGGATATTAATTAATTATTTAATATAACGGATGTTCTAATAGCGTCGATCCTTTGGAGGGCGTGAGCACTTAGCGTAGATATAAAAGGTTCATTATCTGTGATATGCTCCTCTGTTAAGTTGTATATTTTTAAGGCACCAACCAACCTATAACCAGGGCGAAGCCCTGACGGCAGAGTTGTGTGATTTGCAATCGATTACGTCCGTCTTTTAAGATGACTTAACTGCAACTAACGCTATGATTTATGTATTTTCTATCGGAGGTTTTGGGAAACTCTGACTCTGTTAAATGAAACGAAGTATAGGTGACATGATGACAATACACAAAAATAAAATACACATGATAAAATTACACAAGGAATAAATTACAAATAAAAAAACACATTATAATAACCCTTTGAACCCAATAGGCCGGAAAACCGGCCCGAATAAGTGACGCATATTCGTCTGAAACCTGAACGATTTACCGGCCACAATATATATCATTAATTTTATGGGCCGGTATTCCGGCCTGCAAAAAAAAATCTTTTGACTCACCAAATGACGTGATTTTCCAATACGCAAGAAAACGGTGTACTGGTGTAAATTATTCTAGGTGTTCCAATTATCATTTTGAGTTGAGTTTAGATCTGAAAACTGTTAAAAACCATTTTAAATTTAATTCTAGCAATAAATTATTTTTTATTGTTTTAACCTTTTCTATGCAAGCAATAATTTTTTATAGAATTTATAAATTTCTTTTTTAGTAAAATATTCTTACTTTGTCTAAAAATTTTTAGGAGCTCAAGGTTCAAAGGGTTAACCATTCGATGTGTATATAAAATAGTTTTAAAAATTTTAAATTCAATACAATATAATTAGTAATTCACATCAGTATGGAATACTTTGTGTTTAAATTCAAAATTAATTTATTATATTTAGTCATAATAAAAATAATAATCTTTATTATAATTTTTTATGAAATTAATTTTAATTTTATTAAAGTTCTCTGTATTTTTTAATTTTTTAAGTATTTTTTGGCATTATAAAAAAGTGTACTATAATAAAAAAATTACTAATTTAATTTAAAAATATTCAAAAAATATATTTTAAAATTTTTTATATCACTAGTAGAATATATTTATAAAAAAGAAAATTTTTAAAGATTTTCTTGTGATCTTTTAAAATTTAAAAAATCAAAAGAAAATCTAAGAAATGTGAAAAATTATTTTTTCCCTGTGTGTTTATTTTTATGTGTAATTTTATCATGTGTATAGTTTTCTTGTGTAATTATATCCTGACAGCCATTTTATATTCCAATTTAATGAACAGTTTTATTATTAATTATTATATTTTTCAATCATTGCTATATAGTGTAGTTAAATTATAACAAAATACGATTACCTAAACATACTTTATAAAAACGATAGATACTGTTATATACAATATTATTATTAATAATAAACATGTACTACGTAAAGGTACTTTCTTGAGTACTCCATTTAAGGAAAAATGTTATCAAATGATTTTTTGCGGTTTGTTCAATTTTATTGTTAAATTGTATTAAGTGCGGAATGCAAAAGGAAGTGAAGAGTTTTTTTCGATTATAAAAAAATACACGAAACTCAAAATAAAATTGATATTGAATAAAAAATGTATAAGAACAACCATGCATCTAAATAATTAACTATCTATGATGTGATAATTGAAATATTGTTTCAGTATACATTTATTTGATCATTAGAATAACATGCAAGTTCGAAATTTTTTTAAAGCCTACTTGAGTTGAGAGCTAATTAATTGTATGCCTGGGGCAATTTTTTGTTAAGGTGATTTAATAACGATAAATATTAATTGCAGCTTGAAAAACAAATAAATTGATCAACCTATTTCTTAAATGACAAATGAATATGAACTATATTAAAACAGCTATTAAATAATAAAACATAAAAATATATTAAAATAATGGATTAATTTGAATCACCTTATGATGCCTCTACAGAGAGTAAACATCAGCTGTTTTGTGAACCACTCGATCAAATATTCATGAATAATTCTGGCAGTATTATCTGTTGTCATAAGCACTAAAAGAATGCATCCTTTTTATTTTACATATTAATAGAAAACCTAACCATGTATGTTTGTCATCAATGATGTACGTTTGAAAGTTAATACCAATAACATTTTTTATTAAAATATCCATAATTTCAACATTATACTAGTACAGATAAGTCACTTTAGGAACATGTTGTATAATGTATTATTGTATGGGTAACTGGTTAAATAAATCGAAAAGCATCTGTACAATGCGATGAATAATCGCGAATAAACAGAAGCGATAATTTGCTATCACAATGCTACGTCACATTCGCATGCGATTTGCACATGAACCGGTTAATTGCTTATCTCTTTCCACCTGTACGGCTCGTTGGTCTAGGGGTATGATTCTCGCTTTGGGTGCGAGAGGTCCCGGGTTCAAATCCCGGACGAGCCCGGTGTTTTTTTTTTGCAAAAAGTATCCTATAATTCAACAGCAACATCGTGGAATAAAATATGCATCAACAACAGATAAAGAAGACACCATCGCCCATTTATCGCAAAATTGTAATACGACACAGTGGCGATTGTTTTTAAATGTAAAACGATATATTGATTAAAAAATGACGCCATTTATATTATTATAAATAATAACATTATTTGCATGTTTATTAAAAGAGAAACCTAGCAAACATGATATACTCAATGTCATTAAATAAAAGTATGTATAATATTGTATTTGATTGTCAATCAAATTAAACTAATCAAATGTTTATTATCAATACATACATTATGCAATTAGCTAACATAAATTAATAACTCAAATATCATTGATTGAAATAATGATTCGTAGAGATCGACAGAAGTTGAACCAAATGCTATTAGGGACTCACTAATCGGTCAGAAACGACCAACCTTTTCTGACGTTGCAAATATAAAATAATCTTTATACTTATATAAATATATACACAGGATCAGACTTTGCATACAACATGTATAAAATATGTTGAATACAAAGATTTTTTTAATGAATAATAACATTGTTTTAATTAAATAGTCTGACGTTGAAGTCTACATTTTAATCAAACAGAATAATCACTAGAACTTTGTGTTACAATATAAATGTATGTGTGAGGACTGTTTTTCAAGCTTAAATTTAATAAACATAATTTGAAGCTTCTCTCTAGAGCAGTGAACGTCACAGTTTCCGTGTTTTATCCAAAACACACGCACACGGAAAAAATGGTATTTTTACTTTTCATTTAATTTTTTTTTAAATGTTATTAATTGTATTTTAAAATATGTAAATTTTTTGTAAATATATTTTCTATGTATGTAAATGTATATATATATTATATATATATATATATATATATATATATATATATATATATATATATATATATATATATATATATATATATATATATATATATATATATATATATATATATATATATATATATATATATATATATATATATATATATATATATATATATATATATATATATATATATATATATATATATATATATATATATATATATATATATATATATATATATATATATATATATATATATATATATATATATATATATATATATATATATATATGTAATTTGTATCACTATAAAAAAAAATATTTTAATAAATTTTGCAATGTTTTTAATTGCATTTTTTAAATATTATATCATAAGTATAACATTATTATCCACCTCTGCTAAGCTCGCAAAGTATGCTGATAAGCTGCATTTTCCCAATAATAACCATTATTGCTGCGCAGGTAGAAACAAAAACAACATGCGACGTATACGACTTTCTTCTTGTGACTCGGCTCAATATATGTGTGTAAAAATTGAAAGATGTGGTGTACACTGGTGTAAGTGATAGCCGCAATTGCGACACACAGACCGATATTTATTAAAAAGTGTACGCTAACTATAAAAAATAAAATTTTAATCTATAAATAATTTATCCATGTGCCGGTCCGCGTTAATAACACAAGTAATACTATGTCATTCAAAATAAATCTATAAAAATAATATAGAATACACATTTTTATTTTAATTTCATAAAAATGTATATATTAAGACCACTGTAATTTTCATAATAAAAAATATTTCGCGAAACCACACTAAATCACTAATCTTATGTGTCGATGATTACGATTAAAAACATTATATTTAAATACAAGCACATAATAACAAAGCTTATATATGTTTGTGAAATTATTTTTAGTATTTTAATCAAAAAAAAAGTTGCCTACCCTTGAGCCATGCGGCTATTTGGCAACACTTTAGTTGCGTAGCATGACTACGTGACAGGAGAACGTCTGCCGACTGGCCCATGTTTATTTTTATTATGGCATTGCATTTTAAAGCAAAAGTATATTGGCAATTTATCATTAATAATCGTCAGATGTAGGATTATTGTCACACAGTACACCATAAAAACCAACACAGTTTTTGGTCAGTGTAAATATATATAACAGTTTTAAAGTGTATGAATATTATAAATAGCGTTGTCGTGGAGTGTCCAATAAGCTGCATCGGTAACGATAAGGTCATTCAAACGACCATTTTAGACTCATGAATAAAAAATTACTTCTTGCCCATAGGCGTAACATTCGTCCCGTTAAACATTTGTAACAACAGGAAAAACTACCCGTTTGTACGTAAATGATGCGCGATCAACAATGCGTAAAAACCCTTTTTGTCATCCACCTCTTGTATTGTCGATCTTCAGTTTCATTTCAAGGCATAAACATATATTAAGCGTTGCAATTGGCCCACCAACATGCTCATCTGTGATTCACCAGAGCTGACTCGAATTAGGAGTAAAATATATGTGACATTTTATCACATTGGCAGATGTATAAATTATTTGAGACGAGCTCAGACAAACAGACTAATTCGTGACTAATTAAAAGAGAGACTAAAACTGACAAGAGAGACACCAGTGGATCGTCCAGAAAGCATCACGAGTACAATCTTAGCTTCACCTTTACATACGGAACACAATTTTCTCTACGGTGGTAAATTGTATCATACTTTATTTAATAAAATGTTACTAGTTTTTCCGACTGCAAAGTCACGACCTTTCAGCCTCGAAACATGAAATTGTATTTTTTATAAAAAATCTCACGTTTGTTTTGACTAACCAAAGAGAATCTTGTTATCTACTTTTTTGCTCTGTAACATGTTTTTAACCGTATTTCAAATATTATTTTCATATTACGAACAACCATGAAATATTGCAGTTTTTGTCAGAGCGGAAGTGCGTCGGAAGTGGAGGCAGGAAAGAGGGATTTGGCTGAAAGAAGAAAAATATGTTCCACGGCACGTTCCCCTCGTGGAAAATGACAAATTCTGGCAATTTCACTCTCGCAACACCTCTCCGCAGATGAACTGTGAAATTTGCTAAAAGTTTTGCAGCTCACGCTAGAATTTATGATCCCAATGTTCCGTACGGAGAGTATGTATTAAAGTTAATTAAATAATTTAATTTTATATTTATCTATATATTTCGCTCAAACCATTATAAATATAATAATAAAAATGATATAATATTAAATTAGCTCAACTTCGTTTCAATGACACTATAAATAGTAAATACTATTTGGCATCAATCCACAATATTCACAAAGGGAAGAGAAGCGAATAACAAAACAAAAATACTCTAGTATGTATGAATGAAAAATGATGTATTTCGAATTCTTAGAAGTTTTATATAAGATTTAATTTTAAAGATTACATTGCTAGTAAAACATAAAGATTTTAGGTCGTAAAAAATATTTTAATGACCAACTATAAAAAATCAGAATATCAAGGTTAATTTGTAACATGATTATAGATGTTTGACACGAATTATAATCACCGACATGATTTAATAATATACGTATGTATATTATATATATACATATCTCTAAATCAGAACAGTGATGCTGAAATATTAATTTATTTAAATTTGATAAAATATTATTTGCCAAAGATATACCATTGTTACTTAATTTTATATGAAACTGTCGGAATCAGAATAATATGAGAATTTGCAATTCCGAGCTTTAAATCTCTTAACATATAATTCGAATTCCACACTGAAATATTAATGATGATTTTTTAACACCCATGTGGGGCTTGCCAAATTTTTAGACTTGTTCAGTTCGTCAGTCCGGAATTTTAAAAATATAATCTATAAATAGCGACTATTATATAAATACACTAATCACAATTTTTTGTGGACTTACGTTGAAAAAAATAGCTTAAAGATACTGCATTAATATTTTATTTATATTCAATCGCAACATGTAACGGCCACATATACTTTCCTAATTAAAAGATTAAACTAAAAAATGATTCTGAAAAAAAGTTATTAAAAATTTACTACTTGTAGGAAATATAGGGACCTTTGGATGTTAAACTTGTTTTTATTAAATCTTCCGTTGCAACCTCACAGGCGTTAGCCCAATGCGTTACAACGTGATAAATCTGTACCAACTTAGTAACTCAATCAGATACGGTGACAACTATATTAATAATTATTATGTGTAATATAATTTATAATCAATAGATGTCACTGCAGCTGGGGCCAGTTTTTTTTATAATGCTGTTGGGGTTCAAACCCGCAACCTCAAAGTAACTAGTCTGAGACGTTACAGACTACTCTATTCCGTCCTTAATTTATATATCATAATTCAGAATAATTATAAAAACATCCACATTTGAAAGCCTTTATTATACAAAATAAATGCAGTCGTAAATCTTGATAACATTCGCATTGCCATTATTCAAACTTATCTGTCAATTGTACACATGTGCCAACGGTTACACCTAGACCATTGTATGTTGGAGCAAAAGTGGGCGAGCCCTAAATCTCTCTCAGGAGGGCCATATACATAAAAGACCCAATGATTAATTTTACTTTGAACTCTAAGATAAGTATTTAATCGAGCTCTTCAACAAGGACCCACTGAGCTTGTGCAAACTATAATACAAAAAGAGGCCAACCAACTATTGAATATCAAAAAAGCAACCGCTTCTCGTTAAACCCTGGTCTAGATCGGTATTAAACTGTATGAAAAAAGATTTTTACGTATAACAAAAATACGAACTTGATTGTGGCACAATATTAATTACCAAAATACTTTGATATTTTTTTTAAAATACAATATGACGACAACAGAGGACTTAAACGATTTTGACTATTTGATATACCTGACAGACATGACAAATATATAGTATAAAAAATAAATAAATATTATATAAAATAAATTAGATTTTGTAATAATGAATATAGAGAGGCATCTAATAGGATGTTATCTTCACATGCCAATATCATGATTAATTTTTTTTACTAATTGTTTATGTATAGACTGATATTTTAGTATAAAATGGTTGCTACACTAAAGCAATGCTGTCTTTCTTTTTTGAGTAGTAAAGGAGTGAAACCTATTGATATTCATACACATCTGTTATATAAGTAAGCTTGCAAGTTCCAAAATGGTGCGTATTTTCAGTATGAATTAATGCAATATATTTTTTTTAAAGGGAGAATAAAAAGACTTGCTCTTTTTTTAGTGATAATATTTTTAGCAATATTTAACAACCTCCTCCATCTTTCATCCCTGATATTATTTTTTTTAAGATTTATTAATGATGCTGATGAACATTATTAATTTTGCGCCAGTTTATCCAACCGCCGCTAAAAATCGCGAAAGCCCAGGTAGGAGGTCAGATTTGTATTGAAGCGGATTTGAGCTTTACAGAGCTTTTAACGAGGGCTGACTGCCCAAGGCCAGGCATTGTAGTTCATTATACAGGCGGCCCTCGACTTTCGCACATAAATGGTTCCTGAAAATGTGTGCGATTATTGAATGTACGAAAGTCGAGGGAAGTAAAAAAAATTGAAATTGTGTGTATTTTAAAATATTTATTTATCAAGTAAATATAAGATGTTTGAGAGGCATTCGAAAGACACGTTTAAGTAGGGTTTGCGGGTGTTTCCTTTGAAAAGTTATCAAAAGTTAACTGTTTTCCACTATTTTTTTTCTTTTCTTCATATAGTATTTTATAACATGCTATGTTTTTATTGTTCGCCCTACGCACTTGAGATATGCGTTCTCCATTGGGATTACAATCTTCCATACTATTTAAAAATTTGTCAAGATGCGTGAAGGCTTCATTTATATTTTTCATTGTTAAAGAGTTTTCCAAAATAAAGCTGTCTCATCTACATTAAATAATTGGCTAGAGGAATATTCTCCATCTTCAAAAATTTTGGATAATTAAGAAATAAATTCTTTTGCAGCATCTTTATCCGCATTAGCCGATTCTCCAGTAAATTTAATATTATGGAAAGAATACCTCATTTTAAAATTGTAAAATCAACCGTTACTTGCTTGAAAAACCGTGTTAAAATCTTTTTTTAATCTACCCTTCCAACATTTGTGCAAACTAAGAGCTTTTGCTTGAATAATTGAAATACTCAGAGGGACATCTTTTTGATGTTGGTCATCGATCCACGATGACAAATATTTTCCATTTCATCCAAGTTTTTGCTGTGTTTTTTTGGAAACATATCTTTAAAGATTGCGGAAATATATCTTTATTTTCCACAATTTTGAACGTATTTCTTAATTATATTTTTATTTTGCAAAATTGAACATATCGTAGACCTGTTTGTATCATACGAACGTCCGATTGAAGCAAAAGATTCACCGCTATCAAAACGTCTAATAATTTCCATCTTTGTCTTGATTCGTGTGAAGTTTATGAGTCCTTGATTTATTTTTGTTCGTATCAACACAAGTTGTTTCGTTTTTAACTCGTTTTTTATATTTTATTTATTTAAAAAAAAAAAAATTAATTGAAAAAAACTGTTTTTTTTTAAATGTGCGAAATAGCGAATTGTGCGAAAGTCGAACGTCCGAAAGTCGAGGACCGCCTGTAGCTGATTTTATAATTAAAAATACGACATATTTATGCCTTCCATGCACTTTTGAAAGTCTCTGAAGCAGTAATGCCTACCTCAAATAATATTGTAACAATATATAAAACTAAAGCTTACTGTAACCAACCGAAAACTAAGAGATTGAGCAAGAAATCAAGCCATATCTTCTTACTAAATGAAACTATTGATAAACTAACTTTTTTTTGGGAAAAATGAGGGTGAATTTTATAGCACTACTTTATTATCATTTTTACTATTTTCTCTATAATTTTAATTATTTTTTTAAACCAAAAAATAGCGATAAAACAATAATTTGAATTGAACTATGAAGTATATATATCTGAATTTTCAAATGTTTTTTTTGAAATAAAATATTTGAAAACAAATGAATTTTTATGTATTAGAGAAATAATCCTTAGTATTTAAATAAGGTTTGTCGCAAATACTCACCTCTAATATGCGACTGGTCCAATTGTTGTACGAGCAAAACACTGAAGTACACATAATCCACTAAAGGACCGCTGGTACTCTCGTCAGTCGCTCGCCTTCCTTGGCACGTTACGGACGCGCGCGAGTCAACGTGAGTGTTTTTGAAGAAAAACGCGAGAAAAACGTTATTAAAAAATATTATAAAAATAATTTATAAACAACAACGATCCTATAATAGTATTAAATAAAATAAATTCAGGTTAAAAGTTACAAATAGGATCCACAGAAATTTTAACGTAATGAAAATTGATAATAATAATTATTAATAATTCAATACGTGTTTTAATTTAATAATAATCGCACGAGGCACGCTAAACTTATTAATGCATCATATTGTGTTGTATAATTAATTTTCGGTTATCAGTTTGACGTTAAAAATGAGTGATATAATTGTTTAATAATTTGCATGTATATGTAATTTATCTGATTCATTTATAAAGCGATACCTTTAGTACAATCTCACTTTTAAAGAGCTTCTCGGATTTTCAACCAATTAATCATAATCTCTTGTGTGTTTTAATTTATGCTAAAAGTGGTTAAGGGCATTTTATAAAAATATTTTGATGAAGGTCGTTGAAATATGTTCCTATTGCGAGGTCTTATATAGTTATAATGAGATCGCATTTTGAGTTAATACAAATTTGTTTAAATTGCATCATAACTTAAAAGAGTGACTAAATACTATCTGTGAGTTTGTTGTGAATGCTTGTGTCTGCAATTTAGCTAAAATAGATACTTTATTTTAATTTTATTTATTTTACTGTTTTTAATCTGCTCTCAAATTGCGTACTCCATTATACCTTAAAGTTGTGAGCTCAGAGTTATTTATTTATTTCCGTAGTGCTATGACTATACATATCTAAAGTTTAAATACTGATTAATATTTACATATATAGATCTGATGATTGCAAATTCAATATAAATACAACCAATTTATTTTAGTTAGTTTAAAAAAGTCTAAATTTGGGAGTGATAGTTGTTATTTTTCATAGTGTCAATAAGTAACGAAATATATACGTAAAATGTAATTATTATTAAAAACTAAACGGGCTTTAAAAGTTTTCCCTTAATTTGCTATAAAGTTAAATACTATTGTGCAGTGACTTATATTTATATGAAATTTATATATAACTTTAAATAGATAATGGTTTGAACTTTTGAATGAATGTTACATAAAAATATGTTAAAATTATAGACGGAAGTTCTCTTCACCGATTTTATAAGTTAACAAAATATCAATGAAAATATTTACTCATAAGTGGGCTTAAAGTAAAGAATCTCCATTTTGGACCACATAATACATGGCTATATAAACTGTAAAGTTGATGTGCCGGCATAAAAAAGTAAAAAAAGTAAATGTTTGAACTAATAGTACAAATTCGTTGTCGTCATTTTCCGTGACTATTTCTTTAATACAAAATAATCGAATGAAAATGAATGATCATTTTACGTATACAATTTTTTACGTTGTACAAACACGTCACTTTTTACGCCCGTTAAATATTTAACCGCTGATGAACTATTTGCATTACCAAAAATATAAATATTTATGACAAACACTCGAGAAGAGATTCGGCACACTATTTGTGTTTTATTTTTATTCCACGTGTATTGTCCGGTTAAATCTGAACCGCGCCTTTAACTGTGAGATTATCTCTTTTTGCGTCGCATAATTGCGCTATAAAACTCGCTTATCTAACAACGAAGGTACTACGCCCAAACGAGAAAAATTCTATGGGCAGACCTTACGGAAACAATTAATTAAAGCATTGTCCAAAGTGAATCGATTCGATTGTGATACTTAATGAAGTGATTGTTGTTATCTTCTATCCATTGCTGTTGTTTATATATTTTTTATGTTGTTTGCTGATGCAGTGATCGAATCAATGGTCGCCGATGGACTGTCAAACGTAAGTTATTTAATTTATTATTATAATACGTGAAAAGCTTTCGTTTATAATAAATTATAAAATATAGCTTCGAACAATGATGCGTATCGAATGGATATTTTGTGATTGTTTCTCTTGCCATTGTTTGCGCAGCGGTATAAATAAATCGCTAAACGTTAAAACTAATCATTCGCAACGGTTTAGTGATTATTATTGATCGTTTTTAATAATTATTTTTTGATTATTTTTATATGCGAGCAAATTTTAATTTTAATCATATTAATTCTAAACATCAAATACAGATACATTTACGTATTAAAATAATACAGTTATCTATAATGTTGATTTTTATAATGATCTTAACAAATATTTTCTATATAATATTTGTCTTGGATAGTGAAAAAGAAAATTTCAGTCTGTTGATTATAACTAGGCTTGTGGTTTTTTTTATCTGTTTTTCCTTTCTCGAGAAATATATGTGTTGTATGCAATTATAATAATACAGTATATACATTAATATTATTATTAAACAAAGAACTGGATGCTCCTTAAAGAAAACGAATTTCAAAGGGATGATGATTTGTTTTAATCAAAAACCAGAACGGATTGATCTATTTTGATTGATTACAGTGTTGAGTTACAAAGAAATTTTGGGCTTCCGTATTTATTTCTGAATCGTATAAAAATTATAAATACTTGTTATTGCTACATTACATTTTTTATGTTTCGTACATAGTAAACATATTAAAAAAACCTCTTTGTATCATTGAAAATACAAGTTCACCAACAGGAAAATTTCATCTTGAAAGCCCCCATACATTTTTTTAATCTGACGATTTTCATGCATAGCTGTTTTACTCTTATCTGAATAATAATGTATTTATTTTATTAACAAAGTAAAGATAAGACCGATGAGAGTAGTTAAGAAAGTCTTAAATAATATTTTTTTATTCGATTGCTTTTGACTTTTATTAAAATAAAATATTTGCAACATCTGGTACGGACCCACCTTTTTTATGCAGCGGTGAAAAAATAATTAAAAATATTCCTACAAATTTAATTTTCAACAAAAAAAAGGCTCTATGAAAATTCTTAAGAAATCAACAATCTTTTCGAGAAATGAGAATTTTCGTTTTAAAATTTTTCTTAACAAATTCTTAAGAAAAACTCTAATCATTAGTTCAAGACTTTAAAAATAGCAAAAATAGGTGCAATAGATTGAATTAGGTGTAGAAGTAGCTACCCTTGTTGAAGATCGAGTGAATTTATTTGCTAAGTGTGATAGTTGTGATTTCCTGTATTGTGGAATAAAATGTAACCACATAAAATTAAACAGTTCTGGAATTATATTTTTCTTTAACAAATAGTCAGTATTTTTTTTAGCAATCTAAGCAAATAAGTGAAAATGAAATTAAAAAAATAAAAAAGAATTAATCGCCTATTAAAATATATAGTTTATTAAATAGTCATTTTTTTCAATTAACCAACATTACTTGTAGTCAAATTTTGCTTTTTTTTTGCTTGGAAAAAAATTATCTTTGTAATATTATGTTATTTATAACAACCATTGTCATTACAACTAATTATTTAAAAACAAAATAATAAAGAAAAAACATTTGTATATTTGCCGAAATTTCATATATTATTCATATTTGTAAGCAAATATTGTGCGGCTGTGAATTTTCTTAATAGATGGTATTGAATTTCTTATCTTTTTAAATTTTTACGAATAATGCTTAATTGCAAATCTGCGTACAATAATTTATAAGGGTAATATTTTTTGAACATACAGTTGATTTTAATAAAATAAATATAAGTACACATAATTATTTTTTATTTTTTAAATTAAAATAAATAATATTGCTATTATTATTTTTTTATTAAAGAATTACGTGTATATGAACCTGTATTCATTATTCAAACTGTATTTTTTTGCTTCACTTTTCATATTCAATAATATTACTAATGTTACTCCACACCGAGCAAGCATATTTTAAAAATGTTCTCATATATTAAGATATCATTTTATTAGAAAAAGCGCTATTTTTAATCAATATCAGCGAGCTCTAAAATGTGTTTTTTCATTGTTGGTTAGTACCCAGTTCATTATTAAGAGACGATTGCAATATTTTTCCACGTTTCGTAAATAATTTTTTTTTTTTTTATTATATTCTATAATAGTTTCAAAGTATTTTTAAAACTTTTTAAGAAATATCTGTAATTTATTTACATACATAAATAAACCGCATTTTTTATTTTGGAATATTGTTCGTATATGAAATAAAAATAAACTTCCCTGAAAAAAAGTTCCCTGATTAACTAGAATTTTACGCGGTATCGAGCATTTATTATTTAGAGATATAACATAGCTTCCACTATTCAGGTATGAGCATATTAGGTTTATTTTACGAATGTATTCGAATATTTTATCGGTAACTATTCAAAATTCAAAAAGGTAAAAATAACGAATTTTAAGGGGTTATATATAATTTTAAAATAATTATTTAGTCTTTGATGTTAGATAATGTGATTAGAAAAATCTGGAAAAATTTTATTTTTATATCATTGATTATAATTTTTTTTATTATAGATTTGTATAATATATTAACATATAATACATAACTTTCACCTAATCATATTTATTAAATAAACATTTCAATATTTAAAAAAATATAAATTTATTGAAAATATAACATGTCTAAAGTATTTTTTTAATGAAACTGAAAAAATCTTTTAAAAATGTATCTTATCTATTTTTATGAATAAAAATATAATTTATTTCTAAATATATAAAATTTTCTCACCTCTCGGTCATTTTTTTAATTCTTGGAGGCTTTGATTTAAAATATTCCGATAGCCCCCTTTACACATCATTTGCATCTTATAAGTATTGTATCAGTCAAAATAAATGTTGAGGCAGAAAAGGCAAGGTATGGAGTTCCTTGATTTTATCTAGAAACAATTTTGCCATATGATGACGCGAATTATCGTATTGTATGCTATCTGATGATCTTGCTGTTATTGTTTTGCCAGTTTAATGGGTTTTGTAATGCACAATCTCTTTGCAATTCCACTGTACACACAAAATAACTTTTTCTACAGTGGGCCCGGGCTTTAAAGTAGGTTTTGTTACTTGACCTTTGGATAATCACTGTCTTCTATATTTATTATTAACACCCATGTCTCATCTCCGGATATCAAATAATCAGAAGCTATTGCTACATGCGGATACGCGCTATCTTGTTTTCTTTGATCAATTCGTGTGGAATTTATAAACATTTTCTTCAAGCACCCCAAATCTTCCTAACATATCTATGCACTGTTGAATTGGACTGGTTTAGTTTTTTGACCAGCTAATGGATAGTTAAAATAGGATTTGCTTCAACTTATGCAGCCAGGATATCGTAATTTACCGTCAGAAACTTCTTAAATTATCAAGGACATTCACGGATAGTAAATGAATCACCTACCACTTGACAAATATTTTTAATGACAGTGTTTGTCGATGTTTTTATCTTATTTACTTAAACAAATATGGAATACAGTATAATATAATGGCGCATTTAAAAGTAGCCTGAAACTAATCATTACTCGTTAAAATGTTCAATCGTTCTTTTCAAATCGATCTTCGTGACTAATAGCGTGGGCGAATTTATCATTCTTGTGCCTTAGAGCCGGAAATTAGGTTTTTGTTCCTGATTTAAAGACCCACGCATATTGACAGGAAGGTAGTTGTTTGTACAATATTACAAAATAATAAAAAATAACTTATTGCTACATGTGCTAATTTAAAAAAAAATTTGAATGGTCGATAAATTGATTTTGATGGGCGTAATGATATATATTTTATTCTTAATATGTATTTTAATATATTATTTTGGTATATGTATATAACACGTAAGCCTTACATTTATATTTCGTTTATATTTTTCACTTGAAAAACCCTTTTTTGTAATGACAATGAAAATATCAGAAAAGCGCCGCCTCAGCTTTGTGATTTTCCGCAATCTGACAAAAAATGTACGTGCGAAATTGAAATATATCAACGGTAGGAAAATATTGAATGTATAAAAACACATTCAAGGCACGTAACGTTGAGATGCAAATTAATGTAAATCTCCTTCAGAGATATTTTCTCACGAAAATGTTGAAATATAATTAATTCACGTCAAATAAATTGAAAAGTTTCATCGCTCCAAATCTGCGTGTTTAACAATGTTTACCTTATAAAAGTTAATTCGCGATGTTTTCATTTCGGCATCAATCAGCCGATGCCTCCTCGTACTTATCGTTACTCAAATGGTGGGTTTTGAACGTCGCCGGTAAAAAAATGTTGGGTAATACGAAAAAAGCAGTTAAACCAGAACGGGTCAATCAATGGGTGTACTGGATAATGACACCTCGTAGAACCGAAAGCGCAAAAAAAGTTTATAATGGGTTTGCTTTCATGCGTAATGTGATTATGGACATTATTGTACGCATGTTTGTGCTTGTCATTATAATATGCTGACATTTCATTGCCGTTGTAAGATTATATAATAAAAAACGATATTGGTTAAATTTAACCACGTGAATATTTGAATCAATATTACAATATTAAAATTAAATAATATATTAATCATTAAAAAGTCCTAGAAAAAAAATTTGTTTATATTATATAAACATATGTATTTACATAAAGTAGACTCAATTATTTTGTTAGGTCTTCTTTTCAATGCTAAGTTAAGAAAATGTAATAATCACTCAAATTTAAAAGACCATATTTATTTATAAAAAGTCATATATTAAATTGGTTTAAATAATCGTACCATATTTTTTCGTAAAATTATATTTACTATAAATAATTTATCGTCTTGCGTAATTCTTTCACAGATTCATAAAATATAATAATATTATTATCCTCATATGTTTGACTTTATCGATGTCAATCGGTAAATCAGTATATTAGTAAAAAAATATTTAACTATGAATAAAAAAATTAATAATAAAAGTTTTATACTACAAAATAATATATTCGTGTAATTATTATTCTAAAAAAATTTAAAGCGAGTCTTTAAAAAAAGTTTAACTTTGATCTATTATAAGTAAAAATTACTTCTGTGAAAAGAAAGATTTTTCTGATTCTATACGTCAAATAATTTGTAACGTAATTAATGGCTTAACATTTTTTTGCATATAATTTTCTAAAGTTTTTCTTTTATTTATACTTATGATTAATAAATTGTGCATTTTAATATCAATTACATTTTTACTATGATAGTTAAATCAGAATATAGCATTTTTAAAGTTAATGAAATTGTAGCTAATTTTTTCACTAAATAAATTTTAACTAAACGTACATATACAATAATAGAAATTATAAACATAAAAAAAACTTATTATTATAATTTATTTCTTAATGCAGGAAGGTGTTTCTTTATTCCATTTAGGAAACCCGCTATATTTTTATTTTGCGGATTGTCCTAAGAATATTTTTATAGAAATTCACATCATCGTACATTATTCCCCTGGCCGTACTCGTTTTCTTATTCCTAACTATCCTTAAATTGTCTCAATTTCTACTAACTAATCTTTGTACATACATCTTTATTTCTTATTAAATACTAACTAAATACTCAGGTAACCTAATATTTTTTAGTTTATGCATAAATACTAAATCATTTTATCTAATTTATTAAACATATTTAATATTGTTGCCCAATAATTAAAATGGGGCAATAAAATACTATTCTATTTTTTCTGTGTGTTTATATTATTCTGGATAATATACCTATTTTTCTACTTTTTTTTTAATGATTACAATGTTCCTTAAAATTATTATTTTTATCTACTATTTCTATAATAGAGTTATCTATAACTATTTATCTATTATTATCTTAACATTTTTATAAAATTAATAAAAATACATTTAGTTTTATTCAAATTTAGTTAAAATACATTATTTTTTAACCATCTTTTTATTATACTTAATTCATTATTTAAATTATCTACAACTTCTTTAACATTATCACCTATGCGATATATTAATGTGTCGTCCGCAAAAATATGTATTTTACATTTTTTTATCTTATCAAATATATCATAAATATATAAAATAAACAGCAATGGTCCCAATTTAGACACCTGTGGTACACCGTGAAATATTATTTTTACTTTGGAATACGCATAATTTATTTTACTTTTTTGCTTTTTTTTTACATAATTATTAAACTATCTTAACAGCTTAACGACCGGTATTTATTTGCCGAACTTTGCTTGGTGGCCGGGCGATCTCACGGAAAAATGGCAAACAATTATGTTTTTCAGTAAATTCCCTATAACTTGTGAACTAGTTGAGATATTGTATTCTAATTTAATATGTAGCTTTCTTATGATTTTTCGCATAAATACCTGTCAAGTACGTAATTTAACCAGTGTTTCTAAACCTGTAGGTCCGATTTGTTTGAAATAATAGTTTCAAAAACAAATTTATATCATTGGCAAACATCTTACAAAAACAAAGTATGTGAGACTCTTCAATAGATTAGTATTAATTACCTGATTTTTTATCACTTTTTAAGTCTAAAAATAAAAATTTTGATTTGTTATTTCTGGGCCACCATGTCTGACCATTTGTATGCCCATACTCACGAAGTGAATT
This sequence comes from Plectrocnemia conspersa, assembly GCF_051122295.1. Taxonomy (NCBI): domain Eukaryota; kingdom Metazoa; phylum Arthropoda; class Insecta; order Trichoptera; family Polycentropodidae; genus Plectrocnemia; species Plectrocnemia conspersa. The sequence continues at coordinate 25,946,043 of NW_028277174.1, forward strand.
TACGGTACACTTCACTAAAAATATTTTGCTTATTGCACTTAAATAAATTAAAAGTAACATGTATGCTTTCAATATATTTTATATTCATCATTTTCATTCTTTCCATAATAATAATTTGGTATTATATAGGTGATATAAACAAAAAACCAAACATAAATTCTCAGAACAGTTTCTTTCTAATTATATTGTATGCTTTGAGCGAAGGCCAACACCCATTTCTAAAAGGTTCATTGTTGACAATTTACTACCTGCACTTGCGATAGATAGATTGGCTCTAATCTTAGGAAAGATATTTTCTACTTAATTTTGTATAGGTTATTTACATGAAACACAAGTTAGATCAGCCCACAATATTCGCATACACTACAAGGTGTTTAGCACAAAAATATTATGATAATATTTTATTTAAGAAATTATTATTAAAAAAAATAGTTTACGATTTTATCTAATGTTATTATTAATTTATTATTCTTAATCTTATAACACATCTAATCACTATATTTTTTACCAGCTTAACGCCCGGTGTTTTTTGCCGAACTTTCCTTGGTGGCCGGGAGATTTCGCGGAATAACAGCAAAAAATTACCTTTTTTAGTAAATTCCCTATAACTTGTAAACCAAATAATATATTTTATCGAAATTTAATTTGTAGCTTCCTTATGATTTTTTGTATAAATATATTGTAATTACGTCATTTAACGAGTGTTTCTAAATATGTGGGCCGCATAATTAAGTGATATAACGAAAAAAAAATTGTTTACAAATATAATATTAAATATTTACTATAAATTACAATCAATGTTATTCTAAAAGGGTAAATCGCCACTACCTGTCCCGTCTTATCAGCTTACCTTGTGCATACCTTTTAAGAATTCATCTATTAGGATATGACACTTTTTTATCGTGGAATTCCCAAATTCGGGAATTCCACACAGATAAAAAAATGCATTTTATAATCGAAGTAATGCAGTATATTTAGTGTCTTCTAAACTAACGGTCGAAACGTATCGCGAAAATTGCTCTTCTCTCTGTTATCTTTTGTGATTGTGATTTTGATTTAAAAAAATTATTTTCAATCACGGCAAAATGGACGAAAGAAATTAAACCTTTTTGGAAAATTTTGAAGACGCGTTGTCCAACGCCCCCCAGTGATTGTGAACATAGTGATGTGTGCGAAAGTAATTCTAATTGTGAACATAGACCGCGTGTGACAAATTTGCACTCATCCAGTTCATTTTATTCATAATGACAAATGTTTTTACACGTATCACTCAGTGTAATTATGAAAATAAATGTGTTCGAAACAGTTGTACGCAGAAAATGGACGCCAAAAAATTTAGTGAGTGCAAATTATTATTTATTATAAATGGATATTTTTTATAAATGGATATTTTTTATAAATGGATATTTTTTATAAATCGTTTATACAAAAAAATTTTAGAAGCATTTAAACATACATGTTATTAATTTAATTATCACATTTTTAAGCTAATGTGGTGCTCAAAATAAATCGTGCACTAATCAACGTTGTCAAATTTCAAAAATTTCTTTAATGATTATTAACTATTTTTGTAAATACGCAATTCACTGTTTTTATTATTATTAACTAACTTTTTCTACAAATTATCACTTATTAATAACAACAACAATAAATAAAAATATAATATTTCATAATGCAAAAAATATGGTCACTGTAAGTGGGAGCGGCTTGGAGAACCGTTACCAAACAACACACTAGCCCAAAAATATTAGAATATAACAAACTAAAATAGGCGACGACTCGTTGCATTGCGACGCAGTGGGATAAAACGACTCTTTTTACGAAAAATTAAAGTAAAATATAATTTATTTTATATCTTATATTATGTAGAAATAGTATACTACCATCTCGCATTATAATATAGGGGTAAACTGTATTGTATTATAGTGTATTTTTAATAAAAGAAGACGCGTGACGCAGGACGCATGGGCGAGTCCTCGGCTGCTGCAAAAGGTTCTCTCAGGACTCGTGGGTGAGTCCTCGGTCGTTAAGCTGTTAAAACTATTTCACTTATACCAATATTGTCTAATTTCTTCAACATTATGTTTTTGTCTATTGTTTCCAATGATTTTGTTTGTATTCTTTGCTAATAACTAATCATTTATAACTAATGCAGTTTAAGTGTAATGTTTTTATCTGTAGATATGGTATAATTTACCACGCTAGATAAATAGTGTAGAGTTATGTTACTTAGACTAAGTAATGACGAAGAAGCTGGATTTGTCTCTCGTGTCAGTGCGAATCTTTATTTCGGTTAGTCTTTAATGCCGTCTGTTTGTCTGAGCTCGTCTTGAGCCCTCTGTCTCAAATCCTTTATACAACTATATAATGCTATTATTTTTTTATGAAAATCATTTATTTATGTAAATATATAACTATCTGGGGTACCTCAAATCAGTGAAAGAACGACCGCCGTACATGTACGGCGATACTCTTTAAAGATAGTCAGGAATTTTATTATTGTATAATCGTCATGCCTTACTGTGTCGAAAGCTTTTTCTATATGTAATATTAGTGCGTATGTGCTCCGTTAAACTATTAAGTTGATGTGTTGTCGAATGATTTTAGTGAAAATCAGACTGTTGCATCAAGATTATTTTACTAAATCACGTCAATAACTAATCGATTAACCCGTCTTAAGAGTACGGTCAAAGTGCAAAAATAATAAAGAGTGAATAAATAATTGCGTGAATAATTTCCGAGACGTTAATCATCTATAAGGCGTGAACACATTTTGGGAACGTGTCTAAGAAGCGATGCTAACAAACCAGGACTGGTCACACCAAGAAGACGACACGGAGTTACAGCAGCAGAGATGAGCCAGGAGGCTGCACGACTCAAAGAACATTAATGTATCAACAAGAAAGCATCAAGATAACATGACAAAATCCAGCTGCTCTACCAAAATCACAGCAGACAATAATACAACTCGACACGCCAGCGAAAACTCTCCGACTTCCATGACCTACTATTTTAACTCCAACGCCTGAAAGTCTATATATGTGGTAATTTGTGTATGTTTATTAATTAAAATTTGACTTCAAAGTCTAAAAAAATAATAATTGTATTGTACCACGACAACGCGCAACCACAAGTATGAATGATGTACCAACAGAAATTAAAATATATAAATTGAAACGTAAATAAGCATTTATCATAATAAACAGGCCTTGCCATACCAGTATTTATGTAAATTAAATGTTTATGAATATAAATATATGTATTTTGCGTAATTTTGTGAAACAATGCTTGAAACGCTTATACTGAAATCTGATGTTTATGTATATATATATATATATATATATATATATATATATATATATATACATATATATACGTATACAACCGTTACAATTGAACTACGTTAACGTGGAAAATTATAAAAAATATTAAGTCACTTCGTTACGTACGCGACGCTTTGACCTTCGTCGAAGTGTTAATGAAGTTCAATCACCAAAAACATTAGGAACAATAGCCAAAACAAAAACCAATTTTACGTTTGACAGCCACGAGCTATGGAGCAAAATGCGGCCTTAATTATGAACCAGTGTTAAATATAGTGAAACGCAGTTGACGCGACGGAAAAAAGAAAACTCCTGGGCTCGTCCGGGATTTGAACCCGGGACCTCTCGCACCCGAAGCGAGAATCATACCCCTAGACCAACGAGCCGCGTATCTATCGCGAGGAACTGTCTGATAATAAAATTTAAAAAAATTGGCGTAATCACGTTGGAAAATCGCCACTTTTCCACGTGAATGCGGTTCATAAATGCAGATGCATTTTCCCGAATGCATGAGGTTCGTTGGTCTAGGGGTATGATTCTTGCTTTGGGTGCGAGAGGTCCCGGGTTCAAATCCCGGACGGCCCAGTATTTTTTTTACTTAATTTATAGGGTTTATTTATATTGTACTAGGATATTAATTATAAACACTAAGCTCTTAGATCTTAAATAGGATCAATAAAAATTAAAAACGGGGCGGAAATTTCATCTAGGCCTGATTATATTAAGGGGTTGTGAAGTTCTCGCTGCTTCTCTAAAACGTATTTTTACTCTGATTCTCAAGATACCATCATTTTCCGATTTTCAGAAATGCATAAAAGTCACCCCTATTCTTAAAAGAGTGAAAAATTGTGCATAATGTACTATAGACTAGTTGGAGTGTTGTCAGCTCCTGATATGTTTAATATAGTGAAACGCGACGGAAAAAAATTAATTTATGGGATTTGAACCCGGGAGCTCTCACAACCTTAAGCGAAAAACACACCCATAGACCAACGAGTCGCGTATCTATTGTAAGAAACTGTGAAAATAAAATTTTACAATTAGTGTAATTACTACGTTGCGAAACAACCACTTTTCCACGTCGAATGTGACCTAGAATGCGTTTTATAAATGCAAGTGCATTTTCCCGGATGCATGAGGTTCGTTGGTCTAGGGGTATGATTCTCGCTTTGGGTGCGAGAGGTCCCGGGTTCAAATCCCGGACGAGCCCAGTATTTTTTTTTGCAAAATTGAATAGTTTTATTTATATTATATTAGTGTATATTAATTAAAAGGCTAGGATACATTTTTGGATAGGTTTTACGTATTATTTATTGTTTTATTTTTTTACCTATATGTGCAGAGTATAGCAGTTTTACACAAATGCACCCTACATAAAAAACATGAATTAGATTTATAAATATTATATTTACAATAATAACATAAATGGCTAGACGACAATGCGTCCGCCTACTGCAAGTACTTTGACGAGAGCAAATCAATACTATCAGACAGGTGGTAAGCTGTGCTTATCATGGAGTTTTGCAATACTAAATTATAAAGACAACTGATAATATAAAAAGCTTCACTCAGGGCCATCTTAAAACGCACAATATTTGATAAATAAATTAGATGTGTATCAAAATTTGATAATTTAATCACATATAGTTATATATTTATCGCCATTTATGCATGGCAAAAAAATATACATATCATACATTACTTTTTATTTTTGTACTAACCCTTCGGTATTGACCACCAAAGAAACTAAGCGCTCTGATTTTAATAGGGTTTTTAGAACATTTCAGATTTTAAGGATAGCAATTTTTTGAGCATGTGTATATCGATTAAAGGTGCAAGATGACATTGTAAAGTAATTTTCACTCAAAAGTAGAGTTTGAAAATTTACACTTTAAGCCATCGATATGCGCTAATGATCGTTTTTAGAAGTTAAAGACGGGGCGGTACTTTCATCTGGGCCTGATTTGGTTCTCGATTTTATTTTAAAGTGTTCTGAAGTTAATCTCGCTGCTCCTCTAAAACGTATTTTTGCTCTGATTCACAAAAATCATTATTATCTGATCTTTGGAAACGCATAAAAGTCACCCCTATTCTTGAAAGAGTGAAACATTGTGCATAAAGAACTGTCGAAAGAACCAGTTGGAGTGTTGTCAGATCCATGAACGAAGCGCGATGGAAAAAAGAAAATTTTCGGGATTTGAACCCGGGACCTCTCACACCCTAAGCAAAAATCATACCCCTAGATCAACGAGTCGCGTATCTATTGTAAGAAACTGTCTGATTATAAATTTTTAACAATTAGTGTTATTAATATGTTGCGAAATAACCATTAGAATGCGCTTCATAAATGCAAGTGCATTTTCCCGAATGCACGAGGTTCGTTGGTCTAGGGGTATGATTCTTGCTTTGGGTGCGAGAGGTCCCGGGTTCAAATCCCGGACGAGCCCAGTATTTTTTTTTTACAAAATTTAAGGGCTTTATTTATATTGTTCTAAGCTATAATAATTTTAAGATCGGTTCAACATACTTTATATTATTTTATTCGTTTACTTTTATATGATATAGCCAATCAATATAATTATCATTATGTATACGGTTATTCGAAATAATAATCCATAGATACGACTTCAATCACATTTGGCAAGTTTCGTTAGATAAACAGCATCTGTTTCGTCCCGCCCGTCACACCAAAACAGTGACAAAATCTCGCGGAAGTACAATACGGATTTTGAGAAGGCCTTCGACAAAATTTGTCATGGGCCATTAGCAAAATATTGTCATACCTCCGTTGTTCATATGATCTAACTTGGTAATTTTTGACTTGCTTGAGTGATCGTAGACAGTTTGTAACATATCGCAGACGGTTGTCGAAAGAATATTTCACCCTTCGGAGGTTACTAAAGGTTCCAACTTTATTCCTTTACTCTTTACGTTATTTATTAATGATAAATACAAGTTTTTTTCTGTGTGCAATGGCGTAGCTAGAGTATGTGCCGCCCAGGACGATCCTTAAAATTGCCGCCCTCCCCATACATTTTTTGCAGGGTCATAAAATCAGCATTTTTTAAAATAATACATTAGTTATTATTAAGCTCTTGTTATTCTTGGATTTATATACGTTTTAGTGCCCGCTCTCTTTGCACCCCTATAGATACACCACTGTCTGTGTGTAGATGATGTAAAATTGTTTCAATGCAATTGATATGTTGCGGACTCTTTAGATTCACAAATTAGCTTTTATCAATTGTTTGACCTCAGTGTTGGAAAGAGCCATATTGTGACATTTTATCGATCTCAGATTTTCCCTATGATCTAGATAAAAATGTTTTGGCTATAAAAACTTTCAGTAAAGATCTTAGAATCACTTTTGAGAGCAAGTTGAGGTTCTCTTGGCGTAAATGACATATGCGAAAAATTTTTTAATGTTATGAGAAACGTGTTTTACTATGACTATCCGTCAGTTTTTACACTTGAGTTCACTGGATTCTTGAATCGGAATCTATAAGTTGTAATTCCCGAATAACCAAAAACTCCCTCCCTAGCAAAAAGTTCAGAAAATGTTCATTAGATACCTTTAGATAAGTGGTGTCAAATAAAATGTAGGCTACATGCGGCCAACAGTGCCTTAGAATGCAACTCACTTCTTAAAGCTTAAATTTACTAAATTAGTCTTTCAACCATTGTCACAAAAATATTTTTTTACGGGAGAAAGTAAAAATTGATTTTATTTTTTGACTACAAAGAAATACTTTATTTCATATGTTTTTAATATAAACACAAAAAAATTAAAATCTAATAAATTTATATCAAAAATAAAATAATATACACAAAAAAATCAAATAAAAACCAACTTGCACGTTGGTCGTTTTTAGAGCATTTTTTTCATTAGCTGTTTTTCCGATAAAAATTCAGTGTTTTGTATATTTATTTTCAATTTTCTTAAGTATAGCATTATTAAATGTAATGAAATACTAAAAAAACATGTAAAATAGGATTTTTTTTAAAATATTAAAATTAGCAGAAAATTAATACAATAACAATTTTATAAATGTATAAAATTAATTTTTATTACTCAATACACCTTCACTATCCATAATAATGTATTTCAATATATTATTTTCTGATGGTAAATTTTAATGTATTGGCAGAATCTTTAACCCTTTAAACGCCAGCGACTTTTTAGTTAGTCAATATTATTTCTCTTCACGCGTCAATATCTCTTTCTAGAAATAAAATTAAAATACTTGTTTACTGATAATCGAAACAAGTAAAATAATAATTAAATTAAAAAAATAATTTCTTTGAAAAAATAACGAATAAGTGACTCACCGGTGAGTCACTGATGTTGTTAATGTATTTTGTTAAGCTTAATAAATAAGTTGTTCAGCGTTCAATGGAACAGCTTAAACAAAAAGTTTATTGTAGCGAAAAGGTTAATGATTTTAGTAATTTAAAATCGATTTTATAGACATAGTACCTCCCCTTTTAATGAATGATCAATTTGCCTAAGTTTAAAATATTTACCTATAAAAGCATTAAAATATAGTTTTTGAGTATATTTCATAAAATAAAAATGTTCGATATCCTCTTTTTATAGAATGAAAGATGTTTGTGTCTTTTCGCCTTAAAAATAATTTTTCCCTAATTTTTGCTTAAATATTTTTGTTCCTTCATGCAGGTAATGATTTAAATCAAGTTATAGTATCCCCTCTAAATTTTAGAATATATAGATATATGTACTTCGTGTGCACGTGATGCGTTTGCTCTTGTGTTTTTGCGGCGTTTTTGTAATATAAACTGTCGCTAAGGGTCGCTAACTAAGGGTCGCTATGGGTCAAAAGTTTCTAGAATTATACATACATATTACCAACTTGGAATTAAAATTGAGGAATATAAAACTTTTTTTATAAAATTATTTATATTTACACGTAATATGAAAAAAAATACTTTATTGCTTATTTAACCCTATTTAAATTTTATAGTAGAAGGCTTACAAAAATTATTATTCAAAAGTTTAAATTTAGAGATGCATTATTTAGTCAGTTTAATGTAATGAACCACAAATCTTTAGGACAAATTATAAATAGTTATTCTTTCAAAACCCTGATTTATTCAATTGCAGTTGATTAAACTACAGATAAAAATGTATATTTTTCGATTGATCTGAATCTGAACTCGTCGGAATTGCGTCAAAAACGGTATATATGGCAATATGTGTGTATTAGTGTTAGATGTGACCTTTGATAAAGTTAATTACAATAGGAAAATGCCATTCTTTATGACTTCTCAGACAAACGCACGATTGGGTTTGATTTAGTGTGATAAGAGAGCTAATGTAAAGAGCTAGTTATGTTGTTATGTTTGAAGATATCGCTTATTTTTATTTGACTAAGAAGGATATATGGGATTTAATCAAACATAAATCTCATTCATTTACAAATTGTTTAGTAGCATAGGTAATAAATTAGTTTAAATAGCTTCAAGCAATTTTCCGCGAACGTTAGATTGATACATAGATATATTTCTATTTTGTGAGTTGAATTTAATATGTTTAAATTACCAGGACTTGTAATTTATACAAATTCATACCTCATGATTAAAGCAAACAATAACTATGAATATAATATAAAGTTTGAGATTTGATAATAAATTTAAAATTGTATAACTTTTGCGTCTCTGCTGTATAAAACAATAATATTTATGTACAGCTTAATGATAAAATAAGATATTTCAATTGCTAAATTATATAACTTTTACAGAATATATTTTTTACGCATAATATATTAGTATACTATATTATTAAATTCAATAGAGCAGGATTTCTATCGCAAAAAACCCAAATAAAAACGCCAACTGAAGCTCGAAGGTTTTGTATTAAACTTTTAGTAGCTATATATATATACTATTTATTCAACCAGTGTTTTTGTACATTTACTCAAATTTCAATCTAGAATCATACAATACATATAAGTATATATATTAAAAAAAGGTTTTCTTAAACAATTGATTATAGCGAATAATTTATATTCAACATTTAGAAATAATCTTTAAAAAAATAAATAAAAAATCTCTTTACATAGATTGCTTTCTTATATTATTGTGAATTTCCCAAAAGGTTTATATGAACCAAGTTTAAAATATTGCGAAATCAATTGGCAGGTATTACATAAATTATTCGAACCCATTTTAATAATTTACTGGTTTTTCGATACACGGATTTCTATATTACACAATAGTTTTTTTGTTTTGGGTACATTATTGTAATATTTTTTATTATAATAATAAATTGTAAAATATAATAAAAATATTCATAAAGTTTCTTATAGATTTCTAAAGCATTTTATTTTGGAATTTATTTACAGATTTTAAAAATGTGTGGGAGCTTTCCACAGAATTATTAAATTTGCCTGTCGTCGAGTTTCAATATTGTTTTATAAATAATCCAAATGTTTTGCATCTTTATCTTGTCTGAAATATGAAAAATGTGAAGTTGTAACAGCTGTTATTATCATTTTTTTACTATGATTTAAATATAAACGTGGAAGTCCATATTCCTTTACAGCTTGACGCTCTATAATCAATTGAATTAGATTGTCCCGTTCTGTTTCTTAGATTATTCCTATTCTTTATAATAAATCATAATACGCAATTCTTTAATAGAATCTTGTGGAACTTCTGAACGTACAAAATACTCTTATGACAAGTATTGTAGCTTACAAACTGACGGTGGTCTTTGCAAAATCGGTGTAAACGACATCAATCTAAGTTATTGATGAGTCATCTCTTATCTCACCGCGTCATCGAAATTTTATTTTTATGACCATATAGTAGTCACAGTTTAAAAAAGAATAGCTTTTGATATATTTCATCAAGTTCAAAATTCGTAAAACGCATTACAAAACGATTTATAAAAACAGTTAAAACGAATTGCCTTTTACTTATTTTTTCCTCATACGCGTTATGTCTTTTTGCTAAATTATATTGTATTTTAAATGTTGATAAATATAAGTCGTATAAATCAATGACTATTACCTTAGATATCTGGATTCAATCCCATATGGACACTAATGTTTTGTCTGGGAGATAATATATTATAATTCATAGATTTTTCCAATCTTACAGATTAATATCGTAAAAAATAATTTAATCAAGTTAGGTCGTGCATGGTTACATTTATTAATTGTAATCTGTAATGAAAGTTGATAATTAATAAAATAGATGTCAGTGATTTACATTGACTGATTATTAGTTGTTGATTGTGCTTACACTGTTACAATGCATTGCGCTAACACTTGTCATGTTGTAGCAAGAGATTGACAATAAATACATAAGTATAATAAATAATTGTATTAAATTAAAAAAAGCACAATGATATCTGGTAAAGTTTTTAAGGCTCACATTAAAGTTATATCTACAATAATATTTTAATTTAAGTGAATTTTTTAGTTAAGCATTACATAGTATTTTGACAATTTATATTCTTTATATATACTTTTTTTAAAAATTTAATCTACGTTTACAAATTGCATTTAATTTTAATATCTTCTTTTTATATATATATATAATAAATATATATTTTTCAGATACAACTACAACCCACCATTAAATATTTTATCTTAAACACCCATCTAGTTAATGAAGACATCCATTTTATCATTACGTTTATATCAGTTCGAAGATTCCCAAACGGGCCTTTCTTTATTTTCCATTTGGACCCTACTCAATTACCTGCGTCGATAAAATCGCTTAAGCCTTAAAGTGTTGTGCCCGTGCGAAAATTGGCAGAGTTGATAAAATGTGTTTAAAAATTTAACCATAGTGTTTATGGCAGCTATAATCTCACCATCAACACGTCGCGGCTTGTAATAAATAATTTGCAGTGAAATTGCAAAGAGAGCCCTTATACGTTAACTTTTGAACTCTGAGAGCATCATAATTTTATTAAACTTTACAAGAGGTAATAACTGTTATTATAATAAATAAAAAAATGTTACTTAACACTTATTTATAATAGTTAGTGTATTTAATTTTACTTAAATAAGCGTAAAAAATTGTTAGTCAGCACCGTTATAACCGTAAACTCTATGAACTCTATTTAGTGCTGCAACAGGTTTATTAAGTATGGAGTAAATTTATTTTTATAAAAAAAATCTGGGCTCGTCCGGGATTTGAACCCGGGACCTCTCACACCCTAAGCGAAAATCATACCCCTAGACCAACGAGCCATTCGAAGAGAGTTATGAATATATATAAATATTATTACAGTTCCGTCACGTTTCAGTGACGAAACAATGTTATTACTCACGTTTGGTTAATTGTCATGCAAATTTGCAATAATTAGTTTAAACAATAACGGCTCGTTGGTCTAGGGGTATGATTTTCGCTTTGGGTGCGAGAGGTCCCGGGTTCAAATCCCGGACGAGCCCTATTTTTTTAGTACAAAATACCATAGTACTTTATTAAATTTTTATAATAAATACATACAGTTTAGCCTCTCAATTAAAATTGATAAATATCATTTTTTTATTAATTTAAAATACAAATAAAAAGTAGCATAAAAATATGAAACTTTTTTGTGAAACAATAAGCTTTCAGAAACTGCCCTAAATTTATTTGTTTTTATGTATCTTTGCTACTCAAAATCTGGTTAATTTTAAAACATTTAAAGGACTATATTTTATAAAGAACTTTTAACTGTATTTTTATAAAATACATTTTATTTTAAGATAAAATAAGATTTGATGTAAATTAAGGTGACCAGATTACAAAAATATCATTTCGGAAATTTTTGTTCTAGAAAGACAAAGAAGAACAAAGGAGAACAATCCTCCTCAAAGAGGACGTCTGGTCGGGTATCAATACTTGAAGTAGTGCGTATTTTTTAAGATAAAATCTAGCTTCAATGTCGATCTGCTGTTAGTCTCTACAATGTGAAAGCTAAATATCCAGTGCTTCTCAAATGTCACGCTAAGATACTTAGTAAAGGAAGGCTTGTCTAGAATATATCCACTGAAATGGTATGAGTATTCCGCCGACTTTGAGGATCATAAAATTTTAATTGTGTGACATTTAATGGCATTGAAAGGCAATTGGTTATTGAATACTTTGAGATTCTCCTGTAGGTCAAGGGTATCCGAAATCCATTGATCTCTTTTCAAAATGTTCAAGTCATCCGCATTTAATGAAAACATCGATTGAATTGAGCAATAGAAACAGCAATGAGCTCAAGTTGTATTCTTGCGGTAGTCCAGTAGAAGTATTAAATCATTCCGAAAATTAATATTCATACTTAAACCAATATCTATCGGTCAAGTAATATGAGAATAACTCAATGAGACCTTTAGAACATCCTAAATTAGATAATTTAATCACAATTAAATCCAGACTGATCTTAATAATGTTCTTTTGAAACTCTATATATGTGTATATGTGCATATAGCGTCCACTTCTACACTAGCTAGAGAAAAATTGAAATGTTTAATAAATCATTGGAAAAATTTGGATTTATTGAAAACAATTTATTGTATGAAAATCTGGAATTAACTACAGTTTTTTGTCATTTCATGCATTTTTCCTGCTCTTGCCTTTAGGTTTTCATTCATATTATTTTCACAGAGACTCGCGAGGAGCTCAAATCATTAATTATTATATCTTAAAGTCGTGAGTAACTTCTCTTTCCCCCTCCTGAAATAGTTCGGGTTCTTTTTGAATAGTCCGCGTATATTATATTTTAATTTTTACATAAATCGATTCGTTCCCAGTCGCTTTGACCAAGCCCGTTCGTCATAGGATCATAACTCATTCTATTTCTATCGTCGCCGGCTCATGTCTTCCAAATGGCTGTGTGATTATCGAATACGCATTTGACGAAAGGCCACGCCGAATGATGGACTCGAAGGTTGGCCCCTGCTTGACACTATCCTTTCGTCGAGATGGGCATTCTTGTCTTCCGTGTGAACAGCTGGTGGCCCAGATCAACGCCGAGAGGAATTTCGGCAAGCACATGGTTTTCGTTACTTTAGTACGAATGCATATCAAAGTCAAAAGCGATAATCGAATTGAACAGAGAATAAGACCAAGTCGGTGGCTTTTGGTTATCCTTGTCAAATTTTAATGATAGGGTTTAATATAATAGCACAACTAAATTTTAATAATAACCATAGTAGAATAATAATAATGATAAGTCTGATTAGAGTAGTTGAGAAAATCTTAAATATTTTTTAAGCATATATAAAATATATTAAATACATGTAAATAAATCTAAAAAATATATATGTATACTATTGACTCATTACAAGCAAGTAACGTAAAAATCTTAAAATACATTTGATTAAAATATCGTATAAAAGCATTGAAATACATAATTTTTTTATAGTCTGCCCTGAGCTAAACCAATTAACGTATCTAGTTAATACTTATAATGTATTTTTCTCTTATCAGTTGTGTTAATAGCGAGATATTCAACGAAAATGAAATTAATGTAATATTATATAATAATTCATATTTAGCATATCATGTTTAATAACAAACATGATACAAAGATTTGCAAACTTTATCCCGTAAAATATATACATAACGTTCCTTCGACAAGATACGATTCTTAGAATACTTTTGTTTGCTTGCAAACATTTGATCCTACCATGATATTTTTTGATATGGAATATTAGATTTTTATATTGTGTTTTATATATAGTAATTCAATATTAGCTATTCGTGTTTATTATATTATATTTTTCTCTTTATTACGTACTAACTAAATAAAGTTATATATTATATTTAGCTGATATAAGATAAAAGAGGGTGATTCAAACTTAATTTATTTGAGAATAAATTCACTGTAGTTAAATACAGTAACATATGGTATGTTGGAAAATTTTTATAATGATTCATAAACGCAATATAATTAATTTAATTACATTTAATCATATACTTATAATTATTGCTAAGCATTTTTATTAAGCAATTATCAGAATTTCTCTTGACAGTCACTACTACTTAATAACACAAATTATAAAATGCGTTGTAGAACATTGGATTCTCAAAGCATAGTAAAAACATTTTTCTTCATTTTTATTCCATTGTATTGTATTGAAATATGTATTGAAATATTTCACCGTTGTATTTTCGGATCATTTATTATTTATATATATTTATAGAAACTACAATTTAAAAATATCTCCTAAATTTTCCAATTGATATATTTATTTAAAATATTTTACAAAAAAAATACCGGGCTCGTCCGGGATTTGAACCCGGGACCTCTCGCACCCAAAGCGAGAATCATACCCCTAGACCAACGAGCCTCATGTACACGGAAAAATGCACTTTCATTTATGAATCGCTTTCTGGGTCACGTTCGTCGTGTCTAAATGACGATTTCGCAACGTGATGTTGCCAATTGTTAAAATTTTACAAGCTGATAACTTGCTGCTACTTGTATATGGCTCGTTGGTCTAGGGGTATGATTTTCGCTTAGGGTGCGAGAGGTCCCGGGTTCAAATCCCGGACGAGCCCGAAGGTTTTATTTTTACTTTATTTTAACTTTTTTTTTGGAAGATACAGAATTTCATCACTAGATTCTTATTTGTTTAAATTTTCAATATAAACAGTTATATAGTAAGCTTACTTGGGAATGGATCACAATACGGTGGCTTCTCTTTTTCATATTTATACACGGTATAAATGTTTTATAAATACAATTTAATGCAATATTTGTATACTCGCGAACCTTTTGCGATTTTTTGCTGCGCAGTCAAATGAGTCTCGATTTTTATTTATTAATAATAACTGTTCATATTATATTAAATTTATTAATTATTATCACAGTAAACTATAACAAAAAACATTAATTTTTATTTAAATATTTTTTTTAAGTAAAAAAAAATATTTTTTCTGTTACGTTACCAAATTTTTGGCATGTTCCGGTGATGTATACTTGATGTACATATCAATAATTTTTATTCTATTTATTTATAAATATATTCCCATAATAAGATTACATGTTTGACATGGCATAAATATACATTCAGAACTTATACACCTTCAGAACTATTAATAAATATACTTTTCCAATGAACGTAAAAGACAGAAATAGCATAGATCGTATGGCGCTGGACCAATAATTCAGAGCCTGCAAAGCTAATTCATGCGGCAGTCGCTAATTTTTATTTATAAAAATCTACCATTTTCAAAAAGTGATATCTATCGATTTTATGTTATAAAAAAAGATTTTAATTATTATAATATACGTCACTGATTTTCTTTTCTCAATACTTACTTTTAGGCATTAATTGTGTACTGATTGATTTACCCTATCAGCTCTGATTTTACCCATTGTAACATATTGGGCTCACGTCATAATACAACGTAAGATTAAAAAATAAATATTGTTGGATAAGATTCGTTTAAAGCAAAAGTACTAATTTAACCTAACTAACGTTTGTATTTAAGCTTAACTTCGCACTTGATTTTATAAACTTTTGCTTATATATTTAAGTATAAGCCTTGATTTTTTTAGAAAAATGAGGTTAAGGTTTTCTTGATGTTTCCATCCGCTCTTTATGGTCAAGCATAACTTCTTACCTACCGGCTCATTAGCTAAAATACCATTTAGTTTTGCTCCACCTCCGTTGTAGACCTAAGCCGTCACGATTGACGACTGCGGCCGTGTTCTCAGTTACGATGTCTCCCGTCTTGAGGGTAAATAATGAGTAAATCATCAAAAAATATCTTTCACACTGTTCAACTCTAGAGCAAGCATCAATGAATTTCAGTTTCCTAAGTACAGGCGGCCCTCTACTTTCGAACATAATTGGTTTCTAAAAATGTGTGCGAATGTTGAATGTTCGAAAGTAGAGGGAAGTTAAAAAAATTGAAATTGTATATATTTTAAAATATTTATTTATCAAGTAAATATAAGATTTTTTAAGAGGCGTTTAAAAGACATGTTTAAGTGGGGTTTAAGGGTATTTCCTTTAAAAATTTATTAAGAGTTAACTGTTTTACACTATTCTTTTTCTTTTCTTCATATAGTATTTTATAACATGCTATGTCTTTATTAATCGCCCTACGCACTTTAGATATGCATTCTTCATTGGGATCACAATCCTTAATAATATTTAAAACTTTGTCAATATGCGTGAAGGCTTCATTAATATTTTTCATTGTTAAAGAGTTTTCCAAAATAAAAATGTTCCATCTACATTAAATATTTGCCTAAAGGAATATTCTCCTTCTTCAATAATTTTGTATAATTAGGAAATAAATTATTTTGGAGCATCTTTATCCGCATCAGCCGATTCTACAGTAAATATTATGAAAAAAATACCTCATTTTAAAATTGTAAAACCAACCGTTACTTGCTTGAAAAACCGTGTTAAAATATTTTTTTATCTATCCTTCCAATCTTTGTGCAAATTAAATGCTTTTGCTTGAATAATTGAAGTACTCAGAGGGACATCTTTTTGACGTTGGTTATCGATCCATGATGGCAAAAATTGTTCCATTTCATCCATGTTTTTTTAGCCGTGTTTTTTTGGAAAAATATCTTTATAGATTGTGGAAATATATCTTTAATTTTGACAATTTTGAAGGTATTCCTTAATTATATTTTTATTTTGCAAAATTGAACATATCATAGACCTGTTTGTATCATACGAACGTCCGATTGAAGCAAAAGATTCACCCTATCAGAACGTCTAATAATTTCCATCTTTGTCTCGAATTGTGTGAAGTTTATGAGTCCTTGATTTCTTTTTGTTCGTATCAATACTGAAATTTTTCCGTTTTTCACTCATGTTTATAATTTTTTTTAAATTTAAAAAAAATGTATTCTTTTTAAATGTGCGAAATAGCGAATTGTGCGAAAGTCGAGGGCCGCTTGTATACTAAAAAAATAATCACATGGTATGATGCTTAAGTTTATCAAACATCAAGACACTGTTTTTAAATTGTGTTTAGAAGTTGAAGTGGAGTCCTTGAAATGTTTTTTCGAATTAATTATTGTAATATATTATATCTACAAGCTTTCGAAAGACATAGTTACGTAGTATGTATTAGTGACCCAGTCTTCGTTCATTACCACTAGAAATGTCATAAATTGTCTTTCTCTCTATTCGCTCGTGACACTCGTTTATGACCTTCGTTCGTCTGCCGTTCAATTTATTTGTATTCCAATATTATCAATGTGACCGAACAATATTGATCGTGATCATGATGACTATGGGTCTCTCGCTTCAGTCCGTCGTCTACCTCTCATAGTTAATTTATAACACTTTGTCTGCGTAATTTATGCGCGCTCGCGAATTGAACGGGTCGGACAGGGTTGCCGGAATGAGCAGATGAAAAATGATCCCGAGTCTCGAGATGAGTCTCACGTACCTACCAGAAGTGTCAGAACACCAGAAGCGGTTCCATAATCGTAACTGTTCACTTTCATGGAAGCGGCGGTCTTGTAGGTAATGGCGTCGTTTTAAAGTTACTTTGCATAGTTAGTATCCATTATTGTTTTTATGTCACATTCTAGCAACTTTGTGAGGCCTTTTCTGACATTCACTAAGTTTAGTTAAGTCTGTCGTGCTTAAGAACATTTAATTTTTTTTTTTATATATATTTAAAACTATCGACTATGAAATCTACCCTATATCTATGATGCTTTGATGTGTAACTTTTCATGGAAATTGTATACATTTCTGAATATTTTGTTTCATAAAAAAACATTTATGTTTATATTGAGGTTTCCATGTATTTAATAAAGGGCTAATTTGTATGAATTGCCTGACATGAGATTGACAGCAAATATAAATCATTCACTGTAAAGCTTTATGCCTGCACTACACTCTCTGGAAGCTAGCCAAGGTTAGCAAAGGACTGAGAATATAGTGGGTTACTTCGGTTGAGTTTGGTTCTGTCTGCTCTAATCTTTGTTGTTAAGTAGTCCGAGGTTACCGAGAACGGGAGGTAAAGTGGGGGTAATTCAGTCGACTTGGCCAGCTTCGAGCGCTTCCGAACATTGTCGGCATTGTCATCAAAGGGACCAAAGTCGGAGCTGCTCTTTCGAGCGCAAGCTGTGAGATACTTCTCCTTTCGCTCTCTTGCGTGTTAAGTGACGAGAGTGAGAGAGATAATGATATGATTTTTCGCAAACTGAGATAGAATGAGTAGTTCGGTTCAATTTCAGTATGCGCGTAGGTGTCTTATGGTTAATACGCATGTCGAGCGCTGCATCGTGGTCACGTGGTCAAGTTATAATACCACATGCTTATCAGGGACTTCAACAGACTCTTACTGACATCTTTGAATATTTTAGGGCACCAAAAGGGATTAATTATATTTTTGATAGTATATTCTTCTAACAGATATCGTTAATATATTTTTTTTCATATAAAATTAAATAATTAAAAATAATTAGTGGTACTTGATTTTGTTGAAAAAAATCGTTTCGAATATCCTTATGTATTTTCCTATATCGGTTTATATAAATGTCACACCATAACGAATTCTTATTTAGAATCGATGGCGACAAATTCTAGGATAGTCACAGATATGGTGTTCGTATTCTGAAGTATTATTTTTATGTCTTATGGCATTTTGCAAAAGCCGACAAAGATTTTGCGTAAATTGAATATTTACGACCAAAAAGTTTTCACTGATATTGTATTGGTGAGTGCCCACACGAACTTTTATAATTATCAGTAGTGTAATTTTAATAATATGACAATTTAAAAATTGCGATTATTTGGCACATTTTTCGATCGCGCGCAAATATGCGCGCGTACGGACGGCATATGAAATTTCTGGCAGTGTGGCCGCTACTCGGAAGTCGGCGGCCTCGGTCGACTTCAGTTGAACTTCGGTTCGGACAACTTCTAGAGAGTATAGTACAAGCATTAGGCTAACGCTTTTATGTTACAGTGGTAGGTTTACATCTTTATAAATAGATGTTTCATAAGTTCTTATCATTAATATTAACTTTATTATTTTCTTGTATTTTAATAAACAACTTTTAAATGGTTAATTGAAATTATTTTACATCTATGTAATATATGGATTAAAACAAGTACTATAATTATACGTATGTATATTATTTATGTAGTAGAATTAAATTTAATATTTGCTTTTGAACAAACTCGTACTTAATACTGAGTTCTATAATCTAATTAATAAACTAAGTGGATTAAGCTATCATGGGAATCGTATTGTACGGATAAACATTAATAGGACTGAAAGTTCTTTCCAATACACGAGAGACCTTATCTCAGATAGCAAACAATAAGTAAAGCAAATAAAACTTAGCTAGAATATAATGTTATGTATATATATATATATATATATATATATATATATATATATATATATATATATATATATATATATATATATATATATATATATATATATATATATTATTATTATTATTATAAACACGTCATAAAAACTTTATTTATTTTATTAGATTATGATTTTATTTACTGTATACAAATTATACATATGTATATTTATCTCAGACGGATAGTGAGAATTTCGCGTGGTTCGAACATCTTGTTTCACTCAACCGTTCAATGGGAGAGACACGAGCATTGCCTTATACATACAATGTGTACCAAAAAAATTACACGTGAGCCCGATGCGCAAAGCCCTCGTCGTAATAAATCATAATAAACACGATTGAAGATTTATGGTGTTATACATTTTTTCTGGCTATGTATAAACCATTGTCTGTGGGAACTCGAGCAAAATTGGCAAGTGGGCCACTTGATCCAAAAACTTGGACTTTTGGTTCGATTTCGTCGGCGTATACTTGTTTGTTTTGAAGTGGTGTGTATGGTATTCCTTGTTTATGAGTGTATAGTTAAAACCAGTTGCTTTGAGTAATTTATAGCACGAGTGTGTGTGTGTGTAGTTGAAAAAATGGCGTACAAGTGTTTTGATTCGTTCGTAATTTATGTAGTGGCACAACAATCAATAACGCTTTGATGTCTGCACGCCACACGAGTAGCGGTGCAATTATGAAGAATTAACATCTAAATTGGTGCTAAAGTAAATTTGTGCCAAGCAGTAATTAAAAGTGATCTTCGTACATCTTCGAACGTAACTAGTTGAGTAGAAAATTGGCAATGTGAATGAATAGATGAATGAATGAAGGCGTTTTTTGGTGAATGAAATGAATCGTTCTTATGAAAGACATTTTATGATTTCAGAAATATTTTTCCTCATGGATATTAGTGACTCAAATGAGATGTATGCATGTTTTATTATTTTATAATAAATCAAAGTCCGAAACTTGAGGCAAGAGCGTCGTTTAAGCATTTATAAGGTGGTCGGAAAAGTACAGCGCCGATTCAGACCATGCTGTCGTTCGCTATTAACCCCATGTTTCAGCCTTAACAATTCCTATTTAAATAATATCATTTTCATGTATAATTAAATGATATCCCTAATATCGCAAATTATGTGTTTTAAATATTTTTTGTATAGTTTCTTTATCTGAAATTAAGTACTATTTTTTTTAAGAAAAATATATTTTATAAAATTGTGAATTATGTTTATTATTTTATAGTTTATTTCATTTATTTATCAGTATTAAATAATATGCTTAAAAAAATTAAATTTTTAAAACACTAGTTCTGTATTAAAAAAATATCAGGAAATGTATATTATCTGTATGGCGAAAAATCACATAATTGTTATAGACATTTCTTTATATAGTATATACAAATAGAGATCTCTACAATAAAAGGACGGAATAGCGTAGTCGGTAACGTCTCAGACTAGTAACTCCGAGGTAGCGGGTTCAAGCTCCTACAATCCTGCCTCACCTGCAGTGACATCTATTGCTTATAAATTATATAACATATCATAATTTATAATTATCAATATAGATGCTACCGATTCCCAAACTTTCAATCTTGTGAGTTATACTTACTTGTATGTATTTATTATATCTGATTGATTTATATAGTTGGTACAGATTTTTCCCGTTGTAGCGCATTGGGCTTATGTCTTTCAGGTTACATCGAAAGATTTAATAAAAAAAAGGATAAAACTCTGAATGTCCATAATAATTTTAAGAACGGATCGCATTGTTTTATTTGCAAAAATATTATTTATCTGTCAGTTTATATTGAAATTATATGCCGCTTTTAAAAATATTGTTGAAATGTAAATTATTGACAAAACATTTTTGTACTTTATGGTTATGGTAAAACCTAACTGAAACAATGTTATTTTGTTTATATTATCTTTTTGAAAATCTTTATAAATTTAAAAATAAATATTTTCTGCTATGCATTTTTAATACATATATATTACCAATAAAGTTATATTTTCACTGGCGCTTCAGTGAAATCATATCCAAATACATTTTTGCCAGTAGATATAATTTAACTGATTGTCACTAGTGAAATTATATGTTGCTCTCAAATTTCTATAAAATGCAATTTGATAGTTGCGAAAAGTCCATTTGCTAAACTAATGAATGTCCTGAAGCAAACTAAAGTTTTTTCTACTTTTATTAGGTCATTTAAATAATATTATCGCAAGTATAAATATACATCTACTGGTGAAATTGTATTTTGATATAATTCACTTACAGTTGATACAATTATATTTATACTTGTGAAAATATAACTTCACTGAGCAAAACACATTAACTTTTAAAAGTAGTCTAAATTTAAATCAAATTGTTTTTTACTTTATCAATATTTATTTTTTATTAAATTTATAGTTGCTATATGATAATTGTATTGCCACAAAGAATAGATAAATTAATTTATATGCAAATTTACTTATTTTGAACTATATTATATTTATATGAAATTAAATGTCATTGCCTTTTTGTCTTTTTTGTACTACGGCTCATTATCTCACGCTTCGCGTTCATAATATCGAGCTTAGCACTTAGCTTTCTTAAACAGTAGATAAATAACTATGGAATATTATATATTACAAATAATTATTAAAATGTTTTTATGTATTTTTTTATATTATTAGTAAAACCTTTGTAAAATTTTCTTTTTGAATTAGGTATTTAAAATCAGCTGATGCTAAAAAATTTTGACATAACTTTTTTTAAATAACCACAAAGATAAGCTCAGATATTGTTTTAATCTAAAATGCAAAGGATACTAACAACAAAAAAAAAACAAATAAATAGCAACCGACAAATTTAAATTAAAATCTTAAAACTATAAATTTAATAAAATCCAATAATTTAATTATATTCTGATCTAATTTTTAACTTTGTTAGTATGACACGTACTTTGCCATAAAACCGACATAAACCAAATGTGTATTTCTGTTGACACCTTCTACGTATTATGTGTTCCTAGTAGCCAAGCTGCTAAACTATGCCCAAAATTCGCACTCGCTTGTATCTGGCTATTTCTCGCAGCAAATAAACGAAGTCGGATAAACATATATTGTTTATTTCAAATCACTCTTTTCACTTTGCCTAAAACAATGTCAGTTTTAATACTCAATGCGTTGTGTTTTATACATTTAAAAATCTTAATATATATAATATATCTCTTACATAATTAAGGCATTAAATAATATTAAAAATATCTACTCATAATTGCTGCTCAGTGTTGCCATATGGTGAATTTTCAGTCCGAGTCAAAAGCAAAAATATCATTAAGGCATATTTTACTAAAATTTTAGGCTTAAAGAAACAGAAAAAAAAAGAAACTCTTTCTTATACTAAATCTTTTCTGATCTATATTATTAATGTTGAAAATTTTTTTTATATGATTATTTTATATTGTATAAATTTAATATTAATTTACAAATGAATAACCAGTGAAGGCTATATAACAGTTAAATACTAACTGTCACATACAATATTTTTTTTACATAACACTCTTTGAACGTCAGATTAATGTCGTTTAAAAAAATTAGACCCATGTTTATAATGTCATAATGTAATAAACAAAAGCATGAACTGGCTAAACTCAACCGAAACACTTTTCACTCATTAACATCATAACATAATACAAGTTGTGTACACAAGGCATAAATTTATACCAGTCATGGCAAAAATAGGCCGGTACAAATTTAGAAAAGATAATACTCGCCATAGACGTTGAGCTAACAATACGTCACATAGCACTGATCGATCAATCAGCCGGGATTTTTTATTATAATAATTTCTGAGACATCTTTTCATGGCGTGTATACTATGTATGATATAATAATAACAAGTAGTGTAAGTGGTATCACGTCCGTTAAGTAGAATTTTTATCATGTCGACCCTCGTCACAAGCGTGTGCCATATGCGCGCCACTTTGAGGAAATGTGAAAATGTGTAAGTTTAATATATTAAACGTAATAGCAGAAAAATATGACAGTTTGCAAAAAAATAAAGGGTAAAATATAGACGTTGAGTTTTTGTGCGGTTGTGTTTGATAGTAAATTATGTGCTCTAAAAGTATATAATCAATCGTGCTTTATATTAATGTATTTTTGAACCATGATATGTAAGTTATAAGTAAAGTATATAATAAAACTTTATTAGTAACGCCTAGAATAAAAATGTAGAGCATATGATGAGCTTATCAATTTATTTTCAAAAAATCATTTTGTAGTAATGCGTTACATATTGTTATAAACTGATGAGTCTCGATGAATCCCATTGATGCCATCAATTGTAAGTTATGATTTTGCGTGTCTGATTAGGTTCAAAATTTATCTCAAAAGCTATTGTTAACTACAGTTCATATGTGTATTGAAAAGCTTATTGATATGCCATAAAATAAATTAATATATGTAGATATTAGCTTTGACCTGACGGTATGCTATTTAGCAATGCCCCACATTGTAAAAAATAGTACCTTATTTATAACTAAAATGTTACCTTAAAATGTGAAGAAATCATTTCTCATCTTACCGGATAAAAATATATATTTCCATAAAAACATTGCAAAAGCAGTTTCGGAGATACTTGATTGAGTTTGGTTCTCACATTTGCGAATTTATAACGCATGTTTTTTTAAAATGCCAGAAAACCGTTTTTCTATAGTAAAAAAAGACATTGAAATAATACAAAAGGCAGGTTGATTGTTATTCAGTTAAAAACTTACCGTGATTAAAACATAGTTTCATAGAAAATAGTGAATTAAAATATATTTTTCATTTCATTGGCAGTCAAAAATTTTTTTTTTAATTTTTCTGCGTCTATAAAGTATGGTTTATAGAAAATATTTACGTCTCCTTTTCTTGTATGAGTTTGAAACTATTGTAAAAATGGTCGGAATGGCGCAGTCCGTAATGGCTCAGACTATAAACCCTAGGGTTGCAGGTTCGAACCCCAGCAACAGACTCGAATTATTATTTATAAAAAAATGCGCTACTATTAAAAACCTTACAAAGCTGAATTTTAATAAAATGTAGTGAAATAGTTTACACAAAAATTATTATAAATTGATCTTAGTATTGTATCAGACTCTCGTTGTTGTTACCAATAATTAACAGATTTTTCAAATTATAATTATATACACACGTAATGCATTAATCATGTCATTACGCTTAAGTAATTAATATGGAATAATTAAATCATTCACTAGAACAACTAAATCATACAGTCGTATTATTCACGGAGCATTCTTACTCATATATACTAATAACGTGGCAACAAATTTATATTTATTTGATACTGATTCTAACGATTCTCAGACTTTCAGTCTAATGGTGAATACTTACTAATATATATTTATTACGTCTGATTGACTTAGCTAGTAAATGTAAATTTACGCATCAAGCTTACACCTGCTAGGTGACAACTGAAATTTTAAATTGAATACTAGATTTGGCAAGAATACTGTACTATAAAGCGCTTAAAGAATTTCGTACTTGCAATATTAATCTTGAAAATGAGTTTAGTGGAAGTTCTCAATCTGCTGTTGATAATGAAAGATTGGGAAACATTGCTTAAGATAATCCATAAATAATCATTCTGACAATATTCTTTAATTGTTTTCATTTAAAAAAAAATTTTTGAAGAATAAAATGGCTTGCGATAACTACTGGATTTTTTAAGATAATCTAAAGAAATCAGGACAATAGTTGGACAGAAAAAAACTACACAAGATGGTTTTAAATTGATTTTGCAACCAAAATATATATGATATTCTGTGAGAATCTTTTAATAATCGTTTCTTAAACAAATCGAGATTTTAAAATTAAATCATAGAAAAAGTGAAAAGAATACTATTATAGCAAAAGCATTAAAAATATGAAAAAATAAAAATGGGTACCGCACGAACTGACACGAAGACAAAAATAGCAGGTTTAGAAATTTTCATAAATAAAAGAGAAAAAATTTTGAAAAGAATCATTACATCATCAGAAGAAATCAGGACAATGGAATAACAGAAAAGAAGCTCCATAAAGGAGTTAGCAACCGAAAAATAAAAGGGTAAAAACATGGTAGTATTTTGAAGGACTTATTTAACGAGCATTTCTTGAACCAGGCAAAACTATACTATTAAAGCGGAGCCATAAAAAAATAAAATAAAATGGAAAAATGAGTTAAATTTAAGTAAAATGGAAAAAAACCGCACAAATTTAAATAAAGAAAAATAAAAACAGCACGTCAAGAAATCTGTTCTTCATCAATATTTAGAAACAATAGAACAACATTTTTGAATAGAGATATTACCTACGATAAGTATTTTTTTCTTAAAGATTACCAGAAAAGATCAGGACAATTGTTAGATGTAAAAAAGCTCTAAAATCACCAGAAAAAAAAGTAATTACAACTATTATTTGAAAAATATTTTGCGGTAATTATTCAGTGATCGTTTCTTAAGTCAGGTTAATGAAGACTTACAGCAAAGCCATAAAAAATATGAACGGGTACCGCACGAACTGACCTAAGAGCAAAAGCAGCACGTTTAAAAAATCTGTTGTTCATAAATTCTCTGAAACAATAAGAAAAAATTGATTTTAAAAAAAAAACATTATCTACGATGAGTAATATGTTCTCTGCGATAGCCAGAAGATATCAGGACAATATAGATAGCAGAGAAGCTGCAAAACCTACTCCGGAATCAATTTTTTTTTTAAAAAGTGTGACTTTGGCAAAATTACTGTTCGATTTTTCTAACCGGACTATTATAAAATTAAACATAAAATAATATTGCTTTATGATTTTGTAAACATTATTCTATATTACATTTATTACTTATGTAAAATTAAACGAATGGGTATTAAAAATTCTGTACCATCCCTCATATTTCTCTGACCTTGCTCCTACAGTTTAGCATATTTTTAAACATTCAGACTTATTTTTTTGAATACGAAATTCAATAATCATAGATATACTACTAAAGCGTTTGACAACTTCTCGACCTAAATGAAAAAAATATTAAGTAATTAAATTAAATAAATTTTTACAAAAAAAAATATAACTGTAGAAACAGCACTACAATATAATAATGTGCTATATTTGTAGTGATTTTTGATTGGTAATCAATTTCAATAAATATTATATATGATTATTAACTGTTTATTTCGCCTTTTCTTAGAGATACAATCTAATGAAAAAAGTACAAAATTCTCTTGAAATTATCGTAGCCATTAAGACAAGAGAAATGTAAATTCCTTTTATATGTATGTATATAGAGAAAAATAATTCAACAAACAAACTGAAATTTAATTATGTAATAAGCTAAACTTCGCCAAAGCTTAAGCTTATTTTTTCAAGATTAAAATTCGTTTATGAAACAGTTTAAAAGCGCTGCGGGTCGCATTAAAAGTTCGTAAAATCAAATGTGAATTTTCCTTTGTCACTTTGCGACTACGGACACGGGGATTAGGATACACAAAAGGACCGCGACGCTCATTATCCCGATAGACCGTGTACTTTCGACTGGGACACGACAGAATTAAGCAAGCATGGGTATTCAATCTGAAATCAAAATAAAATCAAGGTTTCAACTTAGAAAAGTATTATAATGACATTTTAAATTTGTGTTTTGAAACAATGTTAAAATAAATGAGAAACAACTGTGACACACATGTTGCTTAGAAAGTTTTTAAACTTTCATTTCATATTTTTTGCTTTACATATAATCTATAAGCACTTCAAAGGCAAAACATTTTAACTGATATAAAAGTCTTCATTGTATTAATTTAAAATAGCACCACATTACACTAGTAGATAGTAAACTAATCTTTGACAACAATTCCAGATAATGTTCCTCATTAATATATTTATTTTTATTTTTGAGCTGTCTAGTATATTGATCAAGGAGAGTATTTCCATTAATTCTGACTAGAATCTAGTTAATATTACAACGTAACTCAGGTTTGCTCTCTAGTTAATTATTGTGTAAGAACTCATAAGACGGTTAGCCACGATGTGTTCCTGCATCCTTTAAAGTTAATTAAAGCCGAGTATTAGTTTACGGGATTGTCGATAATTTGCAATTTTGAAACTAGTTTCCCGATACCTATATAATGTTGTTAACCCGATCACGTGGGATCTCTTGTCTAGATTGTGAGGCGGCGTGTGACGGTGGGTGTAAGCTGAAACACGGTGAATGAACAACGACGTTGTTTGTAAATTATTCATATCGAGATTGTAAATTTGATCGTTTTTCAATGGGCGACTCGTTTACGTGTTCGGAATCCAATATTCTGGCCTACCTACCGGTAGTCGGCGTTGTTGATTTGCGTTGTTTGTGAATACAGATGTTTTAGGACTTAGTGACAATTTAAAGTCAAGTATATGTTTTTTTAATAACTAGTCCTTGTTTCTTGGTGTATAAGTAAACCATTCGTTCACATCCTTATGAGGAACGGTTCTAGACAAATCCGCAATATTGTTATTAAATAGAAATTAACAATCAAAATCTTTGCTTAGCGACAATATTATTTTTCCATATAAATCTGGATTTTATAATTGCTGGGGTTTATCATCGTCTTCAAGTGGTATTGTAGGTTAGTGATTGTGGACTAATATGGACAAAAACCGCGTTGCTGATCCACTAAAGCCTACCGACATTGATAACGCATATATATTTATTTTATATGTTCATTCTTAAAAGCTTTAACAAAAGAGAAAAAGGTATTATTTAGACAAGGGGTCGGTAAAAAATTTCGTGGAGGGCCAAAACGTCAAGAATCAATCTTGAGAATATTTATATAGATAAGTCTACTTAAAAAACATGCTTTATTATTTATTTATACACGATTTGCGAGATTATTATACACACTATTATAGAAACAGATCATTTTGCGATAATATAATTTAACGTAATATGCTTTACTTATGATAATAATGTTATACCTTTTTTTGAGCTAACATTTCATTAAACTAGGGTGCTAAGTACGTTACTTTCTATCGACAAAATTTATTCCAAATTGTCATCTGTGAATTTTGACCTAATAATGTAATTTTTTAAAAGCGTATTTTATGAGCACTACTAAATACAAATATAAACCTCTAAGCGGTTAATCTTAATTATTTCTGTCGTCTGTAAGACACATTTAGATAATTATTTTTATTTTCAAAAACTTATAATTGAAAGTAAGATGAAAGTTTCCTATTTGTAGTATATTTTCTTAAATCGAAATGTATGCTACACATTTATTTATTTTCAATTTAGAAACAATTTGTGGCATGGAAATCATTTTACCGTAGTGTAATTTTTATATGAGCACTATTTTTCATTTTTTTGTTAAGAAATCTTATGATATCTGCAGCACAAACTTATTTTTAATGTCATTCACTATTCTATAATAGTATCTGAAGGTAGGTTTTTAATTAAAGAAAAATTTTATTTGCTCTTCTAAGCAATATATTATACTTAAAAATTGCTGTACGGTAGCATAAGTCAAAATGTTACGATTCTATTTCTGAGAAAAATAAGTTCAGCTCAATAGCACTTGAAATGTTGATCTATTTTCTACAAAGTACCTGCTGATGAGTAATACAATAAATAATCACAGGCCTCATAAATTTTTCATCCACTTGAAATCAATTGCCTATTGACGTCACTCACAATGTGCTCAACTTTACAACAAGGCTGATAAATATATATTTACTTAGGACAATTAAACATTACTTAATTAATTTATATTGATAAATAGCAATCGTTTAATAATCATTAAATTAACTACTTTTCAACTACTTTTTTTATTTTCCAGGAAAAAAAATTCGTTTTAACCTTTCAATAATACAATGAATAATCACAATGTATTTTCACAGGCCTCATTAATTTTTCATCTACTCAAAAACAATTGCTTGTTGACGTTACTCACAATGTGCTCAACTTTACAGCAAGGTTGATAAATATATATTTACTTAAGACAATCAAACTTTACTTGATTAATTTATATTGATAAATATCATTCGTTTAATAATTAATAAATGAACAACTTTTCAACTATTTTTTTTATTTTCCTGGAAAAAAAATTGTTTTGAACTTATCTGCGAGTTGTGAATATCGTGTCAAGTGCTTAGTCTGGTAATTACATATAATATATTATTTTATTACAAAAATATTGTCACTGATTATCTAATTTTATAACAAAATAATTTATACGTCCCTTTGCTTTAAAATCATGACATTCGAAATCCACTAGACTTTTCTTTTCTGGCTTAGATTATTTACGTATAATGAAATAGGAACAAAATATTCCTAAAAACGATAAATGAGACACTAAATATGCTGCTGATATCACAGTTAAAATTTAATAGATATGATTATTTAAAAAACAATGTAATTATTATCTAAAGCCTAAAACAAGTTGAGCTAAAAGTTACTTTTTTATATGAAAAATATCTTTTCCTATAGTTAATATTATTATTTATTTATTTATATTATGATATTCTACAAAGCATTGAGATTTTTATTCATAATTAAACAAATACATCTTTATAACTCTCTAGCATTCCTAAGTCCAAAAAATATCAAAGCTTAGTAATGAACACATGCACTTTAAAAATATTTAGAAATAAATGAAAATAATATATAGATTTTAATTTCTGTTATAAGATTTGCTTCTCAAGGATTTTACAGGATTTAGAGACCACTTAGTATGCATCTCAGAGTAGTGCTACTGATTTCAAGCTCTTGAGAACGTCAGATGTCTCTTGTTTTTCATCATCGCTACATGTTAAATATTTTCCTGGATACGACCTGAGTGGTTCTTCCGCTTCGTGGGAGATCTTTGACTGATCCTTACACCTGGAAATGCCAAATCAATGGCATAATCACTGGTTTAAAATAAATATCTGTTGTTCTTTGATTTTTTCTTATTACATATTATTTTAAATTTTAATGAAAATGAAAATGAAAATAATATATAGGTACATAATGCGACTTTATGTTTACTTTGTGCTTTGTATGTATATCATACTTTATCAGAATCAATCATAAAAATCTATTTAGCATTTAAGTATATTTAATTTGTAATATTTTGTGTTAATAAGATGCAACATACTTAATCAACAATACAAACTATGAAAATATATAGATAGAATTCCTTATAGAAGTACTTACATTAATAGCTCATTACTTTGCGTTGGTGTGGATACAGTATCCTACTTCGTAAGTGAGAGGTAAAAATAATTCTAGTCTTTTTTTATAAATAAAGCATATCCTTTGACTGTTATTACTTATTGATTACGAATTAGGAATAGCTAAAGATTATTCTTAATAATAATATATATATATATATACTATATAACAAAACTCTTCCACAACACATGTTATTAAATGATCCATAATTTGTTATGACAGCTTAATTTTACATATTATTTTATATGGCATGATAATACATTTTTTTTGCATTAAATCACGACTTATGATTTTCAATTATTATTTTTTTTTAATTATAATAATAAACCCACAATACTTATACACATTTCATGTCTTTCATTTTGTTTAATGCCCTAAGCAATCATCCAGCAACAATGATACGATCTAAGTACCATCCATTGCTTTTTAAATGCTCTCTCTGATTAAGATTTCATCGCGATTTTATCATTACAAGTGTAGTCAAATCACTTTCTTGTTAAAATCTAACAGGTGTATCAAAACGACATGAACTAAAATATAATTCATTTATAAAATCGCTTCTTTATGCAAAAAAACATTTAAATTTATACCACACACGTTTATTATCTTATATTTTATTAGTATATAATAATAATAGGCAAAAAACACTATGCGTGGGTTAATCTATTATCGTTTTTCGCTATATATTTTGTATATAAACGCTTGGAGCGCAAAACCAACCTAAGTAACAATTGTAACGGATATAATATCGCTATGTTTGTTTTATCAAAGATTGTAATTATTTAACTGTGTTATTCTGTAAAGAATTTACCCTCACTCTCGTTTTCCTCGAGGCTCTTTCATCCGCCAGATTGATGGCAACATAGTTTGTCCAGCCTCCGGGTTTTTATCCGCGAGATCTTCAATAAAACCAAACGCCTCACTCGTGAGATAAATCTTCCATTATTGAATATCCAAAGAAGGTCGTGGTTGATGAAACACATTATAGAGTAGGTGGTATAGTAGGAATTTTGTACTATTAAATAAAACATTCTGGCAGATAAGCTTATGAATGGAAATTGCTATCAAAACATATTTTTAACTCGTCTATAAATAGTACTTCATTGAATGACAAGCTTCAAATTAATAATTTCTTACGGTGTTGAACGTTGATGATGAAAAATGCATGCTTAATGATTTTTTTCTTTTTAATAAATGACAAGATAGTCATCTATAGTGACTGGGCAGTTTGTAGCTTTAGCGCCGATGGTAGTAGCTTCTGAGAATGATACGTGATTATTTTTATTAATTACGGAACGATCAATTCATTAACGTTAAGCAGTTAAACTGGAATTTGAGCGATTCGTTATGATGAATAATTTTAGTTATGTGTGATTATTAGAACCGACACGAATCGATCGAGCGATTGCCCCGGGCTTTAAATTATTGAGCGTATAATATGTTATCACATTTAACGTGTAATAATATGTATGTAGTATAAATCTTTCAATTTATGCCAAAATTTGATAGTAAAAAAACATCTTGTGTGAAATAACGAGGCGTAATATTTCATCAGAAATGATATATTGGAGCAGTGGATAGCGATGCTTTATAATGCTACTAAATAGCAATAAACAACTAGAATTTCACAATTTTTGTCACAAATACAAGATAACTATATTTATATATTCAATTCTATGCTATTTTTAATGTCCATAAATGTATTTTATTATTATATATTTTTGATTTTTTAGGAACATTTTTTTAGCAAATTAAATATTTTTATTTTATTAATTCGTATTTTTTGTATAATACATAAATATTTTTTTTAATATAAATATAAACTCTTAGTGTAAAAAAACGTTACAAAAAATTGCTTAAGACTCAGGAATCTAGATTCTTAGTATGAAAATTAACTACAGCAAAAAACTATATGTTTTTCTTTAATATTACTTTGTTCAAGTTTTTTTTTATTATTTAATAATTTGTACTGATGGTGGCCTATTTATGTATATATAATATTTATTTATTCATTCATTATGACCAAAAATTAGCGGCGGATGACACCACATTTGTTTGCTGGACTTCGACAGGAAGACAGCGGCGGTGGTGCCTCATCCACCGTACATATTAATATTTAATTACCAAACATGTAATTATTTTCTAACTTTCAATAAAATACTACTGCAGCGGCTTAACCTAACCTAACCTAACTACAAAGTAAAGCAAAGTACACATTTTCGGCTTCCAAAACCCGTAAAATAATACAAATCACGATATTCTGGCCAGTTTTTTAATACTAAAATACCGGTATATATGTATTATTAATTTTATATGTTCAATCTGTTATTTCAACTTTAATTAATTAGTTTAAGATATTAGGTGTAAATAAGCTATTCACAAATTAAATCTTGAGATAGAATGAATTATAACGATCTAAGCTGTAATATTATAAACCACATATCTGAATTTCATTACAACCTTAAGATTAACTTTTTTCTTACGAAACGAAAAAATCCCTTGGTCTCGGTGGTGTGCACTGTATTTTTTTATAAATTTAAATAATCTTTCGCTGTAACTTGACAGGCATAAGGCCAATGCATTACAACGGGGTAAATCCGTGCTAACTGGGTAAATATTAAACACCAGATTTATTTAATTAATTACAAATTAATTAATAGCTGTCACTTTGTACGTGTGGCCGGTTTTTAATCCTTTAAGTAGTGAGTTAATTAGTTAGTATACATCTGGGAGTCAGTTAATTTTCCGTATAGTTCTATAATTATTTCTGTTGTTATTTATTTATTACCATTTAATATTGCATTTATAGTAAATACTAATAAAAAAATTTAGTGATACTATTAGTTTTATTGCTTTGATTTATTTTAACACTTTTCTAATATTAAATTTTATTAATTTATTTTACATATTTATTATATAACATTCAGTTTCTGTAGATTTTTATATCAATACAGAGACTTTCAATATTTTTTATAAAACTATTTTTGGTTATGTTAATTTATTTCGCACTTTATTGGTATTATTTTGTATAGAAATCATTTACAAAAAAAAATTAATTTCTTCAGTTATATATGTAAATATATAACTATCTGGGGTACCTCAAAATAGTGAAAGATTGACCGCCGTACACGTACGGTAATACTCCTCAAACGGTTAATATTAACGCATTTTAATAAATACAAATTAGAGTCTGCTGCCGGGGCTCGAACCCGTTGCCTCTAAGCTAACACCTTACTGACTACGCTTTTTCTTAAATTGTGTTAAAATAAGTTATTTTTAAATTAGAATAACACAAATATTATCACATAATATTTTTTATTATATTAGTCAAAGTCAAAACATATCAACTATTGTTGAAAAAACGGCAAAATTATATTTTTATAATTTATTATGCAAGTAAAATATGTATGTTTTGAGGTTTTCACATTATAATATTACATGTACACTTAGTATACATCATAAAAAGCTTGAATTAATATTATATTAAATAATAGTAAAACACGCAGAGATTTCAAATAATATATAATTGATGAAATATTGTATTTTTATGAAAATTATATTTTCAGTTTATTATACAATTTGTGCATGAATTGTTAGAAACTATTACTAGAAACTATGAATGTAAATGCGTATATTATTAGTAAAATAAGTATAAAAAAAAAATTATTTAAGTTAAAATATGATTATTTCCTATGTATATATTTTTGTACAATTTCAATTCAGCGCAAATTTTTACATATCAAAAATACTTATACTATTATCTATATAAATAAAATACTTTTTATTTGTATGGATAGGATAAGAATAAAGTAAGGTAAAAGTTAAATAGTATTATGATCTTTACATAATCTGTTTCTAATCTGAATTGTTTAGATTAGAAATTGCTTCTTAGGAGGCAAAATTGCCTTTAGAAATAACTAAATGATTGATTTTATGACCTGCAGTATTTATTAATTTATTTTATTATAGCTTTCAAGTACAAATAATGATATTTCACGTCGATGTGGCGTTCCTCTCTATATGAATTATTTTAAAAATTATTGTCTTAATAAGATTATAGTTTATTATGCTAATTTCTTTATTTATTATATATATAGATATATTAAACATTCTCGATTGATAATCGCTTTACATTTTGTATGAATATTTTATATGTATTTACAATGTATTTTTATTTAAAAAAATACTAGGATACACTTGAAAGTTAGGTTCTTCTATCAGATCGTACGTACATACTCTACAAGACCCGCATAACTTTTGATTTACATCTTTCACCGTTCGCCTTAAATACCGCTTTCATGTTTCACTTTTATAGTAGCGCTTTTTTTCGTCGAATCTCCATCTCGAGCGAGCCCATCAAAAGGAATTCGATCAATATTTACGTGCCGATTTTAGAAAATATATCAGGCTACATTTTCTCCTTGTATCTGCTATGGTTTATTGGTTGCCGTTAAAAATTCATGGTCAAGTGCTTTTCGGTTATTTTTAACAGCGTCCGTTTGAAGTGTTTTTCTTAGGCGTCAGCCCGTTTATTGCTTCGCCTCCTTCTGTTATTTAATTTCTCTTTTTTTTGTACTTTGATGAATACTGATAAGGGTAACACGTGGAGTATTTATTAAAACATGGCAGTACTTAAGCAATTTCTCAATGGGTATTGATTTGGATCGTATTATCGAAGGAACGTGAACTCGAACGCGGAACGTTCATTAAAGGCGATGCTCAGATGGAAACTGAGATTAGAACTATCGAGATCAAACGCTAACAACTAAATATTTGAGATAGCTGGTAAATATATGGCGAAACTGTTTCATGTTGTTTGCCTCTTGATTTAGTTGATATTGTTATAGTGCAAAATATTTGAAGTCGAAATTTTGATGTATTTTATATCAACACTTCTCTATCTAAATCTCCGTAACCACTTTTTTCACATTGAATCAAAGATGCATCTTTCACTGAAAGTTGATTCTATTCTTGATGCGCGATTTTATCTACGTTATCACATAAACATCTCGATACTATGGTGCCGCATAAATTAAACGAATTTCTGCTTGCGATTTATTACATTATTTATATCAAACAACTCATAACTTACTATGAAAAGTTGATTCGGTATAACATCGTTAGTTGGCAATGATCATGGCATAGTACAGCTGCTGCCACCATTTAAAACTATCGAATTCACTAAGTAATGCTTACAATTGACCGGCCTGAAGGAAGTAATTGACATAAAGCGGCCAAATTAGTGTCACGTCAAAAGGTCGCAGGGCAAAAGCGCGCGAAAATAGCGCAAGATTAAACTATTCAACGACAAAACAGCGCAACGCATAAATAACACAAACAAAAAGCAAGAAATTAAAAAAAAGTATATTGAAAACTGTTGTAATGATAAAATAAGGACCGTTTTTTAAATGTTTAAATTTGAATGTTTGCTGTTACTTTGATATTATTTAAAATTTAGACAATATAAATATTTCTTATTTTACAATGTCAAATCATATGTTTCTAGAGACTCGATGTTTTAGTACATCCACAAGATAGTCGGACATTGCACTTCCATAGTATGCTTTGTTTAGAGCTTTAAAAAATAGTGTAAATCAAATCAGCTCCCAGATATTTTTGAGAGAGAAATCTTTCAGCTACTAAATAAATGCTCGAATATTTTGGATCAAAATTTTAATACCGTTGTGGTCAGAATTTTTATCACATGGGTCAGAATTTATATTAAAAAATCAGAATATAATTAGATGCTGCAAATTTGTATTAGTTGGACGGAATTTATATTAAATAGTAAGAATTATTTCGACAGATGGTCAAAATCAATTTTTTATGGTGTTGTTATTGCTGTAATGCTGAATATACAACTGAACGATCTCTCATTTACATGCAGACAATTCATTATCATCATTGGTTGGACTTGCAACATTGTCAGATGTTAACACTTTACCTACCGGTCGCATCAATTGGCGTCCTGAACGTTAAATACTGCGGACACCAATTGGCTTATTTTGTATACAGTTTCCATGTCGAACTAAAAATTTATGTTTAGTGTTTTATTTTAACTTTTTACGACATAATTAAATATATGTATGAATTAAAATTTTATTTTCAGAAAAAAAAATATTTAGACGTATACAAAGGGCTATTTTAAAAAAAAATTAATTTACATATATTTTGTATTTTTTAATTTTAATTTCAATAGCATGTCTAGAAAATATCGGATCGTATCAAGAGATATATTTGCGAAGATTTGCGCAGAAAAAAGTGTCGGTATTTAGCATAAGTATAATAGTGAAACTGCCAGTCGGTAAAGTGCTAACACAACAAGCCAAGCGTGCTCTCCGCCGCCGCTCCGTCGTTATTCCCCCTTCTTTTGTGTCTCTAAATACCTTTGTGTCCTACATACAACTAAATATATTTGTTGAGAGTTATTCATAGGATATTCAATTTTCTGTTAATGTTTCTTCGCATTAACCTGTTTAGGTGCAAGAATGACACTTCATAAAATATTTCTAAAATAAATAATTTATTACCTATTTATATTTATAAATAGTGTAATATTTAATTAATTCACATGCTCGTCCTTTATTTTTATTCTGATTATATGCAATTTTTATTTCATTTGATATTTATTCTGACCCTGAATAATATAATTTTGAGCATTCATTGTTTTAATTTTGATCATCCTAAATATTTATTCTAACCGTATGCTAATATTGTTTTTAAAATTTTTATTCTGAAAAATAGTAAATAGCTATTAATCAAAATGACACAACTATAATTGATTGTTGACTTTTTTCTAAATTTTATAATGAATTATTTAAAAAAACAACTTCAAAAACTAGATAAATATTACATTGATCTAGGTCTAAAAGTCACAGCCCAAAAATTTAAGCTAAAAGGAAAAACCTACATTTTTATTATTAATGTAAAAAAGATAATTTTTTACTAAAGGACTAAATAGTAACTCATTGTTTTTAATACATGTCATTTTTCCCTTTAATATTCCCCTAGCCGTACTCATTATCTTATTGTTTATCATTACAGAATCGTTACATACATTTTTCATTCGCTTCTTATTTTTTATCGCAGAAATTTGTACATAAGTTCATATATTTGTAAGGTCAAAACTCATATATAGATTTAAAAATAAATCAAACTGAAGTTTACTTCGCATTTTTAAGAACAGACAGACATTTAAAAATAGATCTTATAAAAAAACCATTGCCGTTCAACGCATTAATTGAGTCTGATTAATAGACTGGATTAGAATTCAATTAACCAGCCAGATAAAACGATAATAAAAAAAACTGTAACAAGAAGTTTGAGCACGTCTGTTTTTAGAGTGAGCCTATACAATGTTATTGTAATCAGATATCGCGAATCAGCGTTTGTTTTTTATTCTCGGTCTTTAATATCGTTAATCAACCCCTTGTGATGTAACGCGACACTACAAATTTGAGATAGAGTTATCACTCGGCCATGCTCAATTACAGATTTCGCATTGCAAAAATATGAGACCGCACAAGTCGAAGTATTTTTTAAAGGAAAAAATACATACGCATCGCTAATTGCCCGGAAGGGTTCGGCAGAAAGAAAGTTACTGCTCAGTTCGTTTCGCACTGCAATTAGCCGGTCAACAACAGTTTAAAGAAATATATTTTTGAATAAAGATGAAGTAATAAACTTTTAAGAAGCGGTTCGATTTTAGACGTTCTGATTCTAATGGATGGGCTGACAAGATAAAAGGAATACGCAATCTAGATATAAAAAGTCCAACGTTCAGACTCATGCCAAAGAAAACAGGTCCATCACGTGATATTGTGCGTTATCGCCGTTTAACGATACGCAACAAAGGCGATACTCTTAAGATCAGAATCGAAATTGAACCGTAAAATTACTTCATAACGCAAGTATCATACTAAATTTTGATAGAGAAATATTAAAGTGAATGAAAACAGTAATAAACATTAAATTAGTTTGGGTAATTAAACACGCGTATCAAAAAATATTCGCAAGAAAAATCGAGATCTAAATTGCGGTAATTAGACTGCCTGGCCTATGCCAGCACGATCAGAAGATACGATTAAAGAATAGCTACAATGGATCTGAGTTGTATACAATGTAGCAAATGATAACAAAAATATTATCATTGGCTTTTGAAACTTATTTTTACCTATGGATCCATGCCCAATGTGTGATCTAAAAATAACAACGATTTTTTAACCTCGCGTGCTATTAGCTTTTAGGTAAGATTTTTCATTTATGTCTTACGTTAGAAACACTGTCTATGATTGGTATATCAATTGTCATCCACATTATAATCGTAGTTTGTATTTGGGAGCTAAGTAGAGACGACGTGTTTTGTCACGCTTAGAAAATTATATAAATAATTTAAAATAATGACGAATTTTGGCAATCGTGATGCATTAGATTTCTATTAAAAGATTATTGCGTATGTGATAGATAAATAAGATCAATACTTTTTCAAGCGTAGATTATATATGACGAACCAGTTAAGAATTTTACTTATTTTTTATAGTAGAATGTTGCTTTTACATATATATCATTCACTAATCGCATAAACACATTTTAAGTACATAAACGTGTGAAATTTTAGTGCAAAAGCACGCCTAATCCAAACATGTCGTAACCACAGTTAGCAAAACATTAAATATTTACAACATACAGTAGTCTGCCGGACACTACAATTCCCATCTGATGGCGCATTAAATAATTAAAAACACGAATCCGAACGTAATTACAACAGCTGATGCGATTTAAGCGAAATAAGAAGAACACTGAAAGCATAAAAAATAAAGTTGAACAGCATCGCTTATACGTAAGAGCGAGACGGGGAGTACATCGGCAATTTTGTGTAATTTAAAAGCGGTGTAGGTCGATTGGGCTTTTAATAAAATTACAAACTGAAATGATAATGCCACATGATTGATATGAACTACATGCGAATTAAATATATTTTAAATAGTTATCTATTAATTAAGTATTTATTAAATAAAAATTGCGGTAGAACATTGCATTTCTATGACGTGCGCCAAGTACTTAGTGAGCCCGAGGCCCGCGCAAAGATTAATTGCAGCGGTATTTTCACACTCCAATCGCTCACGCTATGCATATATGCGCTCGGAATGTTATATGGTAACCCGTCGAATTTAATTACGCCCCGCCGATAATGACAGTCAATTTACGCGCAAGGACACGATTTATCTGCGACCGGAGAAATTGTGCTACAACTTTTTCACGGGATAAAGCTGACCATACACGCTCAATAGTATGTTATATATTATAATTAAAAACCCTGACTAACAGCGGATTTATAACTGAAATGTTGATAATAGAATTAGACTAAATTGTCTACAAATAAAGTCGATAAGTATTGTAGTATTATTTGTATAGATCCAATTTAATAAAAATGTACCTGTCCATATATACATACATATATAACAGATTTTTGTGATATATTAATTAAAGATTCTTAAATATGTATTTGTTTATATATATGAGGATTTAAAATCAATAAAAACTACTTCAGCTATCAAATGTTAAATTAAAAATGTTTCTTAGTGTATTTCTTTTATATGTTATACATTTGTAGAGGCGCTAGTAATCAGTAATTATTCTATCATGCAATTTCCACTAAAAACGTGTTTTAATTTATTTGGGACATATTTGGAAGTAAAACTATTTTAATAGCCCAGATGCTTGGATCAAAATAAATGCGAATTTCTTGCTTGTTCTTATACAAAAATCGTGCAGTTTGGATGCAGGCATTGTTATTAAATATGTATAAAAGATTTAAGCAGTTATATAAATGTTTCGCTGGTCCTTCGAAGCCCTGAAAAAACGGACTTTCTGCGAAAGTCATAGTCGCATACAAATAACACTAATTTTTATTCTTAAATAAATCAGATTAGGCATAGTTTTACTTACTGTCTTAGGGTATTCCGAAAAATATCAAGATGTGTATGAAATTTATGATTCTTCAGTGAAATTCTTGAACTCATTTTTTATTTTCTAAATCAGATTAATAACCGTGTTTGTGATGAATAATCCTTTATTTACTTTATTGTAGTAGTTAGATGGTTTCAAACTTTTTGTAATGTAATATTTAATACATTTGTGTAAAAGTAAAAATAGCTATCTTTAAATTTTAACGTGAAACATTAAAACATTTTATTGAAAATATTTGTTAAAAGTCATTAAATTATTGTAATTAGCTATTAAAAAAATCATAAAATATTCCACAATTTTTGCTGTAATTCTTAGAATTTATTTAAAGTATGTTTTAAATCAATACATTAATTTTAACATCAA
Organism: Plectrocnemia conspersa; assembly: GCF_051122295.1. NCBI lineage: Eukaryota > Metazoa > Arthropoda > Insecta > Trichoptera > Polycentropodidae > Plectrocnemia > Plectrocnemia conspersa. The sequence goes on from NW_028277174.1 coordinate 25,987,222, forward strand.
AATACTAATTTACATTGAAATGATTTTTACAAAAAATAAAATATTTAGGCCTCTCTTTTTAACAGACAGTTTTTGTGAAAAAGTGATTCGTATCTGTTCTTGCCGTAGGATCAAAGTCCTTCCAAAGGTAAAATTGAATTCTTGGAGATTAAGAGTGATCATATTGTTCGATTTGGCGTAGCTCCACTTATTTCAAGATCGACTGAATTCACGCTATTCCAAGTCTTAAGCGAAGTGATGTGGTTATGTTCTAGACGAGATTTTTTAACGAAAGTGTGTAAGTACACATTATACTCCTGAGAAATAGGGTAAATCTAACGTACAATATTATATATTATAGCTCTAGATCCTTTGGGTGTTAGGATTCAATTCATTGCATTTTCGACGTAGCCTCTACTCAATGAAGCACTTTTTGTTTTAAGTTGCTAAGAAGTGGCGTCGACAATCCGTGCGAGTTTTAGAGTGCCTAGAGAGTCGCGGTCGCGTCCCTTATTCTAGCCTGACGCGGCAAGGACGTCAACGCTTGATATACGCTAAAATCTGGATAGCTTACCAAACACAAAGATGTTTTTGGCGATAGCTACGAGGAGCTGGAAAATAAATTGTAGGAAAGTGCTTATCTATTTTAGGTGTGCATCATAATTGTTCCTTTAATTGTTTATTGTATGACTATTATTGGTAAAACGATCATCATGATGCATTAGGTAAATCTGTCAACTCATTGAGGTCAAATAAAAATAAAATAAAATGCAGATGACAAAACCAGACCCTTTATTTTTGTGTAGTAGATTCAGTTATCTACATTCGAAAATGGTAGTTATTATCTTAAAGATGCAAAATGCTCAGTGGCGTTATTTTTTAAGTAACATACAACTGCTTTAATGCAGATTGCTTAAGCACATTTAATAGATACCGTTAATGGACATCCGCGCGGATATTCATAACTCTTTTTTTGTATGTTGAGCCGACAAAACAAGTAAATTAATAGTTAAAGTCTTGCCCCAATAATTTTACCACAAAATATATGTTTAGTATCACTTAATATGTAATAAGAATTTATTATTAAGGTATTTATACCTTTTATACTATTCATATATATTATATTTAAAAAATAACTAGTTTATTTTTTACTCAATCCATTCATTTGTTTATCAAAGAATGTTTTGTGTTGCTACGGTTGGTGTTGTTTTTTATATTGATTTTTCATATATTGATTTCCCACATCTGAGGATTGTGATCATAGTAGATTGCTACAATCGTAATATTTTTTATATATTTGTGAAGTACGCGTCGTGCAGATGAAGATTACTTATACTCGAAGGGTTTTACACAGCTAATTTACTACTCTATGGTTTGTGTTTGAAAATATATTTTATAATTAGAAAACCCTTAAATTAAATTCATTAGAGTATGTAAATTGCAAACTTACAACCTATAGACTAATGCAAGTAAAAAAAAAAACACAATGCATAGTAACAAATGGCAATTATTTTACAGTCTAGTAACAAGTATGTACCTGTAATAGATATTTATATACTACATAGTAAATAGGTTTAAATTCCAGGAGTTACATTGAAGTAACACTGATATTTTAGTGTCCTGGTTTTAACCAAAATTTTTAGTCAGTTAAGAATCTTGTAAAAAATGCAATCGATAGATTTTATGAAACATTATTGCATGTCTAGCTTTTAAATATTTAGTAATTTGTTGAAATGTGTACATATTGTATATACTACTATATTATATAGTACATGAATAATGATAAAGCAAACGTGAGAACTGTCACATTAAAGTGTAACCTTGAAATTTATCACAATGCCAAAAATTCATAGTTTTCCTTATCGCACACATATTTTTCTGATAATTTTTAATGAATTACTATTATTATGTGTATATAAAATTCTAATCTCATGTTGAACATAGAAACATTAGCGCGTGGGAGATGCTTTATCATGTTTGCCATTCATATAAAAATTCCGATTTAGATAAATCTTTATTAATGTATTTTTTATTATTATACTTACAGATGGACATAAAAATATGACTGAAGTTGAAGTTTGAAGAAATTAAAAGTGAAACAGTGTAGTGAATAGTGAATAAGTGCTAAAATGGTGTTATAAATTCAGTGATTAATTCTGTGTGGAGTTCCAGGGTTAAAAAACCTGGAATTTGGAACTGCCATGGAGCCAGCACCGTTGATATTGAGGTGAGTGTTTTTTTTTTATATTTAATTATTATTAATCTAAACAAACAATGGTATTAAAAATGTTCCAATTATTAAAATTTAAATATTTTTGAGACGCCAGCGATCTAATCTCACACTGGCTCAACACCTAAGCCCCTATAATTTTTTTCTCTATATAATTACTGCAATCATAAATTTTTACGAGTATGTGTCGACGCCAGGTGTAATTTATTTGCGGCTCAAACGGGATTTTTAAGGTAATGTGAATAGTATTTTTTCACAGCTTACTTTAATGTATAGCATTCGCTATTATGTTTATTCTTTCGAAAGGCATTCTCACTTGTCGATGAATAACAAAGCGTCGAAATTCGATATGTCGCTTTGTGTTTCGTCGGTTAAAAAATAAAATTCGACCCGAGAACCCTCTTGTCGGTAGTAAATATGTAGAAAATACGTTACACGTGAACGATATAACAATGGCAATGGTATCGAATAACAATTTAACGAGACACATTGAGAACATGGTAACATTGTTGAGAGTGGAAACCTATCAATATTACATAATAACAAAATAAATTAGTGGAAGGGTTGCAATATGTCTAAATATGATGGGGAGAAATGTAATAGTAGCACAAGAGATGTGATAAATTATATATTATATCCTTAAGTAATTCGTATTATATATTGTTTTGTAAAATAATATAAAATAGTTGTGATATTTTTGAGAAGCCCAATTAATAGCACTCTTCTATTTTCATTTTGTAACTAAAAAAAATTCTGCTATTTTTTCTATAACATATTTTAGAAATCGTTATTTTTAAATAAAAAAAAAAAAATACTTTTACGAAATACTATGTACTATAAATATTTTTTGATTGTATTTTTATGAATGATTCATATACAAGTATTTTAAAGTACATATTATATTTACTTTAAACTGATGTTTAGTTTATATTATACATGTATTTTTTTCAATCTTATCGAAAAAAAGACAAAATGATTAAAATTGCTACAAAAATGTTTTCAGCATTGTAGTGTACCTTGTTTATATTTTTTATAAAAATAAAGTTTTTAATTAAATATTTTTTTTTAATTCACACAATTTTTAAATTGACCTTTCAATTTTTTCAGTTATTAGTATATATTTTTACATTTCAATTTTCACCATTGTTTGTGTCACGTGTTCTCAAAGTCGTCTTAAAGATCGGGTAAAGCTCTTCATATCTGGTCTAAGTAAAAAGCTGCTTCTATTCTCATATGTATAAGGGTTGTTTCCACGTAGCTCAGGTTTATTTAAGTTTGGCTAAAATCTCGTATGTTCCAAATGGGAACAGAAGTAGTGGTTCTCCTTTAGTTTTAATTAAAATATATTCTTAGTAAAAGTTTCTGGCAATAATGAGCATATTTTTATTTGTTTTTCATTTTATTTTTTTAATACCTGCAAATGTTTGGTGGTCAGCTAGATATATAATAAATATATGTAAATATCCTTTACACATTAAGAAGATGTCCAGCGCCGTTCCTATTTTCTCTAATCTAGCCAAAGCGATGATTCAGGGAAGAAACAGATTCTTTGCTATAAATATCTATACTATTTTTCATAAATATCTGTAGAATTGGCCATAATGTAATTTTTATAGAATGTGTTTTCTTGTATTCGTGTACATGCCGATGCATTGACACTTATACTTTGTTCAAATTGTTCTGAACCCTTCTGAAAAAACAGTTAAACCGTATCTTTGGTGTAACGATAACGTCAAGGAGCTAGAAACTAAAATAAACAATTAGTTTAAGGAGTCATTGTGAAAAAAAATGTTACAACTATAACGGGTGGTCCCGACTTTGTAATAACAATTTTAATTTTGTGATTATTAAGATACATTTTTTGTTTTGTTTGATTTTTGATTTTGTCTTTTAAAAAGATTAAAATATCGGATCGATAAAATAGAAAAAAATCAAAAAAAAATTGCACACCTATGTCAAACATATAAACATATAATATGGTGTTATTTTATATATAGTTGCCTCTTGTGCTTTATCTACATCCTTTAAAAATTTACCTTTAATTTTTTTATTGCTTAGCCAAAGTGATAACTGAGTAAAAAACAGTATATTTTTTATAAATATCTACCTTATTTATTATAATTATCGGTAGAATTGACAATGGTGTATTTTTTATGAAATGTTTAAACTTGGATTCAGGTACTTGTCGACGCATTCCATTGCATTATGCACCGACCCTTGGACTTTGTCCAGGTTGTTTTGAGCCCTTTTGTTACTAAACCGTATAATGGGTGTCACGCCAACTACGACTAGCAAAAACTTCTTCAAATAAAGCAATTATTTTTATAAGCTTTTAGCAAGTCTTTGCGACAAATTTCGTTGCAACTGTCGACCCATTCCATCGAATTTTGCACCGACTCTTAGGCTTTGTTCAGGTTATTTTGAACTCTTTTGTTGCTAAGCCGTATAATGAGTGTTACGCCGATGCCGAATAGCAAAATCTTCTTTAAATAAAGCAATTATTTTTATAAGCTTTTAGCAAGTCATTGCGACAAATTTCGTCGCAAATGTAACGAGTGATCCCGATGTTGTATTATTTTTTTTTAATTTTGTAATTATTAATACAGATTCTGTTTTGTTGTTTTGTGAAAAATAAAATTGTGCTACGCAAATTTGGAAAGCTATTTCGGACAAAATTTTATGTATATCAAAATAAAAATGAATAAGAAAAGTAAGATTGAAATATTAGATTGAAAAAATAGATACATCTTGTATGAAGTTGCTAGAAATATCAACTTTAACAAAGCAACGGTTAAGAAAATAAATAAATAAAAAAATAACTGCACATGTAATTCAAACATGAACTTAAAAATAGTGTTTCTGTGTTGAGTTGTCTGAAATAAATTTTTAGTACAAGTTCCCGGTGGAAGTAAGTTCAGTGTTGTGCTTGATGTATATACACATATATATATATATCCTTTGAGAAGTCTGTCATCCTTTCAATCCTCTTTTACCTTGCCAAAGTGATGATTTTTAGAAGAAACAGTGTATTTTGTATAAATATCTACACAATTTTGAATAGAATGCTTAATCCAAGATTCAAGTTCTTGTCAGCGCATTCCATCGCATTACACTTTGTTTGGGTTGTCCTGAACCCTTTTTCAAGTTATTTAAAACCGTAACAGCAATCACTTTTATCAATTCTTCATAACAAATTTTGTCGCACCTGTCACGGGTGGTCTTGATATTGTATTAAAAAATATTTTTTGTGGTTATTAAAACACGATTTCGGTTTTGTTATTTTTTTATAAATAAAGTGTTACGCAAATTTTAAAAGCTATTCCTGTCAAAAATGTATAAGAAAAATAGATCAAAGATGCAAATATTGGATCGATAAAAATATACATGTCATGTTTGAAGTTGCTAGAAATATTAACCTAAATGGATATTAACGAATAAATAAAAATCGAATGGCACACTGAATTTTTAGCAAGCATTGCTTGAGACATTTAAAAGCGAAATTTTCTATACAACATTATATTTCAAGGCAAAAGAGGATTAGATCATATAAAAAGCTTCACGAGAATTAATCCTAAGGATTGCTCAAATAATACACAGGGGTCCTGTTCTTCTAAACAAAACTTTAATACCGATGAAACCGTACTCCTTTAGAGAAAAATTCCAACAGAAATTTTTGTATCAAGGACAGAAAAAACAAAGAATCATAATATCGAATCACGTTATTGTTATGTAGTCATACATCGGATCACTTTTTTATTTAACCATAAACATGATCAACATGCAATAAAAGGGACAAATAAGAAGTAACAGGTCAATGAATACAACATAATTCAAAGGCTTCTTTAATCACCACTTCATTTTCGAAGCCAAAATCTATTTTAAAAAATTAACTTTACAATTTTTCTACTGATATATAATGCAGCAACATATAATTTATAGCATACGTCAAAAATGCTTTAAAAATCCCAATCTTACAATTAACCAAGTTTTTAAGACCTTCAGCATTTTTAATTGCCCTAATAAAATACATTAAACAAGTGTGCAATAATCAATATGTATTTGTTCAAGTCGGAAGTGAAGTGGTAAAAGTATTAAGTTCTGATTGGAAGTTTCTGATCAAAGCGAGTTTAGTACGCTGTATTCACGCTTATATACTATCATGTCTGCACTACACTCTCTGGAAGTTGGCCAAGGCTGACCAAGGACGGAAAATATAGTGGGTTACTTCGGTTAGTTCGATTCTGCCCGCTGTTGTCCGAGGTAACCGAAAATGGGAGATAACGTAGAGGTAATTCTGTCGACTTGGCCAACTTCGAGCGCTTCCGAACATTGTCGGCATTATTTCCGAGTCAAAGGGACCGAAGTCGGAGCTGCTCTTTCGAGCGCGAGCGCTGAGGAACTTCTCCTTTCGCTCTCTCGCGTGTTAAGTGACGAGAATGAGAGAATAATGATATGGTTTTTCACAAACTGAGATAGAACGAGTAACTCGGTTCAATTTCTATGGTTAACACGCATGTCGAGCGCTGCATCGTGATCACGTGGTTAAGTTATAATATCACATGCTTTTCAGGGACTTTAACAGACTCTTACTGACATCTTTGAATATTTTAGGGCACCAAAAGGGATTAATTATATTTTTGATAGTATATTCTTTTAACAGAAATCGTTATTATATTTTTTTCATATAAAATTAAATAATTAAAAAATAATTAGTGGTACTTGATTTTGTTAAAAAAATCGTTTCGATTATCATTATGTATTTTATTAGATCGGTCTATATAAATGTCACACCATAACAAATTATTATTTAGAATCGATGGCGATAAATTTTAGGATAGTCACAGATGTGGTGTTCGTATTCTAAAGTATAATTTTTATGCCTTAGGCATTTTGCAAAAGCCGACAAAGATTTTGCGTAAATTGAATATTTACGACCGAAAAGTTATCACTGATATTGTATTGGTGAGTGTCCACACAAACTTTTATAATTATCAGTAGCGTAATTTTAATAAATTGCGATTATTTGGCACATTTTTTGATCGCACGAAAATATGCCAGCTGTACGTGACAGAAGCCGCCGTCCGGATGGCATATGAAATTTGCGGCAGTGTGGTCGCTTACTCGAAGTCGTAGGTCTCGGCCAACTTCAGTTGTAACTTCGGTTCGGACAACTTCCAGAGAGTGTAGTGCAGGCATCACAGTTAGAAGAGGTTTTTGCCTTACTACATTAGATGATTAGTCGCGAAACAGACTATTTGTTATTGTCTATTAAATATATAGTTAGAATTTTTTTGGTATCGGTGAGATTTGATAATTATGTAATTTACGTGTCTGACTGTTTTTTCATGTTAATCTGTTTATTACAAGATAAAAAATATAGAAGAAAAAGTAATGATGAATAAGTTTTGAAAACTACATATACTACACATTTATAATTTATGGCGAAAATCTGAATTGTATGTGTTGATGTTTAAAATAGAATATCTATTTGGCTCGTTGGCATATGTTACCTTAGGTTCAAATAACAAACTTGAATATAATAAAAAACATATTTTTAGCTAACTATATATAATTTTATTTTGTGTATAATATACGTAAATACTTCTTTAATTTACCCGCCGCCAGTTAACACTAACTATCGTTTTATATATCCGAATAAAATAATATTTATTCATGTTCGAACGTCAAGTTTATAACGCGCTCTTTTATGCTCAACCCATACTGAAAATAATCTAATTACGTCAATGATGCCAAAATAGAATCTCTTCCATAATGATTAACGATACAAAATCTGCTCCGAGAAACGCGCTCCTAAACCAAAGCAAAATCTTACTATTCTACTAATACGCCCATCATGAATTCCAGATATTAAAAATAATCTATGACATTACGAAATAATACTCCCATCGTTCGAGATCTAGTACAAAAGTCTTTTAGAGAAATTTATCTACATGAGTTATCTGAATGGCATTATAAATAATACTTTATTGTTAATAACGTCTAATTGTTTCCAAAGCAGCTTTAGACCACACGCGGACCGCGGAGCGATGTAACACAATGCTCTTTTTTCAGAGAAGATAATAATGAATTCTTTGAATGGATGACCTACAAATTGTTATCCGTCAGTAATTGATTTCAAAGATAATCATCTGACGGATCGATCGACGCTCGGTCACCGACGATGTAATTAATTTCGTATTAATCACACAGGCAACTAGGCGCTCGTGCTTAATTGCTTCTCGAAATATGCGAGAAGTTCGTATATTGGGTGATGTAGTGAAAAAGTCTGTTTGAATTCGCGATCTGCATCTCATGATTTTTAGCACGCGTTTGATAGATTGTTCTATCGTTGTGATTGATGCTTCGAATTGACCTTCGGTCTGTTCGAAGGCGAAATTAGTTCAATTGTGTTAATTTACAGACGGGCAATAATTAATTAAGAGGAGTGAAAGTAACAAAGAGTTCATTCGATTAACGAACTCGGCCACGTGTTTGTTGTATTGGGAACGAAACTGTTACGTGTGATTCTAAAATTGAATTGCTCTCTCGATTGTTGTTTAGAGTAGTTTGGTGAATCTTTGGGCAAATTGCGAGGGAGTATGCGTATATTGCTTGTGTATACAAACTTTAGGAATTTTGACGTGTTTAGGAACAATTACTTTTAAAATCGTTGAGAGTGGCTGTAATAATTCTTCTAACACACTTTCACCGTCGTTCCTATTATAAACTATACATACTACACTTTAGAACTGTTTATCTATGATACATAAAGTACGGTCATTTTTCAACGAATGGGAAATCGTCATATTATCAAATTTAACCTTTTAACGTCACGAGTAAAGCTCAGACCACACGTGACTATAGATAATTTAATTACTACATTCAACACAAGCATAGATTATTCATTTCAAAGCTTTGGAACTCTTACCATATCTTTGTTAAATATTATTTAACATATAAGTATATTATTAAACGCTTAATAAAACTATGATAGTTAGCAACTTACTGGAATATGTAAGAAAGCTTAGGCTTTTGCGTTGTAAATAAATTAGTAAAAAGCTTTTAAAGGTATCATTTTAATATACTTTTAAGATTTTTAACTAACTAAATAATTAATAATAATTGGAACTGACAAAAAATGATGCATATTATAAGAATAATATATTTTATTGGAATTAATAATCCAGTGATTCTATGGCCTTTGTTATAAAAACTTAGGAGGCATCCGGAAGCGATCGTTGAAAGACGATATTTTGTCAAAGTATATGTTCCAATAAAAGTAAGATTTGCCCCCGCATATTTAAAAAAAATTTGACAATGTAATGAATGAAAGTCAAAAAATAAATAGGACAAAAGGGTTTTTGTACAACGTCGTTTTATTGATTTTATTGATACTCTTACAAAACACAATAAAGGATCAGCGTAAAAAGTATTTTTAGAAGTACCTGAATGTAAGGAAGATTGCTTGAAACTCAAATTATTCATAAATAGTCATAACGGATACTTTGTCATAAAAGTGGGCAATATAAGTCGAAATTTGACTTGCTTGTTTTTTATATTAAAACGACAATAGCTAAAACATCTTCATTTAATATTTTCATTGAAAATGTTCAACTATGGAATCCTTGTATTTTTTCGCAAAATTTGCAAACATGTATTAACATTTAATAATATATTACAGTATAAACTTTGTGAAGTGTACCTTTGAATGAATGGACAATGTTTTAATTTAATTGTAATGAAATAAAAAAAAAACAATTCAAAATTACCATTTAATTAAAATAATAATAATGAAAATAACGGTAATACCGGTATTGCCTGTTTTCTCTCTCAATAATACCGGTATTATTGCAATCCATAAATGTAATCAGTCATCAGCACATCGCTGTTCAGCTAGAATTTTACCTTTCAACTTGAAAGTTCATGATAGCATAGTTGATCTAGAAATGGCAGCAAGTGTACAAATATCACGTCGCTACTATTCACCATTTTAGAGAAGCTCTAGTGACTGAGTTATTTTCTTGGATATTATGTTTGATAGTACAGATATTGATGTGAAAAACGATTTATGAGTAAAAAATCATGTTTTTTGTTACTATATACTATATATTGATAATATGTATAGTAATTTTTTTAAAGTAAAAATATTCATTATTTTGTAGGAATTTTTTCGGAAACATTTGGACATTAATATGATTTTTCAATGATTCTCAGACATATTACAGATTAGTGTTTTTCAATTGATTATTAGATAAGTATTATTCCGGTCGACCATTACAGATACATTTTTCATAGATTCACTTAATCTCACGGATGATTGATTGAAACAAATTATAAAAAACTAGGTCGTGCATATTTTTTGTAGCAATAACAATAGTTTTGAAGTTTAAAGTTTTAGAACCCTAGGGATGATTTCGTTGCCAGTCAGACTAAGGGTGGAATCTAGTTAGAGTTTTATTACATTATATTTACATATGTTGCGACAGACGATAAATGGCGAGACGTTTTCTCCGAGCAGTGGTGGAGAAACTGGCGCAGGGATGATGTCCGTGGGAGGTCCTCAAAGGGCCTGCAGCGAGAGTGTTTAAAGACAGTTTTTCTTGCTGCGATGATCGTGTTCGGGAGTCTCAAGTCGTATCTTCGCGTCTGTCGGTAGGGGCGCGTCTGCCAGATGGGCTGCTTGTGAATGACTTCTCCTCATTGGAGTCCAAGCATACAAATCCAAATCTTTCTGACCAATCGCAATTATGCAGCGTTCATCCAGCCAATCGCTGCGGTCGCTTCTTAGAACGGCGAAATCTGTATACGCCTTTAGAAAGCTACATTCGCATATTGAATTGCAACGGGAATCTTGTGGATCCGGAGATTTATTATATCCGTGACCGTTTGCAAAAAATAAAAATTCTCCCAATGACGGAGAAACTAAAGTCATGTTATCAATGGGATTTTTTCTGGTCGTAACGAGAGCTGTGAGATCTATTGTCTTGTTTCCTTGTTGATGGATGATCATTTTGGTCACAATAAATTAACGCTAGTTTTGAGACAAAGACCCTCTCAAATGTGAGGTAGCCACAGACTTAAAATAAATGATTTACAGACTTTGATTTCAGTGTGGTGTCTCACTACTCACTTAGTAGTTGTTGATTGTATTTACTCCCCTGTGACGTATTAGGTTAATGTATGTCTTGTCGCTACAGAAGATTTACAAGAAATATTTTTTTTTATTTCCTTCTTATCTTCGATATCTTTGCACTCTTCTTAGATTTTTTTGTATTATTAGTAATCTTTTATTTTATTCATAACATTATTGCTAAAAGCCTTATTTAACTTTTGCAAAACAACTTTGTATAAAATTGAATTTTTAATGTAACATTTAAACCAAATTCTGATTTTAAAATAAAGAAATCACCTAGCGTCATAAATACGCGATTGTCAAAAACAAACATGTTGCACTGTCCATGTCTTCGAGTTTGGGGGTTTATTTAGCGAAGAAATATATAGTTTTAATTTAATTTGCTGCGTAATGGTTGGATCGTTTTGTCCGTGGGTGCGTCTGTAGGCTGCAGGCATCTTCAAAGTGGGTTCGCTCTGGATTCCGGATGGCAATCTGGACCAGTGGATGCGAAGAGAGAAGCGGCGGCTGCTGCGATCTTTGCTGGTCTGAATTTTTTGAATTGGGCAAGTTGAAGAACACTTGAAGGTAGATGCTAGTAATGTCAGAGAGGAAATCCTTAGACGAATTGTTCGATTTAAAGTGACGAATGAATGTTAAATCTAGTTCCAGTATTTATCTCGATGGCCCCCTTCAAGATTGACAATTACAGAAAGGTGGCCAGTTTTTTTGAATAAAAATTGGCGAAAAATGTTCTTTTTAAAGCGGTGGATATTTAATCCTTTCTGTTTTGTGGCGCGTACTTTATGACTTAATCCGTTAAAAAGTTTCTCACGGTGTCTTATTTTAAATCGTTAAAATGTTTTTCACAAGTTGAACTGAATCGAGAAGTTGTTTAATAATGAACCCAAAATATACTATACAATGTAATTGATTGAATTAAATTAAAATAAACACATATTTAAATTACAAACAAACACAGCATAATATTTATTATTATTACAATATAAAATGATAAATTATTATACTAAGTTTCGTTTTGTATGAATCAATAAAAATACAATATTAATTATAATCAATTATGTCTTCTAAAAAAGGTAATGGGAAATTTATGAAATGTAATGAATGATCTCACGTAAGAATTAATAGCATATAATTTTGGTAACTGATTAATCTTTTCGTTGTTAAATGTCGATTCGCACAAATTCAATAAATCAATAGATAATTTGAATAATGAAAAATACGATTCTATTGTAGTCAATACTACTGCTTCCAACTACGTTCGAATCGAAGAACCCACTCGTATTTTTTTAGCATCAGTTCTATAACACATTTTAGGAAAAACGTTATCTTTCAACGAATCAATTTCGTATATTCCATTACACACAAACGACTCGATAAATTATCGCGTCGTTTCAACAAGCCAAGAACGCGTCGATAAATATTCGTTCGGTAGTTTTCCCATTGGTCTGTGGGAAGATTTGGATGTAAGGCTCAACCAGAAACGCCAACTTCCTATGCCGTATAGTTTCAGTAGATGAAATGGACATAACCACCTGGAACTAGATCACCCACGTTGCTTAGACTTGAAGCAACAATTTTCACTTTCAGCGCACCTGTCTAATTATACAGGTATTACAACTAAATGGCAAAGTATATTTTTAATGAAATGTATTATAACATCATTGACACAAATGATATCATTTATTCTTGTCGGCGCTAATAAAGGCTCTGATGGCACCCAAAAGCTTAGATGGTAAAACATTCTGATTAATGATGCTATTCGTGAGAAAATTAGCGTAAATGGCAACGCAAAAGCCCTTTTAAATGAGGGAGAAAATATATACCGAGCCATGAATTTATTTAATTATTTTTTTTAAATGCTTCAGTAAAAGTCCTGCAAATATAATATGAAAAATGTGCAACTCGGTTATTGAAAATGATGACCATATTTATGACCGGACAAAGCTGATTATCTAGCAAAACAGGTCATGCTTTCAATAGTATTATAGTTAAACCCTTTAGGGTCAAAAAGCTCGACTTAACCTATAGCGGTTTTTCAATTATTATTGGCAGTTTCAATATAATTTTTCTTATCGATGCAACGTTTATTACCGTAACTTTCAATTTGTTAACTTATTTAATAAATTGGAAGATTGTATGCTTTGCTTTTATTATAAAAAAATATTTTTTTAGATAGACTGTTTTATTTTTGATATTTAATTTGTATTTTAAATTAAATGTATTGTGTTATATTAAATACATTTTAAATAATTTAACTAATTTGACTAACAAAACTATTTATTAGATATTATGTATTGAAAATTGAAAGTTATCCTTTCATTGATATTTTATGTTTGAGTGTAACAATAAATTTAACGATAAAAAAACGAGAACCAATTAATTTTAATTATATGTATAAATCTTAACTTTATGACTTGTTTTACAGTATAATCGTCGATTTACTCGAATTACCAAAAGACATAATTTATTCAGTCAAGTTTCTAGTTGAATGTTTTAACCGATGTATTTCTCAAAGCATTTCTTGCTATGTTCACAATATTATAAATAATTTATTGGATCACTATGACACATTAAGACATTAATTTAGCAATTCCAAGTTGCCAAATATAGAACGGTTTCTGAACCCTTCTAATCTTCGCTGGTGAGTCCCTGCGTTTTTTACGCGCCGTTCTGGTATTCTCTATTTTTAATTTTACGCTCGGTTTCGAGTGATGTCATATGAATTTATGGTCAAACTCTGTTACATATATAACGTCGGTTCAATTGTAAAGACATTATATATATATAATATATATATATACATATATTCATACGTAAATGCCATCGGAGATTTTTTTCTTTTCGTGTCTCTGACGAGATTTTACCAAGGCCTTGAACTCTTCTCAGAATTACTTACTTATTAATCATAGCAGCCAGTGGGCGAAAAAGTGTGCCTTTTTCGGCAAAATGGCCATTTGCCATTTTTTCTTTCTCTACTTCGTGAATCATAAAACATCGTGTGTGTGTTTAATGGTTACAGCGGCTGTTTTGTGCGGTCCATTTTTAACACCTATTCTCATTGTCGGTGAATTGTACGCTAAAATATGCGCATTTTGAATGTTCCGTTTGAAAATGGGATTGAATGGAACTATCTCTATTTTTTTTAGTAGACATACTATCAGAGCGTTGAGAGAATAACGATCTCACTCAATTTGGTTAGCCAAAAAAACAACAAACATTAAAATCCAATTAGGTTAAAATAGCAGCAATCAATCAAAGACTTCGACAGTGCTTATTTCTGAATTGAGTCCTATTTTGGTAAAATGTTCATCGTTTCGAAATCATTTCCAGGTAATTTTTAAAATAATAACAAGGCTTAAAAGCAAAATCATAAGTACCTAATTTAAGCACAGGATTGCGCAATAACATTGTTGAAAGTTTACTATATAATGGCTCAGATTTTCTGTACGAAATTGTAAGAATTACCCTTTTCTTCATTCATGAGCTATCGAATTTGTTATGATACTGATATGGTCTTAAGCGTAGGTTACTTGATCGTAATTTGGGTAACGACCAAAACGTTGCATTGTATATTTAGCCAGTAAGACGCAAAATTGCGTCTTCTTGACTTCTTTACATTTTAATTAACATAACGTTATGGGTAACTTTATCATATATTATTCATATTTTCGTTCTGTTTTCAAGGAATATTTTTCGCCTTCTGCTCAGTCGCTTCCTTCTTCATGCTCTTGGTCTTCAAAGAAACTGAGCACTCAGATCTTTAATACGGATTTAATAAATTCAGATAAGGCGTTCTTCTGGACCTGATTTAATTCCCGATTTTATTTTGAAGGGTTGCAAAGTCAGTCTCGCTGCTCATCTAAAATGTATTTATGATCTGATTCTCAAGACATCATCATTTCCTGATCTAAGGAAATGCATAAAAGTCACCCCTATTCATAAAATGGTGACAAATTATATATAAATAATTATAGACCAGTCGCAGTGTTGTCAGCTCCTGCTAAATTATTTGAAATAATTATTCATAAATATCTCTATAATCACTTTCGGTAAGTTTTGTTAGACCAACAGCATGGGCTTTGTCCTGCCCGTTCCACTGTTACTAACATTCTGTCGTTCACCACAACTTCTCTTGATGCGGGAATTCAAGTAGACGTCGTATATACAGATTTTGAGAAAGCCTTTGACAAAGTTTGTCATGGGTTATTATTAAAAAAACTGTTCTCGGATAATTTAACTCGGCCATTCTCGAGTTATTTAAGCAATCGTAGACAGTTTGTAACCTATGGTGGCCGATTGTCAAAAGAATATTTTACCCCTTCGGGGGTTCCTCAAGGATCCAATCTGGGCCCTCTGCTTTTTGTGTTATTCATTAATGACATAAATACAGCAATTAAAAATTCAAGTTTTCTTCTGTACGCAGATGATTTAAAATTATATAAATGCATTCGATCTGTTGTGGACTCCTTCTCTCCACAAAGTGATTTAGACTCTTTATAGAGATGGGTTTCCGTTAACTGTCTGCCCTTTAGTGACTGTGTCATTTTATCGATCCCATTCGCCATCAGCTTAATTCTACCATCTCGGTGGTAACATTTTGACTAGAGAAACTTCCACTAAAGATCTCGGAATCACTTTCGAGAGCAAATGGAGGTTCTCTCTACACATACACGACGTATGTGATAAATCTTCCAAGATGCTCGGCTTTGTTATGAGGAATGCCTTTCACTTTTACGATCCGTCAGTTATTCGCATCCTCTAGGACACCTTAGTTCGTAGCATTCTTGAATCGGGATCTATAATTTGGAATCCCCGAATAGCCAAATATTCCCTTTTAGTGGAAAAAATTCAAAAAAGTTATTTAAGATACCATTACAAAAGGACATTTGGTTATTATCCGTACATATATCCCAGCGCCTTTTTTTTAGGAGCGTTGGTATACGATTCGCTGAGCTCTCGCAGAAAGTTTTATGTCGCTAAGCATTTTTTCAAATTACAAAAAGGTGCTGTCAACAATCCAGCTATTCTCGAGGAATTCCAGTTTTGGGTTCCGGAACATTTTCGAGAATCACGATCGCGTCCTCTTTTGATGGCCGTTAGGGCTAGGACGTCCGCACTTGCCGACTCGCCTATAGCTGTGGCCATCCGGCTCCTTAATACGCTGGCATTACATATTGACCTGTTTAATGTTAGCTACGAAGAGCTGATCCAATTTGTATCATTTAATTTTGATATATTATATTTTTTTGTTATGTTTATTATTTTTAAGTATTGTTCTATTTATGTATATATACATTTTTTTTTGTTTTATAAATTTAAAATTTGTTTTCAACCATCGTGGCACTTTGGGGTAACCTGTTAGGCCACGATGGTCTTAATTTAATCAAAAAAAAAAAAAAAAAAACCATACGGTCCGTCAGAACAGTGGTAATATCGATCTTCGCAGCAAAATAATTATTTTATTGAAAACGTTAGACTACATTAAATTTATAGCGTCGGTGCGCTTTTTCGAGTCAATTTATAAAGCTATAATGAACATATTTTATTACTCATTTACTACTATATTGTATAGTACTTAATTTTAAAATTATGTTCATAGACATTAACTCATTAAACATTGTTACGATCTGCACAGTGTAATCAAACACTTGCAATCTAAGCAATAACTTCAATATCACAGTTTAATCGCGTCACAGTTAAAGCGCAATTCCTCATCAGTCAGGAATGCAATTAATAACGATTCCATATATAAACAACCAGGAATCGATGAGCTGTCAATCGAAGACATGAAACGTCCCACCTTAACAGACCTTGTCTGTGACACATTTACAATTCAATGCGATAAATCTTAATAAAGCTTCCCATTCGTTGCCTAATGAAAATAATTTAGTTTTTTTCTCGACTCATTTAAAAATATTTTCTAAAGCAATTAAAAGATTATCTTGACTTTATTTTTTTAATAAACGGTTTTAATTGCTTCTCGTGACACGATATGAGATCTGGGATATTGCACAATCTATTATTGATTGTTGTTAAATTTTAGCCATGTATCTATAAATAATAGTATAAAAAATATAACATGTCTTGTCATGGGCGTAACCATAAATTTCAAGTACAAGTCCCCGACAGGCGACTTCCTTGTCGAAGTGCGTATGAGAAAATTGAAAATTTACATTTACTGATAAGTGTTACACGTCTTTGAAATATACAATATATAAAAAATAAGTCGATAGACATGTAATTGTACGCCTTTTCATAAAGTTGTAGAATAGAGTCCGTTGAATACACAGTTATTTTTATAATAGTTTTAAGGAATCTTAACCGTTTTAAAATATAATGTGCATTTTACGCAAAAAATAATATATAAATACATATATACGTGTATGATTGTCCCAAAAGTCATATTAATATTTGGGGGAAGTCAGTTCTTGGTTTTTTAGCCAATCTTGTTGATTCGTGGCGAAACCAAACTCTTTGTTTTTGGTTAGCAAGAATCTTGTTGAACTATATCTGCGTAATAATGATTCTAAAATATATATTATCCAGGCTTAATATACCTGTTTTAATATACTTTCTTGGTATTGACCTTTTACTAAGGTCCTGTTTATATATGCAAGGGCTTTTTAAACATAATGTTTTACACCAACGAGAAAAAAAATCGTTTTTGATACAAATAAAATTAGAACCATTAGCAATGACCAATTTTGTAACAACGATTACAGGTGTTTCTAACAGTTGCAATAATAATATATACAGAGACAGGATAACTGATTAGGGCAAATATTTTATTGATCTATTTTCGAAAGCACTTCTGTTTTCGCAAAATACTATTATTTTTGTAATTATTTACGATTGTGATTCTAGCAAGGCTATAAGTATATATTTTATTAATTAAAAGTATAGGTTTAAGCATTTTTGTCACGAAGATAAAGTAACTTATCTTTTTATGTAAAATTATTATAAGATCTAATTTTCAATGTTTTATAAAAATGAAAATGAAAATCCCAAAAGTAAGATTTCATAACCAAAAAATTTCCATAATAATTGAAAATATTTCAATGGAGTTAATCACTCGCAAGTAACGCTGAAAATAATACTTTTTATTTGGAAAGGATGCGCGCTAGACGATAAGTTCTACCCTGCGCATAATAATATTCTTCTTCTACTTTTTTTATATATACTTTTTTAAATATTTAATATTAAATATGATCTACTTTAATTTATTCGATACATAGAGTATATTTTAAAAAAAATTAGGTTTTTATATGGATTTTTGAACTTAAAACAAATAAAATTGTTTCAATAAAGGTTTTTGCTATTGTAGTTGGTATAAATATTTTTAAATGGTAGTACGATAGTTAATTGTTTTACTGATATTATTGATATTTATCTATTATGCAATATTTTACTTTTATATTTTAAATTTGCTATTATTCTATAATGCTAAGTTTTTCCGTTTCCGATTTTAATATTATATAACAAAAATAACGATAATGACTAGAATAGAAAAATATACATAAAAAAGCAATATTTTAAAGCAATAATATGCCTAAAAAATTATGTGGTTTGAAGTTAGTGCATAATTTAACATATATATTAATTAATCCAATCTTTGTGACAGAATTTATTCCCAGAAAAAAATGCATATAGCTAAGCTAAGCTACATGAGTAATTAGAATTAATCCTAACTTAAGTAAAAAATTAATCACTATGCCAAAAAAAATGTTAATTCTGTATATAAAAGTGTTTTTATTAGGTTTTTATATAATTTTAATATCTAGAATAAATTTTTTTTAACTAATTACTTTTTACTCTAGTTTTTTAAAAAATATGTTTTTATTGTTGAACTTATTTTTTTATCTTGAGTAAATTAAAAAAACGTACATTTTAATTATTTATTTTCACCGTTTTAATTTCAAATTAATGTAAAAAGCAATATATATTTCAGTAGCTAAATATATTTCTAGCCCCAAACTCATGCGGCACGCTGAAACTGTCAAGAGATACTGATGTAAAATGTCGAAACATGTAACTGCTCAACGCGATCGCGATCGTGCTTCTGGCAATTTTGACTCTATTTTTTAAATATATTTACAATTAAAATAAAAACTAAAGTTAAAATTAAGATATCATTACAATTAAAATTAAAATATAACAAATATTTTTTTACATTTTTCGACATTTATGTAAGATTGAATGAAATTTATGGACACGATAGCTGCCGTTAATCGTAAATGTGTGTTTAAAAAAATGCAGAAGTCTGTTAAGAAATCTTACAGAAAAAAAATATTGTATTATCGATATAAAAACTTTTTGACAAACAGAAATCTACTTAATTCTAGCGACCTTTACTTGACGATTTTTTTTATTATATATGTATATATAAAGTAAAATGTTTTTATAATGTCTTCACGCTATACTAAAAAAAATTGAATTTTGCCTGAATTTATTAACGATACATCTTCAGATATCATACTGATATCAGTGTTTTTTTGCGCAGCTAATGAATGAATTGCTTTATACCCTTCGTTCTTGGAATAATAATTAAAACCATTACAGTATGATAAAATAATATATTATCATATTTTACAAGTGTTATTTGTAGTCTTGCTCACTTATACTTATTTGAATCAGAGTTTCTCAAACTTTTTTACGATCGAACACTTAAATTTTACAAAGCACTTATTGATTTTTTCAATGAAAGCAATAAAAACGAGCAAATCACCGATAGTGGCGAAATAAAAAAATCGTTTAACTCAGATCACTCTTTGCGTGTCATGCGATCCTAAAAAATATTTAACATCGTTGGTTTTCATACATTTTGGAATATTATTATTATATTTTACTGCAACTATTTTTACCAGCCTTCTCATTTAAGATACAGTATCTTTAACACAAGGCTTGATTCACTTTTAAATGCAATGTATTGTAACTTACGCAAAAATATCCCTCTGTTACATTTTCATTGACAGTTTTACTTTTTTACTGAATCACATTGAAACATGTATGTATTTTGTTTGTAGTCAGTGTATATCGTTTCATGCATATGATTTAACTGGAGCTTTGTGGTATGTTTTTGGCGTTAGTTTTAAACAATACATTTTGAATTTTGTTAATCAGTTACAACTATTTGTTTTAGCATTTAGAACCATTTTAGACTCAAATTTATGCTTAATTTTAACACCTATACCCTTTACACAAAACACCAATGCTCCGTAGCACAACATATGTAGTCTAAGAAACGTTGCTTTAAACATATGCCGTTTTTTTATTATAAAATATAGATATATAGCTTTTCACGTGTCTCAAATCTCATAGGAAAAATTAAGAAAATATAATGAGTTTTGCAACCATGCATATTTTGCTTCATAATCTAAATCAGAGTTACCACCTAGTCTTATAAATTTAACGAAAATAGGAATTTCGTGTTAACGCCTTATTTGGACATCGCCTTTACACAAGAGATCGCTTGGCGCCTCATTGTTGATCTCCATGTTTCATCTCATCCGTCTTGAGTTGGCGTTCCGAATTTCGAAATGGCACCGAAATAGCGGTCGCACAAAGAACATTCTTTATAAATCGGCGGGGGCCAATCATAAATCTTGTCGGTTCACGTCGATTTCTGTCGTCGATCGGATCACTAGCTCTATACGCGTACGTTTGCACCAGCCATCGGCACGTGGATGCGATTTGACGCATAAATTTCACGTTAATTTTCGACTCGAACAAACCGTGACGAACTTGGCACCGAGCTTCCCTTTGCACCTATACCTATACACACATTGTATAGTATGTATGCTTGTGTGTAAAACACTAATCTGTCGACTATTTGTGACCACTAAACGCGTTTGGGTGGAGACTTATGAATCGGACGGTTAGAAGGCGTGATCTGCTGCATATCTTACATTTTAGGTCTAATAATCTTGAATAAATATTATTGTTTTCCTCCTTTTTATTATTATGAAATAAATCTTAACTACACGTTTGGTCAAAAATATGCAGTACAGAAAAAAGTGTTCTTATCTGCGCCCGTGTAGCACAAAAAAATCAAAGTAACAGTACGCAGTCCAATTCTATAGGTTGTTTGTACGTTGTCATAAACATACAACACAGAGTTTTTCTTATGTAATACCTGCATTACACTCTCTGAAACGAGTAACTCGGTACAATTTCAGAATGCGCGTAGGCGTCCTATGGTCAACACGCATGTCGAGCGCTGCATCGTGGTCACGTGGTCTAGTTATAATACCACATGCTTATCGGGAACTTCAACAGACTCTTACTGACATCTTTGAATATTTTAGGGCACCAAAATGGATTAATTATATTTTTGATAATATATTCTTCTAACAGATATCGTTATTATATTTTTTTTATATAAAATTAAATAATTAAAAAATAATTAGTGGTACTTGATTTCGTTAAAAAAATCGTTTCGAATATCCCTATGTATTTTTCTAGATCAGTTTATATAAATGTTACACCATAACGAATTCTTAATTAGAATCGATGTCGACAAATTCTAGGATAGTCACAGATGTGGTGTTCGTATTCTGAAGTATTGTTTTGATGCATTATGGCATTTTGCAAAAGCCGACAAAGATTTTGCGTAAATTGAATATTTACGACCGAATAGTATTCACTGATATTGTATTGGTGAGTGCCCACACAAACTTTTATAATTATCAGTAGCGTAATTTTAATAATATGACAATTTAAAAATTGCGATTATTTGGCACATTTTTCGATCGCGCACAAATATGCCAGCTGTACGTGACAGAAGCCGCCGTCCGGACGACATATGAAATTTGCGGCAGTGTGGTCGCTTACTCGAAATTGTAGGTCTCGGCCTACTTCAGTTGTAACTTCGGTTCGGACAACTTCCAGAGAGTGTAGTGTAGGCATAACATACAAACACTTTTGCAGCCGATTGCCTTTTTTTTTGAATTTTGACCGAATGTATCGACCGAAGTGCAACCTCGGTTGACATAAGATCGCGAACTTCGGTAAAATATAAATAACATCTGTCAAATACAGCTGTGGCCAATTGAAAGTTGACAAAACAGTTCTTATATATATTTTGATTATTTTTTCAACTATGATGCATTATTTACACGTTTTAGAATTTATAGTAGATAATTATAATTGTTAGCTTTCTTTTTCGGTTAATACTGCTAAAAAAAATATGGGTATTGTAAAATTAGGAATGTATAATTGCGTCAATTCTGGAAAAGGTGCATTTTTTTCGTCGTCCAAGCAAATGCATAATGGCTTGCCTCGAACTTAACACGTGCGCGCGACCCTATTTTTTGGTTCTATTCATAGAAAGCAATATCGATGACATTTAAAAATTATATGCTTGTAAATAAAACACTTTTATAACATTAAAAGAAATATTTTGAAGTAATTTCACCTTTATTTTCAATATATTATTGTATTCTTCCGCATCAATAAATACAGATTTTTATTTATTTCAAGATAGATCTTTTCTCTCCACACCTCCATGTTATGGTTTTTCAGCTCGGTGAAATTTTAGGATCGTTTTTTTCTTAATTCTTGTTTTATGATTGCCTATAAATTTTCAGTTGGGTTCAGGTCGGGGCTGTTTCCTGGCCATGTTAATAATGTGATTCCCATTATTTTTTTAAATTGTGTAATCTATAGATAGAGGATTAATTTAGTGCAAGTTTGAATGTAAAAACTATAATTGGACTCACTAAACGGGCTCGATGGCGTGGCACAGAATCATCCTGCAAAAGGGTTTCAGCAGTATGTTGGGAAAGTTCGAAACCCAACAAATTTTTTGCTGGGTTACCTTAACTCTAGCTTTAAACAAACGTCTGTTCACTATCCGTCTTGAAATATTAAAGTTTGAAGTAGATAGCAGCAGTTTTGAATCGATATTTTTTTATCTGTCTTCTCGAGCAGACGTCATATGCTTCGGACCACCCCCTTGCACCCTCTCTAGAATTCCTGTTTCGCGATATTTTTTAATACAATTTTGAATAACAGAACCACTAAGCCCCACTCTTCGCGCTTTCTCTAGAATTGAAACCTTTTCTTAGAGATATGCTATTTTTTAGATTTTACCGTGATTGATATTTGTTTAGATCTCTCCATGATTTTGGGATTGTCTTTACATATTGGAGGCTAGCTTGTAACTGAGGACGCTTTACAAGTTGAAATATCATGTAAATTATTACCACATATGCACTTGATCATAAAAAAATATAATAGAACAATTTTTAAGGAAAGAATACATTTTAATAATTGAGTTCGTGAAATATTGCCTATGAAACTTTCAATTATCTATAGCTGTAAATTGGATTAATTTATTAAAATGTATTTGCGAAGACTGATACGTTATCAGTGATTCCTTGGTAACACTTTAGTCTGTAGCAATTATGAAACAGGGTAGTAAAAATACACATATTAATTAGGAAAATTCTATAATTCATTAGTGAAATGTTAGTGTTACAAAAACATTAAAAAAAGTAAAAAAAATGAAATATCAATATTGGTTATTTTTAAAAAAATTCATGAAAATAATTCGAGGGGATGATCCTTTTTTTTATTCTGCCAGTATTAATTGCTTTTATGTAATATTTTTATAACGGAGGATACAAATATATTTGCCTGTGAGTCTATAAAATAAAAATAGTTTATTAGCTGTGTGAGACAAATACTGTTATATCGATTTATAATATCATACAATATATAGGTTGATTTATTCAAACTAGTTATCTAGAAACCATATTTCAACAACCTCACAAAATTGACCTAGGCATTATTGAGGAATTAGCTATTATTTAAATAAACAAACTTTTATTCTACTTTTATTTTATTTTTTTAAGTCTAAAAAATAATATAAATCATAAAAAATTATACATAATATAAATGTATTTTTAAAAGAGACTCACTTAGTAATTATTAAAAAATAATAATGTATTATTATATAAAAAAATAAAATAGTCATTCAATAGTTTAGTTAAAGCATTTACCCAAAATTCTATTGGTAAAGAATGTGAGAGAGATTTATTTTTTATGAATCGCTATTAAATTTTTACAAGTCACGGTTACGTTCACCAAAAATGTTGTTGTTCTTGAACACTTTTTTTCTCCTTCAACAACAATAAATACAATTCGACGAATGTTTATTGCCACTTTCGCTATTGATACGTTAACGTAGCCGCATTTAACCCGTGACCCGACGATTGCTAATTCGCTTAATCGCGTAACCGTTTTTTTTCTCCCATACCAAATTGTTTGTTTGACAGTACGTCAATCGTAATGTGGTTTGTATAATAGTAACACACATTGTAGATAGCAAACGAAAATATTTAACATCGGATTCGCCCACGTTTTTTATTCGTTTAACTTTTGACCTTTGCGCTTGTTGAATAAGTCTACAAATTCAAAGAATTTTAAAGCGTTGTTTAGTTATTTATGTACAAGTTTCAGAAACTAAACGTAAGTACTTTTTAACAGAACGTGTATTTAAACGCAGGCTTCATGACTGACTCTGAGCGTTTGTCCCGCAAAGATTTTCAGTTCGAAGTCTTGACATTCATAAAATATGCTTTACGGTTTAGAAACCGGAGTCGGTTGCTTCAAACAGCCCCGGGGAAATTTCGTTTAATATTTAAATTATTATTGCGCTTTGTAAACGTTTACGGTTAATTTTGAACCGAGAAAGCTCTTTTGTTAAACTTTATAGTCAAAATGTAAATACTTAACAGTTCCGAGAACCTTAAGAAGTGATTCACAAATTACGTTTATGCGTCTCGCGCGAAAGCTATTATTGTTATATATATTTATATTTATATGATGCGCATAAATACGGGTATTTATTTCACATAAAAGTTGTGCTGTTACAAAACTTATTACAGTTAATATATTTACGTAAACAAATTTAATATTCTAAGGAAACTTGATTGTATAATATTAATATTAATCTACTGATGTTAAATCTATAATAGAGTGTTCATTCGTATATTATATTATTTATACAATACTTTAAAATTAATATTTATATAATATAGGAATACAGTTTTAAATGTACGAAGCATATGCTTTCAACAATTGCCCTTTAGAAAGCTTCAAAAACAATGGTTAGCTTAAACAAAACACGACTCATTTCAGAACGAAAGAATTTCGTACAATACTTTCGCCACGCAGACTTTCGAAAACTACAACATAAACAAATATTTGAGGCGTTTTATCATAAGCTTAAAAAAGCACGTCTAAAAATATTAATGCGAAGGATCAAATGAGCATTCTAGCACATAAATTTTGTCATTATTGCATGTTGGACTACAAACTATCTGGCAAGTTATGCTTTCACTAAAAGTTGTAGCAAAATTGAATATAAACAATAACGCGATTGCGTCTAAATTGGCCTTCTCACCAATTTCTTTTAAAGAACCACTCATGAATTCACGAATTCATTCGGCAGACACTCACTCACTGCTTTTCAATATAACCCATAAAATGATATTTCATATATTTTTCTACGGTATAGAATGTCTTATGATGTAGCATACTTATCAGGCGAATTTTTTTTTATTAAAATGCAATCTGTCTATTTAGACAGTACAAAATTATTTTTAATTTATATATGCATCCTTTTTCACTCCTTTCTCTCAACAACTAGGCACTTTAGGAATGAAAAATTAAAATAACATGTAGAAAGTCTCTTACTAAAGGTCAATATCAGACGCATTATTGTAGTATCGTTGGGCTATGTATAACAGAAATATCGGTCCAAGAACGCTGCCCTGAGGCACACCCGATAATATTTTGTACAGTTTTGTATTTATTTAATTATTAAAAAAATCTAAATTTTGTAGAGTAGTATTTTGATAAAAGTCTGGGTTATATCTAAGAATACTTACTAAATACATGATAATATTTTTTATATATGTAAATAAAAAAATAAACTAAAATTTAATGATGCATAACAAAAATATACATTTTTATTTTAAGTAAGCAAGGAATAGAGAGACATACTTTATTAATTAGTATAATGAAATATCTCAAAATGCGGGACTGTCGCTTTTAATTAATAATGCTTGGTTACCTCAATTTGTGTTGATTAAGCGATACTAATTGTGACACGGATAAAAAAATACCTACATTGAAAGTATAATACGAACGAATTGAAATGTGCTATGTTAGCATTTTTCATTCTTGCCTTTTAAATGGCATTGTATTAAAAATAAATTTAACATCGGTAGTGAATTATGCCTAAGAAGATTTGACAGACAAAACTTTTTCTTTTTCTTGAACAAAAAAATCTGTGCTTAAGGAAAATGTGCTCACAGTCTTTAGCAAGCCAATCGTTGATTTATGTCGTGCGCGTATTTTTTTAATAGCGATTTTTTTCAACTTAGGTGCAAGAAGTTTCATCAACCCCCTGTCATCTTATTTATTATTTTAATTTGCTTTGCAATGTGCTCAACATTTTTAGTGGCAATATATCTGGAATGCAAACAATATCTGATATCAGTACCATTTTTTCTCTGTAATTCTAAAGCTGCATCCAGTATATCAGAATTATATTTACTGTGATTCTAATTTATTAATCTGACTTCTGATGGAAGAACTTGCTTATTATGTTGGTTGGTTTTTTTCACAAAAAGAAGCTTTCTTATTATATTTTTACAGTAAGACATATTATCCATTCTTTTGAAGCTGTATATGCTTTTTGCATTCGATTTCTAGATGGTTGATACGTGAACAATCTTTACAGCATATTTTGCCATTTATCATATATTGTTCTGTACTTGTTTTTTATTCCAGCATTCAGGTAGTTGATTGTTCATATTGGCGTTTGATTATAAATCATTCTCTATAGAACGATTATTTTATTAAACTTCCACTGAAGAAGATGAACTCTGTAGTGTCAGATTTTAATTTGTATGAATTGCAGATTTTTTTTATTTTATAAAAAAAACTACAGTTTAAAAAATATTTGCGATTAAAATATTTTTTAATAAAATTAAAAACGCATGACTTTCAATTTTCGCTACCCGGTTTCAGCAACAAAAATCAATGTAAAATAATTTCATGAACCTTAACAATTTTTTTGATGTTCAAGTAATGTAATTTGAAACAAAATACCCTTTGAATTTAGGATGATTGATACATTTATTTTAGAAATTTAATATTTAATATCTAAAATTTTATTTTTTAAGTCAGTATATTTTGTATAGAATATATACAATACTCGTTCTGTCGACTTTACCAAAAGTAACTGTTTTGAACGAACGAAAACTTTTAAGCTATAAAAACGTTCGATTAAGTAGAAATGTTCAGGTTGTAAAACAAAATTTGAATCTTGATGGCTTGGCATAATTATGAAGTAATTACCTGCCTGCGTATAAATATAATATGTACTCCATAAGCTGTTATATCGCTGCTAAAATCACGCACTTGCCGAAAATAAATAACCCTTGTTTTAATATTTGTTGTCGATATGAGTTGAATTTTTAATAAATCTAAAAAAATCTGAAAATTTTTACAACCGGTACTAGGAACCCCCATTTTTTAAAAACTGATTCTTGAGAAACGCCATTCAGCAAACTATTGGTTATGCTGCGGTAATTAATTATTATTGAAGGCTTTTAAAAGTTTTTTAATGTAGTGTTGAAAGCCTAAGATTGTTTGCATGATTTCTTTATAAAATATTTTGCTTAAAATATAGTTATAATTATGTTAAGAAAGTAAAAAACAATGTGATCAGCCAATTTTTATTTCATTTTTAAGAATGGCTTTATGTTAAAATAAAAGAAAAAAGGTTTGTCTAAAATCAGCATTTAAAATTATTCAAGAATTACACAAAATTCATTTTGATTTTTAATAGCTATAAATTATCACAACATATTTTTATTAAGCTTTATTTTCATAAGCTTTTAAACACATTTTTTTTAAATCATTACCTTGCATTGAACAAGCATTGCCGTATATATACTTTGTAATTATCAAACGGCACCCATAAACGCTCACATTGCTCACGAAGGTAGCAAGTACCGCGAAAGATTTAATACTTATACGATTAGGCATTGCAAAAACACCAATCTGAAACTATTTTTTTATTATTTTGATATTTATTATCTTATAATATGGGTCATCTGATTTTTATTAATGGAGTATATTTTCTTTTAAATGATTTCGATTATGCAATGGTGCAAAAATGGATCATTTATTTAGCACTTTTAGAGAATAATACGTCACTTCTACTCTTAGATAAAATATTTATTACAAATTTTCGAGTTATATCGTTTAAGCAAATAATTCAAGTCAATATTTGAGCCGTTGTTTTTGAAAGTGGGGCAAGTCTGTATTAAGTTATTTTTGGATAGTTAATGGTTTGCGTTTGATCTGATTTAAAATTATTAGTGAGCAATAATAGACTTATTTTATATTGTTTACGGTCTTTTTTCATAAAAATGTCATATGCAATAATTATATCCGCGTTTTTTAAACAAAAAACATGTTTTTAATAGGACGCAATGAACTTACCTCACTTTTAAACGCAATGGTTTTATAAAAATTGTATTTCAAATATTAGTATTCACGTCAAAAGAAATTAAATTGCTAGAAACGCTCGGTTATCTAATACTCATATTAGGACTTTTATAATAATATTACAACTTACAATAAGTGAGAATCGATTGAAGCATATCTAAACCAAATTTTGACCAATAGGAGAGCGCAAAAAACAATTATCACTTCTCAGAAGTCAAAAATCCACGTCAAAAGCAATAAAATCGTGCCGTCGCCGTCGCAGTGGGAACGCTCGTTACCGAGCGTTCCCACTGCTTCGGCGCCAGCACGATTTTATTGCTTTTGACGTGAATTTTTGACTTCTGAGAAGTGATAATTATTTTTGCGCCCTCCTATTGACCAAAATTTAGTTTGAATACACTTTGACCAATACTCTTATATCAGAAGTCTGTAGTAATATTGATAAGGATAGCTATAATATTTTTTAAACATAGTTAATATAAGTGCAGACGAACTATGGAACAATATGCGAGACGCAACGTTTTATTTCTTGTTTTGCTTATTTTACCATGAGAGATGAGACGGCTTAATTTGTATAATAAAAGTTAAAAAATTATAATTAGTCTTAGAACTTTCATTAGGTCAAGTTAGGTTTGGTTAATTCTTGTAGGTTATGTTTGGGTTTGAACAGAAAATGGACGTTTCATAGATATTTTAGAGCAGCATATAATATGACTAGCGCTCATCAGTTACATTATATTTTCGTTAATAGAAATATATATTAACTGGTGATTTAGACTAGTGAAAATTTATTTCCACCGAAAAATACACATGCACTGTAACATTGCATGCAAATAAATAATGATAAATATATAAATGTATATATTAATACGCATAGAAAAGTTGAGGTAATATAATTTTACTAGCACCTGCCAGATAAATTATATTTTTACTAGTTAAAATATATTTCTAACGGTGAAAATGTATTTAAATGTAATTTCAGTGAAATGACATATTTTAAAAAATATTTTCTTAGAGAGGAAAGTTTGCGGTCAATTTTTAGTATTTCTTTTAGTATTTAGTAATACTTCTATTTTATTAATATTCATAAAAAGAAATTTTTTGCTAAAATTCAAAAAAGAAATTCCTAACCCCACACTTAAATAACGTTTCTGATAATTACAAATTGTTTTTATCATTTCCGGTGTACTCAAAAGCGAAGGCGTCCTATGGTCAACACGCATGTCGAGCGCTGCATCGTAGTCACATGGTCAAGTAATAATACCACATGGGACTTCAACAACTCTTACTGACATCTTTAAATATTTTAGGGCACCAAAAGGGCTTAATTTTATTTTAAAAGATATCGTTATTATATTTTTTTTCATATAAAATTAAATAATTAAAAATAATTAGTAGTACTTGATTTTGTTAAAAAAAAATTGTTTCGAATATCCTTAGGTATTTTCCTAGATCGGTTTATATAAATGTCACACCATAACAAATTCTTATTTAGAATCGATGGCGATAAATTCTAGGACTGTCATAGATGTGGTGTTCGTATTCTGAAGTATCATTTTTATCTTGTGGCATTTTGCAAAAGCCGACAAATATTTTGCGTAAATTGAATATTTACGACCGAAAAGTTTTCACTGATATTGTATTGTAATTTTATTAATATGACAATTTAAAAATTGCGATTATTTGGCACATTTTTCGATCGCGCGCAAATATGCTAGCTGTACGTGACAGAAGCCGCCGTCCGGACGTCATTCACGGCCATTTTCTTGACGGCATATGAAATTTGCGGCAGTGTGGTCGCTTTCCCGAAGTCGTAGGTCTCGGCCGACTTCAGTTGTAACTTCGGTTCAGACAACTTCCAGAATGTAGTGCAGGCATAAAAGGAGTACTTGTCCTCTTTTTGGATACCATATGGTAACCCTACCTTTGAAGGACCAAAATAAAATATGTAACACTTGATCACAGCGGCAAACACAAACTCGTAAAATCTCTTTGAACGTCTAAAATAAAAAATATTATGATGATACTGAACGTCGAATAAATAGCAGATTTTTTGCAGGAAATCTAAATGCTGAATTTAGACTGCTGGTTTATATAAAAAATACGCTGTCAATTGAAACTAAACTAAGCTATATGATGTCATATTGATAGACATATTTATTTTATATAACATATAGTAAACAATTATTATTATATGTAGATCTCACTAATTTCCAGACCACTTACAATTTACAATACTTAGTAGTAGCAGTTGTTGATTGTTATCCACATTATAACACATTAGGATATCGCCTGTAATGTTACAACGGTAGCTTTACAATAGTAAGAATAGCACCACACTCACACACACACACACACACGAAGAGGTACTGTTTTATTTTGCCAATTACGCACATTTCACCGCGAAAACTTAGTCATTCGTCACGCGTAATCTCGCAGGCGCCATTGTCACAAGTCGCAAGTTATGTTTTAGCCGCGCGCCATGTGTGAATTCACACTTCAAATGCGATTATTTCCTCTCTATACATGCCCATATGTACCGTTCTCCAACTTTGTTTCTCGGTAAATCAGCGTGAATGCCTCCAGCAAACAAAAACGCGTACACTAATTTCTTTCGCAAACACCACTAATCTCCGACAAACACACACGCCGGCGATAAAAAGAACTTATCTCTCGACGTTTGCGCGACCGCTCTGGTTTGTGTGATAATAAATGGCGCCGCGTTCCCAATTCGGCCCTTGTGTTCGTTAAAATCTAGGAGATTCTCTTCTGGATAGTGGATTGCTATTCGGCATTGAGCATTCTTTAAAATTGGGTACAATGTTGCGAGTTCCTGTGTTCATTTACGTTGGAATCATAAAAAGCTTCGGTAGTATATTTAAAAAAATATATAATAATTGTATCTGTATTTTATGAGATACACTTAACGAATTTTTTTATAGTATTTTCGATATTTATTGGTAATAAAATAAATAGATCAGAGCAATACATTTATTTTTTCAGAGCAATAATTTCGCAGTTAAAGGGTCAGTTTCTAAGTCGTATAAATAGTAGCTGTTTGACACGCTACTCATAGGTTGCTAGTCAATAGATTAGAGTTGTACTAACTCACTGATTTATAACTGACTGAATTTATTGTTATTAAATTATAAATTTATCATTCAGTAAACATATATTTAATAAACCAATGTTTCATCCAAACCATGGAGCAGGACTATACCATTCTGTAATGACTTACTAACGAGGATGCAGAAAATACGCGATGACACAAACGCTCCAATTGCCTAGATTGCCCGAAATTGTAATCTGGAATACCTTAATTGTCCAGAACACGCGCTGTGATAATGATCTCGTGGCATACATACTTTCAACGTTTTTTTTATTATTAATTCACACCACAGTATAAACATCGTACTTACAGTATTGCTAAAAACAAACCTTTGTTTATATATTTATGTATTTTTTTTCCACAGTCTAGGAACTTATATTTTTACAAGCGAATTGTACTGTATGACTACTTTATAAATATAAAGTAGCTTTATGATCCTGTTATCAACGTTGGTTGTTATTTTAACGGCAGGATATAAACGCAGGTTCAACTTGAACCGCTTTATTGCTTAATTATTTAATAAGCCCGTTCCTTTAATACTTAAAGTGTTGCAAATAACATTGTTACTATTCTCATAGCAATGAGTTATTAATGCGAAAATAAAATAATTTAGTATTATATATCTCAACTTGTCATTTCCCGCGAGCCCTGCTCCGTATCTCTGATTCATATCGGTCACTCGCGCTTTTACGTGATATAATAGCGATACAATTAAATTAAAAATTGCGTATTTAAATTAATAAAAAAATATTACTAGTATATATTGCTATTAAAAAAAATCACATTCTTATTGGTAAATTCAGAGAAAGCCGTATTTAGTAGTTTTTATTTTTCAGCCAATCGTTGCACTCGCTTCTTAGAAGAACGAAATATATATACACCTTTAGAAAGTGACATTTGTTTTCTGGACATCTCCAAGGTTGAATTATGGAACAGGAATGTTGTGACCTTACGGTGCTTTTTGTCTTCTAGTGATATATTGTTTTCTGTGACCGTTTCGTAACAAATAAATATTCATTCAATGCACCAGAGAATCCCTGCGTGTTATTTATGGGAAATTTTTTTTTCTTCTAATCGTAACGAGGGCTTTGGTGTCCTTATTGATGAATGATCATTTTTTGGTTATAGATTTTAGCACGTGTTTTAAGAATATGATCCCCAAAATAAATAGTATTTTTTAATATATTCAATGATCATTAAATTTTTATTTAAATATATTCATTCATAATGGCTTGGACTTGTGGCAACACTTATTAAAGAAAACTATTCTTTTAAATAAAATTTATTAAGTATTGTGAAAATCTTTTATATTTAAAATCTATGTATTATAATACGTGACTAACTAATTCCATAACATATAATATAGCAAAAAATACTTCAATTTGATTATAAAATGGATATTAATATGCTTTATTATACAGAAATAATAACCGATTTTCGTGTCATATTTGCAAACTTGTGCAATATGCTCGTGGTCATTGTATACCTTGTATAATCACCCAATCCGCAGTACTGAAAAATTGAAAATATTTGTAAGCTTTCTGTACATGATAGAATTTAAATATTATCCATTTTTATTTCAAATTTAATTCTTACAATGTATGCTGGGATATGATTCCTTTGAGTCGCGTCGACGATAATACTTGGAAAAAAACTATTTTAAATTGCTGGTAAAACATATTTACAATTCGAAGGTTTTAGAGGAACTTCGTTTTTGTGTTCTAATAAGGTAGCTGTCTTTGGCTTTTTTTTTGTCGATAAATAAATTTTTTGACTCATCTGTAAAACTTATACATTAACTTGAATCCAAAGACTGAAAGGAGTCACTGCATTTTACATTGAATATTTTAAAACCCATAAATATTCACCAATATATGATCGCAACGACAGACACACTTACAATTCCTACTTCAGCATAGCAACTGCTGAATTAGAAATCATGTATGTGTGCAAAAGTCAAGATGAATTGATAAATATTTTTAAATACGGATCATGAAAATATCCTATTCTGTTATTTTGCGATAAATTGAACGTTTATTTGCGTTCAAGAGGTTATCGGTTTTGGATTAGTATTAACAGTCACTATTACGATCCAATATATTTAGTAAGAGATTAAATCTCAAGTTGAGAAAAAAATAGTTGTAACTGTAATTTAAGCCAAATTAGAGCTTATTTAAAAAATATTGATTTGTATCGAATTACAGGATATAAGATTGTACATTATTTCCAATCTGCTTTTATATTTCTTCCGGCAACTCTCAGATGAAGACAGGCATAATGATTAGGGATCTAAAATGTCATGATCAAGAGAATAAATAGACACGCATTGAGATGAAAAGAACGGTATCAAATAGAGAAGATACTCAATCATACGCAGTATATCTCGGATGGACAAAGGTCGGTGTTTAAAGCAGCACCGCTTCGCACATTGCTCTCGTAAGAAGACTTAGTTGCACAACTACTCAATGTCGGACACAAGAGTCTTCTTTTCCACGAGAGCAGATGTTATGCTTTTTATTATCCCGTACACCACTTATTCGCTCTACGTATATATATTCTTTAACCATTTAACAGATCGTAAATACGTCCGAGCGGCCAGAGGGAGATGGCTTTCCGCCCTGCTGCATTATCCCACTTAGAGATACGGAGCTTTTAGTGACCGCTTTTTTTGGAATGCGCCAGAATCACGGAAGAACTCGATTCGGATCGGCTCCGATCCCGATTCGGTTAATGCAGCGCTTCCCAATTCAATTTGTCGGAGGCAACCTGGAACTGTAATTGAATAGACTGTGAGTAAAGGAGCAATCGTTTTGCTTTCTAGCTTTCCTTATATCTATCTGACGATGTAAGATAGAAAGGGTCAAGATTTTCCCATTTAAGTACTCATACTATTAGTTATATATTACAAATATAACATAAAAATACATTACGAAAACAAGATCTTGATTAAAAAACTAATTTGTTTATGAATCAAAATCAACATGATAAATAAAGTGGTGTTAATCTTAATTATTTAAAGGTATTAATACTTAGTTATGATTGCCATAAATACACAACTTGTTGACTATAAAATGACAGACTTAATTTATTTTTCATATATTTTATATCATCTTCAATAAAATATTACGAAGAAGCGTCTCCTTTGTCATACAATGTGGCACCTGTTATGCATCTCAATTTTTTTGATTGAAATCTTCGGATTTGTTTGATGTTGTAATTTGTGGCTCTAACCAAGATTCAAGCTGCGTATGTCCATATGAACTTTAAAATGGTTTTATACACTAAAGTTGGTTTTAAACCAGTTCTTTATATTTTTGTTTAGATATCTTAACAGATGCCCAAGTATTTTTTTTCAATTTATTTTTTCTTTTCCTGATTTAATTTATAATATACTCAAAAATATTTTAAGGCAAATTTAAGCTCCTCTTGTGGTGGAAGTAGAGATGTGTCATAGTGTTCTATATCTGTATATTAAACACAGGTTTAGTCCCATAAGGCTGTATTGTCGAGCTACAGGATGTTTGTTTACCATAAAAGCTGAAATAGTACTAGATATTTTCTATGTGCGAATTAAGGATCATATAATAAATATACGATTGTATCATGTCACATCTTAACTTGTTCGAGATTAAAAAACTATCACTAATTAACTTGTTTTTACAGTGATAGTTTCAGTCCACTTGAGAGGAGTTTTAAGATACTATTTGTAGCAAAAGTACATGTTTCAAAGATTTGTGATATTTATTCAAATAACCTTCTATTGGGATGGAAAATTTAAAGTACTTACAAATATAAATATATAGAACTTTTACAGTAAGTAAGTTATAGCCAGGGGTTATAACAAATTTACTGAAAGATTGTATTATAAATTAATTTAAGTAGAAGTAAATTATTATAAAGTTGCTTATCTTTCATTCATTTGAAAAGACTATTTAAGACTAAAGATATGTAACATGACTGTAAGAATCATACATAATAATATGTACGAGATAAATAAAAATAATAAATAATTAATATTTTGCAACTTCACTCTAGATGGCTTGCCACTATTGCGGCTTTTAGACCGATATTATATAAAAACGAGTTTTGTTTCTATTAGAAACTACTCTTTCGCCATTATGGAGAATAGATATAATGTATTTTTTAATATCTATTTTTTAATATTTTTTAATATCTAAAATATTTAATATATTTTTTATATTTTTTAATATCTAAAAAGCTGAAAATCCCTAAATGATTTGCTATACATAGAGATTTCTTAAAGTTGAACTGCTTTATATTTTTTTAATTAAAATATAGAATAAATTATTTAGTACTATTATGAAGGTTACACTCCCTATATACTTATTAAAGGTTTCTAAGTAATTTTTTTACAAAATGTCTGCTACACTATTATTATATATCAATTGATAATATCATTTTTTGGTTGTGAACATGAATGTGTTTTCGCGATAATTTGTTGGCAAAGTGCAAGTTTTCTTCCTCTTGTAATTGATGAAGTTGTATTATAAAATTCCATTCAATATTATTACCCAAACTATCCCAAAATATTTGTTTTGATTCCAACGAATTTCTTATTAATATGAGCATATGACACGGTTCCAGACATGAACCGAAAATTATGGGATCCAAGCCCAGGTCTTTCAGATATTAGTCATCGACATAAACCACTGCTATATCAAGCTGGTTATCGTTATCTTATTTTTACTTGTATCTCTTTTATGATTTACTGTATGAATAAATAAATGCAATTTATTTTATCTCGTCCTTAAATTTATTTTTATTAACTCATAGATTTTTTTGTCAAACAGTAAATAATGATTTTAAGTTTGTTTTTGCTTATCCGAAACAAAAAAGCATTCAAATCAGACTGCTGTTTGATTAGTGTTTTGTCCAATTAACACAGTGATAAGATATGATGCAATGTATTATAGATAATGAATGAAATAAGTAGCAAATCTATATAATCAGTGGAAGATTGCGCTTCTTATTTTTAAGAAAGGAAGTTATTAGAGATAATCATTTTTGGTAATATAGGAATTATTGAACCACCAAATTCAGGTCTTCAAACAATCAGGAAACATATCCATCTTCACGGTACGGTTAACCCGTATTACCTCCGTTTGGGAAACGCTGACCTAATAAATCACCTTTTCAAGTGTTCACCGATACGTGTAACCATTATCCTAATTGCTCACTATCCTCTCACCGTAATACCAGGCCGTTGGTTATACGTACGTTACATGAAGAGTGTCCTCTCCTGGTCGTCCATCACCATCATCAAAGTGTCCAGGCCCAGGGGGATGCACCGGAATTACAATAATCAGTAGGTCTCCGTCCGAACCGGACCCGAGGCCTCCGATAAAAGGTACAGATACGCACATTTCACACCTTAACGATTTATGTCCGCAACCGGTCTAATTAACGACCGGTAACTCCTTGTAATTTTAAACCACCTGGAGTCCGGAGATCCTTCAAATGGATCGAGAGAACGATATTCGACACATATGTACTTAATTTATTCAACACCTTCTTAATGAGACAACTTAAGTGATATCTTATATCGGTACATTTAAAAATATGTTGAACAGGAGATCAGATGTACGGTATTTTCACTTACTATTTAGTCAATATGCATACTAAGTTTATGACTTATCTACATGCACTATATATTTATTCGCTGAACATGTTTAAAAACGCCGAGAGCGTCACTATTCAAGCGGCGCCCCACAAAGAAAGTAGTTTCGGAAATTATATTTATATGCAGTAATTCGCTCCCGATCTGCAATAAATCAATGTATAAGGTTCTAATTAAATTGTGTTACTGCAATTTAAAAATCAGTTATGTATTTTGTGCCGCTAGATTTTTTTTAAAATATTATTGTGTCAGTATAAAATTATTTCATGAGTTTCATTCGCTTCATTTTTTTGTATTTAATTTTAAAATAAACCATCAAGGAAATTAAATGCTGATTTAATAAGCTGAAGACGAGACATTCTTCCAGAACTGAATTGTTTCTCGATTTAATTTTTGATGCTCCTCTGAAGCGTATTTTTGATCTGATTCTCATATTTTGATCTTTTTAAATGCACTAAAGTCACCCCTATTTATAAAAAGGGTGTACTAGTCGCAGTGTTTTCAGCTCCTATTGAATTTTTCGAAATAATTATACATAATTACGTATTTAAGGACTTTCTATGGATGATTATTTATGGTTTGGTTTTCATCCCGACCGTTTCACTCTCACTAACTTTCACCAAAACATTGACAAAATATCTTGATGCAGGATACAAGTAGACGCTGTATTTACTGATTTTGAATAAGCGTTTAACAAAATTTGTCATTAATTAATAATAAGAAAATTGTCAGACCTGAGCCGCCCAAATGTTTTTTTGTTTCAGTTTTTTAGCAATCGTAGACAATTTGTAACTTACACATTAAGTATAAATTTTGGGTGAAAATAACTTATCTTGTACCTTAATCGAAATACAAATTCTCTTCAAAATCTTCAGCTAAACACTACAAGCTTGAGATATTGTTTTATATTTGATATTTTCAATTCGTCTATTTAGTTTTTTCCTGTAAAGTTGTAAAATTTGGGGTTGGCAATTTTATACTTTAAGGCTGTGTTAAAAAATATTTTACCCCTGGGGAGTTTCTTAATGCTATGCTTATTATTTATTAATTACATTAATATGAGTGAAATGATCTCAACCGAATCGTTTTGAATAGAAAAAAATCCACTGAGGATCTTGAAATCTCTTTTGCCATTTATATCAAAGAAAAATTATTTTTACGATATGTATATTTTAGATTGTAACTATGATAGTTTATGGTCGTCTCAATAAATATTATATCATTAAGATACATATAATTACATATTAAAATTATAACATTAAGAGCAAATGGAGATTCTCTCTGCACGCAAACGACATCTGCGAATTTTTTCCGAGATGCATGTTTTTGTTATAAGAAACATTAAATGAAATAGTACTTGTTTTTGTACTCCAATTATTTATAAAAAAATGATATTATCAATTAATGATATAACGACCCCTTTATACTAAAAAATAATCACAGATATAACCATTAAAAAAAATGCAAAAAACAATTGTTATTTTTAATTACAATTGCTATTTTTGCAAAAAAAATTGTCACGTTTAAACAGTTTTACAATTATGTAAACGCATATGCAAAGCCTTCTTATCTATTTCTGTGTCTAAAGGACTCTCGATTCAGAATGACAAGCTAGATTAGGGTTGACGAGAAGAGGGAAGCGGCAGTTTTTTCGATTTTGTCTGTTGATTGATTGGGCGCTCTTCTTGGTTCGAGTGTATCAACGAGTGTCAAACGATAGTCATTGTTTGGAAGCTCTGTATCCAATTTTATACACATCGGCAGCCTGAAGGAGGTCTAGGGCTCGCCCACTTTTTGCTGTCACGATAAATTACGATGAGCTATGAGTGTAATTACATTGACTTGTTCACTAACTGGACTTTAATGACTGTTGCGTTGGAGCTTAAACATATTGCAACGTGTCATCTGAACATGTTTGGAACAACCGTTAAATATTTTTAACAAGTGTGAGATATAGAAACTTCGCAATATGAAATCGCTGTTATATTTCATGATAATAACACAAATTCTTATTGTAAATTTATTTAGTTCATCTGACTATTGTCACGTACGGTCCGCACTGGCTGACATAAAAAACGATTTACGGTGCACTTGAGAGGTTTTGTTCTTACAGACAGTGCGTTAATTTAAAAGCTGCTCTGCATAGGATTTATCGATGTATACTAATAGTCACTGTGTATCTAATAATTTAATTAAAAAAATATAAAATAATTACAGATGAACATTATAGCAGCTAATAAAATAACTGAAACTTATGTTTGCATCGCTAATATCGAATATTAGTCTGGGCCTTCAATGAAAATACTATTCATTAGGGCAAAAATTAAAATAAAAAAATAACAGGGATATATTAAAAAAATTAAATAAACACGAAAATTGTGATCATATTTCAATTTATTCCCAGAACACTAAAATTATCTGATTTTTCTGCGTTTTACCAGTTAGCGATCACTGTTCTATGCCACCATTGCAGCATTTTTAAATCCGAATATTTGATTTTAAATTACTAAATAACCACATACTTATTTTTAACCGAAAAGGTTTTAGATATACCTTTATATATGCGCCTTTTTTCAGAAGCAATGATAACTCGTTAAGCATTTCTTTAAATTACTGGATGATTCAGTTGAAAATTTGATTATTTTTAATGAATTCACTTTTGGGTTACGGAAAGTCTTTGAGAGTCATGATCACGTCCTCTTTCGCCACCAAAATCCTGCACATTAATATATTGAATGTAAGCAATAAGGAGCTGGTCTGGTTCGAATCATTTTATTTTAATATTTTATTTTCATATATACTGTGTATTATTTGTTGACCATCGCGATGCAATTTTATAATTAATGTAATTGTGTTGATTAAAAGTTTAGTTAAGATTCTAAACTCAAACTATTAACATCGTTCTATATAAAATGATTTATAATACATTGTGCCATTATAAACCTTATTTAAAAAATCGATAAAAATAGTCTGCATATAGACGAATCTATCGACACTATTTTTCTTCGAACCAACTTAAATCTTAGTTATTATCTCGTGTCACTCTAACTTCTATCAAAATATTTTTTTATAGAATAAATATTGATTGATATTACCTAAGTTGTAATGTTGCTCTTTTAATCCACATACACTGCACCTATTATTTTTTAATTATATTTTTCCAGACATGTTGGAATTTGAACTACTATTAAAAACATAACCGCTACGTTGGTTACGTAACAAGCATCGAAATTAAATCAACACGAATCAAAATAACACATAAAATAATCGATTGTAAATCAATTTCGATACTGTGATATTTTAAATGGCTTTTATTGGGTGCTTAAAAGGACACACGCGTGTATAAAAAGACTTATTGCTGCCCTTATTGTCGTCTGATTTTACGACTTACGTTTATCTGTTTTAAATTGATATTTTATTTTCGGGAATAAATTTCGGACCTCTATTGCCTTTACGACCGTATCAATCAGTGCCGATAACAATAGTAATGTGTTTTTGTAACCTCTAGACATACTATACTATAACCACTACAATTACAAATTCAGTACATCTAAATTACCACCGCTAAACACCTTATAACTTACAACCTTGCTTAAAGTAATTAATTTTAAGCATTTTTTATTCATAAGAAAATTAATTTATGAATTAAAATTCGATCATAAATTTTATAGCATAAAAGGCGTTGATTTATCATTGTATGTATTACATAATAACAGTGGTTCTCGCACGACTACTATGTAATTAATAGATTATTAATTTTTTTAACCAAAACAGACGCTAAAAGGGCTACTCATATTTTTTATATTTTTTTTACTTGGGTCAACTTGAAACGGCTTCCATTTGTAAATCGTTTCATATATGAATTTATAGTAGACATATGCCCCTCGAGGCTATGCGCTATTTCAGTAGTGCATTACGATCACACATTTATGACGCCTCTTGTGACCATTATGGGGCTTTTGATCAATTACAAGTAAAATATTGTACCATAAAAGCCCATTCGGATCGATGTGCGATATTTATGACGGTAGTATAGTAAATTGTTGCTAGTGAGGTGTGAAGTTTGGGTTGTCATCAGTGATTTTAAAATTATATTTATGACTGAGAATGATCATTAAAGAAGTGAAGAAAGTGTAATAAATAGTTTCTAAAACATTTTTACAAATATGTATAACAATTTTTTTTAAGTATTATATTTTTTATTATAAAATATACACCCATTAAATCTGATTGCTTTAACGTGCAAAGCTTTTTTTCTTCATAAATATAATTTTATATCTGTCTCTTGTTAAAACATGACAATCTTTATCTTGACACAATTAATATGGCAATATTTTAATAATTATATAATTTCATACGTATATCTTGTATCGGAATAAATCGTTTAAATATAAATTATTACCAAATCGAAGTTCGATAGCGGAGGTGTGGCGGTCCAAAACGTGAATTAGATGTAAATTGATTAGGCATAGTTATTCACGTGTGTCTCTTAGATAAAACGATTCACGGCCCAGAGCCTATTAACCGTTCCAGTTAGTTTGCTGACGGATAGCCGACGCGTGTTTCTTCTCTTAGCTATTTTTCAACAGAGCTATAAATATATTACAATATATGAAAATGTACAAATTGATGTTAAGGTTCGGATATAACGGTGTCAGTTTGTATAATTGTAATTAAAATTAATGAACGCGCGAAAATGTTGGCGACGGCAGACAGGCGATGGACATCATTAATTCTTATATTCTGATTTATGTTGGAATTTCATTCGCAGCTCGTAAAACATTAACAAATACATAAGCGATGATTATGATTGTAATTTATCATAATAAGAACTAATATTAACAAGTATCGTTTATTATAAATTATTTTTTAATCAACTACGCATATATGTACTTTAAATAAGGGCTTTTCTTTTGCTCGTATAAAAGACAATACAGTTAGAATGGATGATATATTTTTCTCTATGCTTTAACTATGTGTCTCCATAAAAATAATTCGAACAGCACAACAATTAAGACACAAACATTGCTGCTAGGTTTAGCTTAAAATATGTTATGCCTTCAACTTATCTATAATCGTTCAAAATAAAGTTCTTTCAATGTCTTAATTATCTGCAAATCGCAGAAAAATATATTGACTCCAAATTGACCGTATATGTGGTAGTAACAATTAAAAGTACTATACTTATTAGTCTTTTCACACAACACAAGTCGTATAAGATTTTGATATTGTTTTTCCTGTTCATTAAAAATACTTTATAATCTCGATTTAGAGCATATTTTATTTGTTTTCATTATTTTAAGTGTACCTCTTAGTACCTGAAAACTCAATTAAATGGCTTTTCTTATGCTTGCACTCCACTCTCTGGAAGTTGTCCGAACCGAAGTTCAACTCAAGTCGGCCGAGGTCGCCGACTTCTGAGTACGGTGGCGTGAATGACGTCTGCACGGCGGCTGCTATCACGTACAGCTGGCATATTTGCGCGCGGTCGAAAAATGTGCCAAATAATAGCAATTTTTAAATTGTCATATTATTAAAATTACGCTACTGATAATTATAAAAGTTTGTGTGGGCACTCACCAATACAATATCAGTAAAAACTTTTCGGTCGTAAATATTCAATTTACGCAAAATCTTTGTCGGATTTTGCAAAATGCTATAAGCCATAACAATGATACTTCAGAATACGAACACCACATCTGTGACTATCCTAGAATTTGTCGCCATCGATGCTAAATTATAATTCTTTATGGTGTGACATTTATATAAACCGATTTAGAAAAATACATAAGGATATTCGAAACGATTGTTTTAACAAAATCATGTATCACTAATTATTTTTAATTATTTAATTTTACATAAAAAA
Organism: Plectrocnemia conspersa; assembly: GCF_051122295.1. Classification (NCBI taxonomy): domain Eukaryota; kingdom Metazoa; phylum Arthropoda; class Insecta; order Trichoptera; family Polycentropodidae; genus Plectrocnemia; species Plectrocnemia conspersa. The sequence continues at coordinate 26,030,709 of NW_028277174.1, forward strand.
AATATAATAACGATTTCTGTTAAAAGAATATAATATCAAAAACATAATTAATCCCTTTTGGTGCCCTAAAATATTCAAAAATGTCAGTAAGAGTCTGTTGAAGTCCCCGATAAGCATGTGGTACTATAACTTGACCACGTGACCACGATGCAGCGCTCGACATGCGTGTTGACCATAGGACGCCTACGCGCATACTGAAATTGAACCGAGTTACTCGTTCAATCTCAGTTTGCGAAAAACCATATTATTATTTCTCTCACTCTCGTCACTTAACACGCGAGAGAGCGAGCTTCCAAAGAGTGTAGTGCAGGCATTATGCTCTGCAAAGAAATTATTTTTATGACATTTATTTTTCATCCCTTTTTGAGCTATATTTGTTTGTCAGATATATATTTATTAAATTATTCACAGAAATCGCAAGCTGATTTGAATTATTTTAAGTTCACCGTGAGTTTGTAAAAAATTTTTGGTTTTTGGAAATTGTTGGTTCTAATGTATCTTACGGTAAAATAATCGACAGTCGTTCTTATTTCGTCATGATTTGTCCAATTTTATTTATGATCTCTCGAAGGTTCATTAGACATTCGTGAGCTATTTATTAGTTAATTCATCTAAATCAAATTAGTAGCATCGTAATCAAAAATATAACTTGAATGCCCCATGATTTATTAATTTTTTTTTAAGAATTTTCATATATAATTATCATAAAAAATATGATTTCCCATTTTTCGAGAATTTTTAAATAATGCATTTTAATTAAAATAAATTTATACAAATATTTTTAAATGGTTTACAATCGCTGCAATTTTTTAAGCAAGTAGTGGAGAAAACACATTCACAGCTGCATTTAGAGCAGGTAGTGAGAAAAGGGACAGGGATTTTAGATTAACACTTAGGATTGGAAAACATTTATTTTTGACTTATCTTAACATTTACTGGTCAACCAAAATTATAAATGCAAATATGATTGACATAAGAAAGATTATAGTATTAAAACTTTGGCAAGGATTTGTTCGCTAAATGATACAAGCTATATTAATCATATAATAATATTTTTTAATCTCGATTTGAAGAGTTTTTTTATTTGTTTCAACTATTTTTGGTGCACGTCTGAGTACTTCTAAGCTAAATTAAATGGTTTTCCATGTCTTCTGCAAAGAAGTTATTTATATAGTATTTATTTTTTGAGCTATGTTTATTTGTCGGATATAATTGTATCTATTAAATTATATTATCACAGTCGTCGCAAACTTATTTTAATTATTTTAGGTACAGCATTTATTTATTGTTTATCTTAATGTATCTTACAATTTTGATGATGATATGTAGACCTTTTTTGCTGATTTCTTGAACGTATAGAAGATATTCGTGAGCCATGTATTAATTTATTTATATAAATCAAATAAGGACCTTTGCAATCTAACAAGTAATTTCAATCATAATTAATTTTTTTTTTGACAATTTTTATATTATATATAATTATCAAAAAAATATGATTTCTCATTTTTCGAGAATTCTCGTATAATACTATTTTATTAAAATTAAATTTATACGAATATTTTTAAACGGTTTACAATCGCTACAATTTTTTAAGTAAGTAGTGGCTTAATACATTTACAGCTGCATTTACAGCAGGTAGTGAGAAAAGGGACAGGGATTTTAGATTAACACTCTAAAAATACTGTTTGTTATGAGTTTTTTGACCGAATTAGGATTGGAAAACATTTCGTTTTGACTTATCTTAACATTTACTGGTCAAATAAAATTATAAAGGCATAGCTTAATTACTCAATAATGATGCTTTGCCAATGATTCGTTTGCCGGCTAAATGAAACAAGCGTCAACGTTTTCATGTAAATGCAATATTAATCATACAATAAGACGTCGTAAATTTAATTCTATAAGACTATGATAGTGTTTTTTCTGTTCAATAAAAATATTTTTTATTCTGAATTTGCAGCATTTCACTATGCCATGATTTGTACAATTTTTTGCTGATCACTCGAACGTACATTTGTGAACCATGTAATAATTTATTAAAATCAAATTAGAATCATCGTGGTCTAGCAAGTAACTTTAATCATAATAAAAAAAATCGGGAATTTTGTATAAAATTATAATAAAAATATGATTTCCCATTTTTAGATTTTTTATTAAAATTAAATTTATACGGATATTTTTATTTGGTTAACAATCGCAGCAATTTTTAAGCAACTAGTGGTTAAAAACCACTAGATTCACAGCTGCATTTAGAGTAGGTAGTGAGAAAAGGGACAGCGATTTCAGATTAACATTCAGAAAATATTGTTTGATATGTAAGTTTTATGATCGAATTATTTCGTATCGACTTTTATCAACATTTACTAGTCAACATAGATGAATGACTCAATAATGATTATAAGTGTGTTACAATAACGAATAATAACCCAAGATTCTCATAAAAATGTATCATAAGAATATTTTCTAAACTTTTTTCATCATGAGAATTCCAAATATTAAGATTCTGATTCAAAAATGATATGAATCAAGATATTGCAATTGTCAGAGCATTAAAGTATAATGTGTTTCTCAAGACAAAGCCAAGCATCTTAACAGATTTTTTGCAGACGTAATTTACGTGTAGAGAGAATCTCTATATTCCCGCAAAAATAATAGTTTCTTTGGACTCAACGTTCCTACTGATATATTTTAAATTAAAATATCTCTACAATCTAAATTAGAATATGGTGGATCAGATTCTGAAAATGATAGAATAATGCATATTTTGGCACTAAAGGAGAGACGGTTGATAGAACGACATCTCCATAGAGAATCTAAAGTGACTGAGATTCGATTTTTTTCTCTACACTGTAAAGAGAAAGAATCCGTAACAAAATGAATGCATCTAAACAATTTTAAGCATTAGGATACAAAATTAGTGTTGTATGTTACTGCCGTATTTATGTCAGCAATAAATAGTAAGAAAAGCATAGGGCTCAGGTTGAATCCTTAAGGAACTCCCGAAAGTGTGACATATTTTTTCGACAAACAGTCGCCATAGATTCTGAACTAGTTATCTACGAAAATATGTTTTTCAATAGAAAAAATTAAAAATAAATTCCGGGCTCGTCCGGGATTTGAACCCGGGACCTCTCGCACCCAAAGCGAGAATCATACCCCTAGACCAACGAGCCTCATATACTCGAAAACGTGCACTTTCATTTATGAATCGCTTTCTGGGTCACGTTCATCGTGACTTGATGACGATTTCACAACGCGATTTCTCATCAGAATATTTGCAATACACAATACACGGCTCGTTGGTCTAGGGGTATGATTTTCGCTTAGGGTGCGAGAGGTCCCGGGTTCAAATCCCGGACGAGCCCTAATGTTTTCTTTTTTTTTAATGCTATCTTTTTTCTGGATTGATAAAGGGAAATGTTTATAATGATTTATGCATTTTATAGCCGATTTTTGTAATATATATATATATATATATGTAGTAAGCTTACTAGGGAATGGACTACGTCTTAGTGTTATATTTTTTTATACACAGTGTAGAATAGAGATTAGTCTGTTATTATTATACATAGACATAAATTGTAAATAAAATTATATAATATTAGGCGTCTGCTACTTTCATATCACACGCGAGAAATTTGTTACATGTTCTATATACTATAGTAACGTTAATTAAATGTTATGACTTACCACAATTCACGGCAAAATTTACTTTAATATACAAGTTAAACAGTAATAACTTTTTTGTTTTAACCTATGTATAAGTAAAATACACGTACGCTGAAATTCGCAAAATTTTATGTGCTCTCAACTTTTTTTGAGAATATATCTTGATGTTTTATTTAATCAAAATGGTTGTTTAATAATGCAATATCCAGAAAAAAATTTAAATAGTGGATTAGTTATGAAAAATACATAAAAATTCAGGCAGCAAATAAGATATGATTAATTTTACATGTCATTCATATTTTATATATTATATTTCTCTATTTCAATCATACATTAATTTATTTTAAATCTTCTTTTGTAACCTGAAAGACATAAGTCTAATGCGTTACAACGGGGTGAATCTGTACCAACTGAGTAAGTCAATCAGATATTCAATACCCATTAATAAATTTTAACTACTAGACAAAGTCTAAAGTCGTAAAGAAAAATTGTAAAAAAATATTGTAATAAGTATGTTTTATTAAAAAAGCAATAACAATTTTAATTAACCTATAACATAGCATGAATCAATAGTACACTCAAATTAACTGATGATGGTATGATTGAAAAAATTGAAACCAATTACCTGAATTTTTTAAATCATTTATTTATATGCGAGGGTCACTTTTTTGAAGAAATTTCTTAATTACTGTTTCGAATAAATTTGTTAGATTTTTATTTTTCAAGAAAAACTTTTTCTTTTGACATTAGTAAAAGCGTAAAAAGTCTGGCTCACTCTGAGTATTGCAAACTGATGTTTATATGCATTTGACTGTTGAAGTACTGACAGGAATAGTGAAGATCAAGGAACAAAGCTCATACATTTCTGAAAACGCTTCTTTCTCCAGTTCTATTTCATTTAAGAATTTCTTAAAATCCGTAACTATTCTGGTAGAAAAATCTAATAGACTATTCAGGTTTCAATTTTGATAAATCAAATAAATCTGCATTTGATTCATCAAAATTGATTTTCAAAAGTAAATTGTGATATCGAAATATATATATATATATTGATTTAACTAGAATTCTAACGAAATAAATACATTCTTAACATAATCATTACCGTTTAACATATTTCAAACCCATAAAATTAAAAACACCAATTAAGATCGCCGATTGTAATAATTAAACGCCACAATAAATTAAGATTACTATCTCATATTTCGTTTGGTCCTTTGTGCCTAGACGCAAACGGTCGGAACGTGATCTAAGCACACAAAAGCTCCTTTTTTATCATCGTGTTTTTCCCACATCCACTCTCCTTCATATTTCTATTATTTACGTGCATCTCGGCCTATGTGGGTACACGCAGAATGAGATTTATACGCAGCATCCTTCCTTCCTCCGAAACCAGAGGCGATTTCCTCCCCTAGTGACTTTCCCTCAAAACCTACTACCACCCATTTGTGGGTCATGCAATCTGGACAAGTTTACCATAACACAAAATATAAAATAACAGGAAAGTGCCTATACATATTTTTGTGCAGCGTATTGTCATTTTTTATGTGGCAAGTTTCAAAAATGCCATCAAAAGGGCGCCGACCGCATCCCTTTGAGAGTTTCATCTCTTTGTATTGAAAAATAATACATATTGCAGCGAAAAATACGGTGAGATGCCACTAGATAGTTGTTGGCTTTGATTAGTCGTAAAATTTTAACATGTCGGTATATAACATACGGAGGATATCTGTTTTGTATCACACGGTTTATGTGACATAATCAAATTATATGGAATTCTTAGAGAGCCAATGCACATTATATTTAGAATAAAATAATAGTAATAAATAAACAATAATAATAATTTTTAATTTTTTTCCATTGCATATTTTTAAATACTTATCGTATCTATGTCATTAATTTAAAAAAATCACACATAAAACACATATGTAGATCCATGAATAATGATTAAAATATGCTAATTCTATAAAATACAACAATATTGCGAGCAGCACATAAATATTTATTATTAAATTTGATTATGTACTAAAATATAAATAAATAAAATTTCACGATTTTATATATTTATAATTTATGTCATGATTTTTTTAATAACCAATCAACTTTCAAATCTATAAAAGACAATGTCAGTTTTTTTTTAAATTCCACAATTAACCTACTACTTTCCACACGTGTCTTGTACGTAGATTGATTGATTTTCGCCACGGACATTTTATTGATGCTTTAATTAATTCCATCACGCTCTCCAGGTCTCGTCCTGACAATTCATCAAACGGACGTGACCAGTAATTTTCACATAAGTCACCGGCCACTATGACTATGGGTCATAATTGCCAAGCAGTCCCATTGTTGGCATAATTGAAATCTATCGACACTGTATACATTGTATTATAGTTTGATTTATAATATAACCGCGGGACACTTTAAAAGCTCCTCGCTCTTGTTTGCATACTAATTATTATAAAATAATACTATGCCCTCCATAAGCAACAATAGCTCGTTGCGAAAGATTCATGATTAATAAATATTTTTATTAATAAATTAGTTACAATACTATTTACCACAATTTATTAAATTTATAGTCACCCTAACCACTATTTAAATAAAAGAAAAGATAGATCAACATATCTAAAGTGTGCTACACAATAATAAAAAAATAATAAATTAAAATATTGCACGGATATCACCCATAATTACTCATTGTTTGGAAAAGATGCGCGCTTGACAATACCCTGCGCACATTACTATTGTTCTTCAACGCTCGGTAACCGATGGTCGGACGAACTGTATATTCTGATTATATTATGGCGTAAAAATATTTTGCGATTTGCGCATATATTGCTGTGAGTAAATTTTATGTATGACTTTTGGGTGCACCGCAAATATAATTAAAACAACTTGTCATTGGAGGGGGGGGGGGATTTGTATTTGGGGGCCATAAAATATGGCACTTCAGTGAAATCATATCGAAATACATTTTCACCTGTAGATATAGATTTCTAACAGTGAAAATTTTAAATTATTTAATTTAAATTAAATAAATGTATATTTTTCAGTGAAGTTATATTTTCACTAGTGAAGTCTAAATACATTTTTACTTAGACATATATTTCTATTAGCGAAGATATTATATAACTGATGGGCGCTAGTAAAACTCAACTCTTTTCTAAATTGTCTATGCAACTCAATTTGACAGTTGTGAAACGTCTATTTGCTGTTTAAACCCAAACTTAATCCTAATGAAAATTTTAAAACTAATTATTGTTTTTTATTAGGTCGAATCCAAAATACAAACTAACTCATTTATCAGGGGAAAAAACGTCACATCTCGCATATTGCTCTATAGTTTGTCTGCACTTTGTTTTAAAAATATGATATTTACCGATATAATAATGTATTTCTGATAAAATAGGGCTAATCAAAGTATATTCAAACCGAATTTTTATCAATAGGAAGGCGCAAAAACAATTATCACTTCTCAGAAGGCAAAAATTCACGTCAAAAGCAATAAAATCGTGTCGGCGCCGTCGCAGTGGGAACGCTCGGTAACGAGCGTTCCCACTGCGACGGCGACGGCACGATTTTATTGCTTTTGACGTGGATTTTTGACGTCTGAGAAGGGATGATTGTTTTTGCGCCCTCCTATTGGTCAAAATTCGGTTTAGGTGTACTTTATTTGATTCTCACTCGTAATATTGTTATAAAAAATCTTAATATAAACGCTGGATAATCGAGAGTTTTCTCCGCAATGGCACGATTTTATGGCAACACTGAGCAATAAATAAAATACGACTAATTATAAAATTAGATATTTTTAATACATTTTAATGTCGCAACGGTATCTTATTTTTGTTGTAGCATAAAAAAGGTTAACTCGTACCTATTATTGTTTATTCAATAAATTATATTGTGATGCTCAAATATATATAAAAAGACATTTTTGTTATGAGGCCCATAGTAGCCCTGGGTGTGATTTGATACAAAAGAAAAATGTTTTCAATTTTGATACTTTCATAAGCAATCTTCATCAATGGTTTTAGTATAGAACTGTCTGATATATATTTCACTCGCTACTATTTTTTTATATCATGTTAATTCAGAATAATTATAAAAATCAGCACAACCAATATTTTTTTTGGCGTGCTTTTGGCGTGAATTTTTGACTTCTGAGAAGTGATAATTGTTTTTGCGCTCTCCTATTGGTCAAAATTCGGTTTAGATGTGTTTCAATCGATTCTCGAATATTGTAAGTCGTAATATTATTATAAAAAGTTCTGAGCGCTTCCACTGCGGTGGTGACGGCACGATTTTATTGCACAAAGAAACAAGAAACAGAACAACTTGAATGTGTCGTTTCTATGAATCGCTTCTTAATGTTTGTTTTCGTTGCAATAAATAAAGAAAATACATAAAACTTATGACCCATTGAGTCGCACGTGTACGGTCTAGTGCTTTCTTTTGCCAGTCCATGTTTCAGAAAAAAGGCGTTTCAAATTTCAACATATGTTGCTTGTTTTTACTTTATGGTTTATGACATTTTTACATTAAAAAAGTCATAAAGCATAAAGCAACAAAAATAATAAAAATCATAAACGAAAGCTGGTTTTAATTTTTTTTAGCTAATATTTTAATTTAAAAATAAACGGTTAAATATTTTTATTGAGAATAAAATATAAATGCTATATAAAAAGGACTTTTACTTTTTTGTTCACGCAATTCAATGGGTTAAATAGTTAAACGTTAAAATAAAAATTAAATATAAAAGACAAGTATTATTAGCTCATCGTACTTTAAACGTTTACATTAGTCATCACTATCATTCTACAGCACATTGTTATACTAACGGATACGGAATATTTAAACGAAAGCGCCACGCCATAAAACACGTTAGGTTATTAAAATTCAAATCACAGTTAAAATGCCGGTTCAATCAAACGATCACGTACAACCGCCATGGTTTACGGAAGCCGTACGTTCTTACTTCATATAACCAAAGACATAATAAATAATATTATTATTATACAATATAATTCATACAGCACGAGTGAGTCAAGAAGCTTTAGAAATACGTAATAGATATCGTTTATCAAAAAGTTATTGGATCAAATTTATGGCTTAATTAAAATTTTGTTAAACTCAATCAAGTAGTCGAGCGGTTAAGTACGAATTAATGTGGGTGTATATGTTTAAATTTAAAACTCATTTCTGATACGCGTTTGTATAATGAGTGGAATAGGAAGGATTAATTGTTGGATTAGAGCCATGTATAATTAACTAGAATTTTAACCGTGTTTCCCAGCCACTCGCTTGCTTATTGAAAAGTTGATTCTAACTTTTAACCGTGAAATTTCCGATGGTAACTCATCGATGTTAATTTATCGAAGTGTGTCTAAAGTTTGAGCGATTCGTTACAAGCCCTTATGGTTAACTATGTTCATTACCACAATACGTTTAATAGTCATGATCTAATCTACATTCTGCGTTATGCATGAATCGGTTCGACATGTTGAATTATGACCGAAAAATAAAGCTACAAGATGACTTTGTGTTTCGTATTAGAAGTCGATGCATATGTATGTTATATTTTTTTTTTGTTAGATGCATATGTATTTTTAACGTTGTGCAATCGAATGCCAATCGTAGATGCTTTTACTATTCGGGACATGGGACACTTAAAATAAAATAAATAATAATTAGCACCGATGAAAAGTTGAATTGAGTTGAATATGCTGACCTATGCCCGGTATGTCGTGTCAATTCGCCAAACGACGCGAAACGATCCTAACAATTTGGACGTATAAATCTGGACAATTTTGATAAATTGACAGACAAGAAACTATCATAAGTTAAAGTATTAATTTTATTAATATTTTCCATATATACAATTTAATAATATAAATTGATTTGTCTCTTAAAGTAAATATTAAAAAATAATATTTTACTTTTCATTTTAGATTAACTAGTCAATGCATGTAATTTAAACCAGAAGTAATCGTAATAAAAGGGTTTCTAATCAGAATAAAAAGTTAACTGACAACTAAACCTAACTCTCTTTTATACGTCTGTGATACAACTATAGGTTAATGTATTGAGTTTAAATATAAACTGTGAAAACCTTCGTATCGTTACTCTTATTCTTTTACAAAATAAACGCATGTTAAACTTTATATCGTGAGATACACATACATATAAAACTTGTTTAAATTATATACTCTAGTCTCAGAAATGTGTGTTTTAAATCGCTATATGTTTTTGCTGTGCAAAAGTATTATACTTTATTCAGAAATCACACTCAGTAGACAACGTTTCATTGATCCGCTTTCGTTTAATTAGTCCGTCGTACACCTCGTATTTCTAAAAAAAAGTGTATATTTGAGTCTCTAAAAATATTTTTATTAATGTGCCCTGCTTTCTGAATAATTGTAAAATTTATTAAATGTGATTGTAGTTTAAATATAATTTACAATGACAAGATTTTAAAAGCGTTGAAAAATTGAAGTATTATTTAATAAGTTATTTTTTGTATTATTATTTTACATTAATGTATTCCTTTTTAGGTATACCTTTGATAGTTAACAATTTGACTCATTCGTACACTTTTAAAATGATTTTTAAACTTAGTGATTCTTTAGAAATTGTAAATTGATTGATCAGATATATATAGCACGGGTTTTGTCCTGCCCGTTCCACTGTTACTAACCTTCTGTCGTTCACCATAACGGTGACAACTTCTCTCGATGCGGGAATTCAAGTAGACGTCGTTTATACAGATTTTGAGAAAGCCTTTGACAAAGTTTGTAATAGGTTATTATTAAAAAAATTGTGAATCCTCGGATGCTCGGATAATTTAACTCGGTTATTCTCGAGTTATTTAAGCAATCATAGACTGTTTGTAACCTATGGTGGCGGATTGTCAAAATAATATTTTACCCCTTCGGGGGTTCCTCGAGGTTCCAATCTGGGACCTCTGCTTTTTATGTTATTTATTATTGACATAAATACAGCAATTACAAATTCAAGTTTTCTTCTGTACGCAGATGATTTAAAATTATATAAATGCATTCGATCTGTTGTGGACTCCTTCTCTCTTCAAAGTGATTTAGCCTCTCTGTGGAGATGGGCTTCCGTTAACCGTCTGCCCTTTAGTGTCGGAAATTGCCATACTGTGTCATCTGCGCCATCAGCTTATTTCTACCATCTTGGTGGTAACATTTTGACCAGTGAAACTTCCACTAAAGATCACGGAATCACTTTCGAGAGCAAATGGAGGTTCTCTCTACACATACACGACGTCTGTGATAAATCTTCCAAGATGCTCGGCTTTGTTATGAGGAATGCCTTTCACTTTGACGATCCGTCAGTTATTCGCATCCTCTATGACACCTTAGTTCGTAGTATTCTTGAATCGGAATCTATAATTTAGAATCCCCGAATAGCCAAATATTCCCTTTTAGTGGAAAAAATTCAAAAAAGGTATTTAAGATACCTTTACAAAAGGACATTTGGTTATTATCCGTACTTATATCCCAGCGCCTTTCTTTTAGGAGCGTTGGGATACGATTCGCTGAGCTCTCGCAGAAAATTGTATGTCGCTAAGCATTTTTTCAAATTACTAAATGTGCTGTCGACAATCCAGCTATTCTCGAGGAATTCCAGTTTCAGGTTCCGGAACATTTTCGAGAATCACGATCGCGACCTCTTTTGATTGCCGTTAGGGCTAGGACATCCGCACTTTCCGACTCGCCTATTGCTGTGGCCATCCGGCTCCTAAATACGCTGGCATTACATATTGACCTGTTTAATGTTAGCTACGAGCTGATCCAGTTTGTATCATTTAATTTTGATATTTTATAATTTTTATCTATGTTTAAGTATTGTTCTATTTATGTATATATATATATATATACACTTTTTTGTTTTGTTTTATAAATTTATATGTGGCGCATTGGGGTAACCTGTTAGGCCACGATGGTCTTAATTTAATCTAAAAAAAATTTAAAAAAATAAAAATAAAATAAATATAAATTGATATTTCCCTACTATTTGGACAAATCGCTTAATTAAGATTTTATCATTTTTTAGTAAAATATGTTTAAATATATTCTTCACACGTTGTAGAGAATCTCTAGGAAGTGAAATTATATACAAACCCTTTCAGCGGTATGGCCGTACATGTACGGCGATCAATATTTCACTGTTTTGTGGTACCCCAGATAGTTACATATTTACAAATACATATAACTAAAGAAATAATAAATAAAAAACATTATATTTATCTATTATAATATTTTTTTATTTGATTCAATGTAAACGATTTTTATAGAAAATAATACACATAAGTTAAAAAGTGCGTAAATTAACATAGCAAAAAATATGTTATATTAATTTTATAAAAAAAATATTGAGAGCCTCTGAATTGATATAAAAAAATTCACAAAAGCCGAAAAATATATATATAAAATTAGCTAAATTCAGTATTAAAAAAAGTGTTAAAATAAATTAATAAAAGACACTAACTCATTTTTTATATAATTGACTATTAATGCAATATAAATAATAATAAATATATAACAACTAAATTATAAATACTAATGCTATCTTTCTTAGTTGTTATATTGTATCAAAATAACACATTATTATAAGCCAGTATTTAATGTACATATTATAATCATAATAGCTTAACCAAAATATTTAATATTTAATTACTATAGTTATTATTTGATTGATACAAAAGTTTTAGATTGAGATGTTAAAATTATAATTACATGATAAAATCCAAATTGGTCATCATTCATGTTTAACCACTTGAAAGTGATCAAAACGCTTTTCCTTCCTACAGTATATTATCTCCTCGAGATAACGACTTATACGCACGTTATTCAATGACAATTAAACAGACATAAATTAGAACTGTTAACATCTAAAAATGTTATATCGAATAACATCAAAAAACTCGATGCACTCCAGGCATTTGAAGCACAAAAAATACTGTGTGTACAATATAAATAACGCATGAGATTATTACACCCAAATTGCGTTAAATACTCTTTAACGATGCCAATAAAGAAATGATTGTCACTGTTACGACGATGGCAGCATCAATAATGATGACATCTCAATAAGTTTGATGAGTGGAAAAAATGATTCTAAATAATCTAAAAATATAGTTACTCACAATTATTTTTTATTAAATATTTATGACTTTAATTAATACACAACCACGCTTTTCCATATGTGGACATATCGTTAATAAATATTATGATATAATAATAACCATGGGTTTTTTTTATTATTTATTGTAGAAATCGTCACGCCTCTACCCAACCGTTAATCAAACAAATATTCACATAGATCTATTATTTATAGATATTAATACATATTTATGAAATATAGTATTGATTATATTTTTTCATGTGGTTCTGTGGTGTCTTCCGATTGTCAAGGTATGAGTCATGCTGTGCCGTGATATATGAGACATCATCACGCCACACATATCTGAAATGCGACCGATATCCGATTACGGAATTTTTTAAAGATGTAATACAAATTGTAAAATAGATAGAGGTTTGAGAATTTGACGCTTTTATAATGACTTAATCAAAAATCATCATATCTTAATCATATTTATGTGAAATTTGCGCCTACACGTGTAACGATGAGTAATTTATCAATTATTTTTATTCATTCTGCATTCTACAAGCTTATAAAAATAGCAATCTAATATTGTTTTTATAATTGTATATAAAATGAGCAATGCTGATTAATTTGCTACATTGTCCAATAGTTAACATTAGCATTAATAAAAATATAAGCAGGAAATCCTTTTAGATGATTTGCTTTGTATTGTGATATACTCAGAAATTAACGATTTATGTGCCTTGTGCCTAAATCGCATAATATCCTTCGTCTTGATACTGAATAATTAAAATGACTTCCTTATTTACTGTACTTAAGTTTATTACCACCTAGTCATTCGCTATTTTTTTTTTATGAATGTTATTATTATATTTTTATATACTTTAATAACAGAATCCCTACTGTAATATATCTAAACACAAGTGCATTACTACCGAAATATTGAATTGTAATTATGTCTCTTACTATTTATTTATTATTATTTTTTATTGCATTTATAGAAAAGTATAGATATAATTTAGCGATTCTCAACGTTTTCTTGCTTTGATTTATTTTACTATTTGTTTGTATTATTAGGCTTTAAAAAATTATTTTCAAACATTTCTACTACAAAATTTCGTTAAATTATTTAATATATTTCTAATATATCACTCGGCTCTTGTGTAATTTTTTTATTGCAATTCAGAGGCTTTTTATTATTTTTTTTATTATTATGAAGTATTAGTTGTTATGGTAACTTATTTTTTACTCTCGAATTTATTAATATTTCCACAAAATTAACTTTAAAAAATATTATATGAATAAAATGTTTTTTATTTATTATTTCTTCAGTTATATATGTAGTATATATATAAGATACTTAGGGTACTTCAAAACAGTGAAAGATTGATCGCCGTATATGTACGGCGATAATGATTAAAAAGTTAATTCAGAAATAACTCTCAATAAAGATTTTTTTGTAAATATTCCTGTATAAAAAATATATATACACCCTTTCAATTATTGATTGATAAAAGTATTTTTGATTTGTAGGAAGATTTATTAGTTAAAAGCCGTATATACTTGATTCAGAAATCACGGATAGTAAAGTACTCTTTTTTCGTCAATATTTAATGGTAAACAATAGGTTATACCTTTGTCATATATTTTTTATAAGAAATAAAATTATTATAATAATTTTATTATATTATTAGATTTTATTAACATACATTAAAATACAAGTATGTAAAAGTATTTATGTAAAAGCTTTAGTGCTATATATGCGTATAATGAAAATACTTTCTTAAAAACTTTTTAACCCTATTATCGTGCAAGTATATTGATCAGTAAATAAATTTATTTTAAAGCCATTTCTAAAATGAAATACGTAAAATATAAAAGTTCATAATAATTTTTAGGTTTAAAATCTGGTCATGACCAATGGTGTGATATATCTCATTTATTGCGTTTTAACATATTTTAAAAAGCAGGAAAAAACAATAGAAAACATTTTGAAACTTTGATCAGTCAAAAGATACGGTATTTTCAAATATGCACATATAAAAAAACCACCCGTTAATTGGAAAATCAATAAAATATTGATATAATAAACGTTAATCAAATTTATTCAGGAAAAGGGAATCAGTCAAATATAAAAATAGGAACGGAGTATAGTTTAAATGTCTTTATATACATTTTAATGAGGAATAGTGCAATAACTTTTAAGGTAAATTTCAATTAGTGAATTAGATTATCACCGTTAGTTAGCAAACACCAGACATTTAATAAGTAAACAGCTGCGTGAAATAATTTTAAGGATTAGGATTTTACAGTCGAATGTAATTTAAGACTACTAGTAGAAATATTAATGTATTATGATAACTATATATAAATAATTTTCACTTCTAAAATAGCGTTAAAATAAAAAAAATAAAAAAATGACGTATGTTAATATCATATAATAAAAAAATATTCGTTTTTTTGTGCTATACAAATAGTTTTAATATGTATGTGTTGTTATTATCATAATTTATTATATGCTGGTTTTAACAGTGACGTTTATATTTTCTCCAATAAAGATCTTAGGTTAGTTTTATTCAAATATGTCTAAACATATTAAGTACAACATTTTGATACAACTAAGATTTTAATAGTCCTATAAATTAAAAGTTTTGTCGGGAGTTATTATTATGCCTGCACTACACTTTCTGAAAGTTGGTCAAGGTTGGCCAATTCAGTCGACTTGGCCAGCTTCGAGCACTTCCGAACATTGTCGGCAAACGGACCGAAGTCAAAGGACCCGAAGTCGGAGCTGCTCTTTCGAGCGCGAGCAGTGAGATACTTCCTCTTTCGCTCTCTCGCATGTAAAGTGACGAGAGTGAGAGAGATAATGATACGGTGTTTCGCAAACTGAGATAGAACGAGTAACTCGCTTTAATTTCAGTATGTGCGTAGGTGTCCTATGGTTAACACGCATGTCGAGCGCTGCATCGTGGTCACGTGGTCAATTTATAATACCACATGCTTATCGGGGACTTCAACAGACTCTTACTGACATCTTTGAATATTTTAGGGCACCAAAAGGGATTAATTATATTTTTGATAGTATATTCTTCTAACAGATATCGTAATTATTTTTTTTTTTCATATAAAACTAAATAATTAAAAAATATTTAGTGCTACTTGATTTTGTTAAAAAAAAATCGTTTCGAATATCCTTATGTATTTTCCTAGATCGGTTTATATAAATGTTCCACTATAACGAATTCTAATTTATAATCGATGGCGACAAATTCTAGGATATTCACAGATGTGGTGTTCGTATTCTGAAGTATTATTTTTATGCTGTATGGCATTTTGCAAAAGCCGACAAAGATTTTGCGTAAATTGAATATTTACGACCGAAAAGTTTTCACTGATATTGTATTGGTGAGTGCCCACACAAACTTTTATAATTATCAGTAGCGTAATTTTAATAATATGACAATTTAAAAATTGCGATTATTTAGTACATTTTTCGATCGCGCGCAAATATGCCAGTTGTACGTGACAGAAACCGCCGTCCGGGCGTCATTCACGGCTGCCGTCCGGACGGCATATGAAATTTGCTGCAGTGTAGTCGCTTACTCGAAGTCGTAGGTCTCGGCCGACTTCATTTGTAACTTCGGACTTCCAGAGAGTGTAGTGCTGCTTTTAGGTTATCCCGGAATAAAGGTCGGTTTTAAAAATTTTAGTTTTAACAGCCAGTTGTGCTTTGGTTGCTGATACCTGAGTGTTTTTTTTGTTAAATATGTGTCGGTGCACATCTTTCCTATATTTAAAAATTAATTGGGTCCTAAAATTTACGATAGTAGAATTTTTATCAAGTAAAAATATTATATTCAATTTTTACCAATAAATAAACGGTTATTTTATTTAAAGATCTAGTTTATTTTCTCAAATCTTACTTTTAAATAAAAATATTATTCTTACTGTTTTTTTATAAACCAAATACTATAATGCATTGTAAAAACAACCTTATCCTATACTTCATTTCTCTGGAAAAAAATTATCACTGTTTTTTTTAAATATTTAGAGATACTAAACCTTTAGTATGAAACAGTAAATTTGAAAAATGGTAAATAAAAAATGTACCAAACTGATTTTAAATTATTAAAAATGTGTAAAAAGGTGTAGGTATAAATATGATTAAAAGATTAGTATTGATTGGAATAGATAGTTGCGCAAGAACTTTGATTATTATTTACAGGCACTACAGACGTTCTTTTTTTGTGAGATACAACTTTATATTTTAACAAGATTCTTTCATTGCTTTCTTTTAAGTTAATGTCATTAGTATGTTTTAAGTTTTATCAATAAGCTTATAAAGAAAGAGTTTTGTGCGTCTTCGTAACAATTGTTTAATTATTGGGTGTTTATTTATGTCAATTTCATTAATGTTTTGTTATGCTAAATGTTGCTTAGAGATTTCTTAAATTTAATTTTTGTATATATAAGTAATAATATTTTATAACTTAGTATTTGCATCTATAACTCTTGTATTTAACTATAGATTAATTTGCGAACATTTTACGTATATTATGAATATTTAAACCACTTTAACCTATACATAAAATACATTCAGCAAAAAATAATAAATTATACTACAAAATTAATAACATATGCCAACAAAATATTTTATCTGGTTGTTTACTGTTTGACAATATAAAATATAACCGCTAAGCTGCGGTCAGACTAATTAATTTATATCACATATGCACACATGAGGGCTTTTCCGGATAAAACGCAGTGTAATCCGATACAAAATTAAATTTTGTTTTAACGTACATATGTATGTATATTATGATAAAGGATTTACATACAAATTTAACTCGTAATTTTCCCCCAAAGCCATATTTTAACTTCAATACGTAAAATGAGACATAAATTCAAACCGATTAATTTACATGCATAATTACCATTGTACTTAATTAAATAGTTCACGGATTGTTAACTTGAATTTCAGATAAGATCGTCATTATTAACTTAATTCTGACAGTCAAATTAAGTAAGATATATATTTTTTAGTTATAAAATAAAATATTTATTTTTGTTCCAACAACACTCGCCCACGAACGAGTGGTCTAATCAACGTGTCAATATTTTCTCCGACAATTTTAAAGTGTCCCTCGAGATTGAATCGTACGGTCACCACTTGAATTGCATTTTAACTCCAGAGGATTTAACTTGAGCGTTTAATTAAACCCGCATTCTTCCACTGGTACCTGAAGATTTAATTCGCATAAACGTGACTTGAGGCAAAGCTTCGAATGACTTTATATTTTTATATACTATACAATTGAGACTTGGGAACCACCCTATCTTATATACAAAAGGTTATTATTATCATGTAAATAGCGTGTACTATGCGGGTTTTAAATAATAAAGATAGAGATCTGTGTAGCGATTTTTAACGGTTCAATTCTAGAATATGGGACGTTAAGTGAACTGTATACCTTTTGTAACAGAATGACATATTATTAGAACATGCACGAATAAAGTAGAATAAATTTTGCCGCCAGACTGGCGCTATTGCATATTAAGTACCATGTTTCAAGAAAAACGTCACTATTGTATATTTTAATAGGAGCTAGTAATAACTATAATTATATAAGAAATAGATTACAGAAGTTTCAATTAGTTTTAGTACAGTTTATTTTAAAAGTGTCTCTACTTAAATAAATGTGATTCATTGCGATAAATTCAGCACTTTATATACATATATTAAATATATTATTTATTGTTTAATATATTTAGGTGAATAAACATTATAAATATGAATTTTTAACTATGCAATGCATCAGAAAGAGTCAAGGCAATTAAAAGTTCAAATTTAAAGAAGCAGACGAGGATTAGACGCATTAATCATTGTTAAAATTAAAGTGGATCATTAATCCATATTCATACACAAAAACTAGTTATTTTAAAAAAAAAATAGAATTTTATTAAATTAATGCAAGTCCATAAACATTAATAAAACTTTCTACATTCCATTATATCATATGAACGATGGAAATGTGTGAAATATGCGAAAATGGCGTGATGGTTCACGATAAAACGTTTCACACACAATAAAGCCGAGGGTATATCTTAATCATTTTTGGTTGGATTCAAAGCACTCGGATCAGAAGATCGAGATGCATCCAATTAAAACTGCACTTAATGGTAACCGTTTTAGAATTGATTTGCTTTCGAAGCCCTTACGTAAGTGCCCAGTCCCTTTTGATTATATTGCACCAGGAAGTATCAGTTAGATAATAAGGAGTTTAAAAAAATAATTAATTCAGAATTTGGGAATATCGATAATGGATTGAAAAACGAGCTTTTAAGATTCAGTTATTAAAAAAGGTCAATCGTATTAGGAATTCGATTATACGACTCATTTCGAGTGGATTATACTGAGTGGTCCGGTGTCATAAAAAATCAATTTGATGTAAGAATAAGCGTTAAAAATTTCACTTTATCATATTTCCCAATATAATAATGAAATTTCTTTTCGATAATGTTATTGATAAACGCGTTTTGTATATTTCTTATGATACAGTGATTCGTACGTTTATTTAATGCATTTAAGAAATAATTATAAACTTAAGATATGTGTATCTAAAAGTTGTATTTTATTTACAAAAATATTCTGTAATTATAAATATATTTTTAAAATAGGGAACATCCGTTCTTTGGATTAATTTATTTACTAAAATTTGTAGTTTTGTCGGACAAAAAAATTAGGTTTAAAAATGTTTCATGATAATAACAAGAAATATCTGGTTAAATTAAATAAATACATATTATATTACCTTTTTTTTCTAATATATAAAGAAACGCAATCTGTATTTTTAAGAGGATAATAATGTCTTTTGACATATAGGTATAAATCTGCCTATTATTAACTGAGCTTAGCGAACTTCTTTTCTATTTTTTAAATGCTTCTTTCGAGCATTTAAAAAATAGAAAAAAAGTTCGTTGCTTTATATACCGTATTTTATTATAGAAAGGTATAATATGTGCAGTTTAGAAATGTTTTTATTACAAAAATTCGGTCCAAAAGACATATAAAAAGAAAATGATAATAATTCTAAAAAAACGCATAAGAAATTATTGCTCGTTGAAATATCATTGTAATCGAAAATATTAAATAAAAATGTCGTTTTCGTTTTTTTTTGAGCGGGGGGGGGGAATATAATTAACAATCAATTCAAAATAACCGACATTTATGATCATAAAATCGATGCATATTTCGTGCTTTAAAAAATTGGAAGCTTTTTGACAATCTTCCTTACATTCAAGTACTTCTAAAAATACTTTATACGCTGATCCTTTATTGTATTGTTTACGTGTACTAATACAACTTTTTGTCTCGTTTATTTATTTTCTTTCATTAATTTATTACATGGTCGAAAAAAATAGTTTTTAAAATACGGGCGTTAAATATAGAAAAACATTTTTAATGGACAGCTTTTATTAAATTTTTATACCAGGGCGCAGACTATTAACACTGCCAAATTATTTAAATAAAATATATTCCAATATTATTTTATATCTATGCATATTTTATGTTTCAAACACTAAAAAGCTTTTAAACAATCTTCCTTACATTCAAGTACTTTTAAAAATACTTTATACGCCGATCCTTTATTGTGTTGTTTACGAGTACTTTTACAACTTTTTGTCTCATTTATTTCTTTACTTGATTAATTTATTACATTGTCAGAAAAAATAGTTTTAAAAATACTGGCGTTAAATATAGAAAAACATTATTAATGGACCGCTTTTATTAAATTTTTATACCAGGGGCCAGACTACTTACACTCCTAAATTATTTAAATAAAATATATTCTAATATTATTTTATATCTATGCATATTTTAAGTTTCAAACACTAGAAAGCTTTTAAACAATCTTCCTTACATTCAAGTACTTTTAAAAATACTTTATACGCTGATCCTTTATTGTGTTGTTAACGAGTATTACTAAAAATCATTAGGACAACCGTTAACAAAAACCTTTTAGGCTCATTTATTTCTTTACTTTATTACGTTAATTTATTACATTGTCATAAAAAATATTTTTTTAAATACGGGTGTTCAATATTTTTTTTTATTTTTTTTTTGAAACAATAAATATACCACTACATCGTTTGAAGGATCACCTCTTAAATGTTTATACCAGAAGTTAGACCACTACATTGCCAAATTATTTGAATAAAGTATATTCCTATATTACTCATTATTCTTAGTCAGCTACGATTATCCATAATTACCTTTTAAAAAAAATGCGTAGAAAATTATAAACCTGTTTGCTCAAAATGCGACATATTTTATTTTAAAAGTGAATTTATGTGATTGATGATTGTTATATAAAACATTTAATGTGCTTGAGAGGTAATTTATTTTTACAAAAATATTTTAATTATTGCACATTTACTATTTATCTTTAATATACTTAAACGTAAATTAAAAAAAGTAAAATACTGCATAATATTATTCTACTTTGACATCCTACGCCGATAACACTACTTAAGTTAATCCCTTACAATGATCGTCGGTATCGCCGTACATGTACGGCGATCGATCTTTCACTGTTTTGAGATCCCCAGATAGTTATATATTTACATATATAACTGAAGAAATAAGAAATAAAAAACATTATATTTATATAATATTTTTTTAATTTCATTTATTGTAAATATTCTTATATTTTCATCCGTAAATAAAATATACGGATTTAAAAAAAGTGAAATGGAAAAAAATTCGGTACTATCAGAATTTCATTTTGTAATACCGGTATTACTGGTATCTAGTTGTAACATATAGGTAAAGATTTTAATTATTTTAATTCGTTACTTTATATTTAAAGATCGTGAATCGGTTTATTTAGATTTAATATTCTTTAACCGTTAACTTTTTTGTTAAGAAATTAACCCCTTAACCGCGGATGACACCTATAGAAATCATTAAGAAAATCGACAGTATGCATTGAGCACCTTAAAGTATCATGAACCCTTGAGCCTTGTAATATTTTTTTTTTTTGGTATAATATAAAGTTGAAATACACTTTAATTTATTGAAATAATATTTAAATACCTTATGGTGAAAGTATGTGCTCCCTCACATTTAAAAAAAAATCAAAATGGCGCGCAAAAATATCAGCCGCGGTAAAAGGGTTAAAATGTTTATATTTTCATCCGCAAATAAAATATACGGATTTAAAAAAAGTGAAATGGAAAAAAATTCGGTACTATCAAAATTTTATTTTGTAATACCGGTATTACCGGTATCTAGTTGTAACATTTAGGTAAACATTTTAATTATTTTAATTCGTTACTTTATATTTAAGGATCGGGAATCGGTTTATTTAGATTTAATATTCTGTAATCGTTAACTTTTTTGTTAAGAAATTAACCCTTTAACCGCGGATGATACCTATAGAAGTCATTAAGAAAATTGACAGTATGCATTGAGCACCCAAAAGTATCATGAACCCTTGAGCTTTGTAATATTTTTTTTTTTGTGTAATTTAAGGTTGAAATACACTTTAATTTATTGAAATAATATTTAAATACTTTATGGTAGAAGTATCTGCTCCCTCACATTTAAAAAAAAATTAAAATGACGCGCAAAAATTTCAGCCGCGGTGAAAGGGTTAAAATAGCTAGTATTTATATTGCTATTGACACATAATTGAAATAGTAATTTTATTAGCAAAGTGAGTATTTTTTTCTTAATATTTTTGTTTATGTTTTTAATTGAAAACATACTTAATATTAGGGTTGAAGACCTTTTTTTAAATTACATTACTTAAACATGATTAATTAAACATAACTTTTTTCATAAATGTACTTGTAATTAATCTACGTAAGCTACGTAGCTATTTATTTTTTTTTTTTACCATGCATTTTGTAATGAATTTTTAATTTATAATAATCTGCCTAAACCTTTTTTTAATTTTTAATATTTTGAAGACGTAAACTCCATTACTGTCTATGCATTTTTTTCAACGAGAAAATTTTTTTTTAACTCTCATCAAAGAAACTTAATGCAGTACTTTTTATACACTCAATTATCATTATTTTTATTTAATTCAGAAACTAAGAATCTTTGCCTCTTATTGTATTGTTGTTTTATTTTATGAATAGTTGGAAATCCCAAATGCAAATGTATTATTAATTCCCACTGCAGTTCTTCCAGAACTCCACTTGTTAGGAGAGCGGTTTGCGGTCTTACATTAATTATTAAACTGCAGTAAAGATCAAGTGTGCAGCTTTTATCGTAGCTTCTTAACCAAAGTTTATCTCCGTTGTACATAATAGTTTTATTCGTTCATTGTAGCTCTATTTAGAGGATAATCTACAAAGGAGCCTTCTTCTAGTTGCCGCCAATTCCTTTAATTGCGTGTATCATCAAACAGTAAGACAGTTTAAACACGTCTCGTAAATATCCGATATTTAATTATATATGTACAAAATAAATATGTGATATTTCTAGTTTTTGAAACATAGTGTGACTCAAAAAGCTCATCGAAAGGATAATTTGCTTCCAGCAAAATTGCCCAGATAAATCGTTCAACGCTGCCGTTTGGTGATTTCAATTGAAACGATATATAACAATAGCATAAATTTAATTGCCAAAGAGCATAATCCAGGATTGGTACATGACATCACCGTCAGATTAAATATCGCGATGATGCCATCTTGCAGAGGGACGGATTCGCGCTCCATTGGACGGGCCAACCTTCGACATTGATCCATGGATCGATTTGATCATTTGCTATCAATCGATCGGTGGTGTATCCCATTGACGCATCGGCGAAATTTGATTAACGATGATCCATTATTATAGGCATTCGACTGGCGCCACTAAAAACAGATTTTATCTATGTTTATTTATATATATTGTAAATACGTGTTTTCTTGTCCTTTAATCGTATACATGAGCAGGAAATAAAAATATTTTTAATGCCATGAAAAAATTATTTACACATGAATAGTTTGTTATTGGATTTTTTACATATTTCTCTAAAATGTCAATGCGTTTATTATTGAAAATATGGAAAGGGAGAAATTACATTGAAATGAAATGTTGAAGAAGTCGTGAATAGAAGGTCGAAAAATATTATGTAATAATCGATTATTAATAATTTGTCTTTTAATATAGTTGAAAAGTATAAAATATATTTTTTAGTATAATATATGACCCTGATTTATAAGTTATTAGTTGATAGGGAATAACATTATAACGACAGTAAAATTTAGGGGTGATATTATGGGAGATAAAAGGTCCGGAAGTTGAGCAGCAACAAACGCTGCATAGACACTTGAGCTTTATAGAGACATGGCAATTTTAAATAATATAATACTTTGTATATCAATGTTTTTTTCACATGGATATCGATGTTCCCGATGCGCAATTCTCGGATCTTTTCGGAAGATCCGTTCGTTACTGCTTCCGCCGATTGTGTGTCACTTTTACGACCTGATGATGCAACTAGGTGTAGCCAGTGGTGCGGAACCATCGCTTACATTGTGTGAAACTTCAAATCATTCCGCACTGGGAGAGCCCCAAAATTCCCTAGACCGCCCGATGACGTTTTGTCGCACTGTTCATAATAGTGATCAATAGACCGAATCAAATTAGTTTAAACATACACAATTGTGAAATGGAAATGCGAGTGTAAAGTGTTATAAAAATAAAAATAGCAAATAAGTTATGGTAAAATTATGTAGGACTTGCAATAAAAAATAAAAGCATTTTCTATACAAAGCAATAAAATAAAATTCGGTATCACTTCCACTTAAGCCAGTGGTCTTCAGAAACCATTGTATTGAATAATATTGGGTATAAGCAGGCGATTTTTTTAAAGGACAGTAACGTTGAAAAGCTTTAGGACATTAGTCAGCAACCTTTTCCGCTTCAAGCTGCAAAATTTAGAGTGATTTTTAAAATATTTCCATTTTCTTTTAATTGCGTAGTATGATTAAAAATATACATATGTAAGAAATAGACAATAAGTTTAACCTCAAGTATAAATAAATAGTAAATTTGACTGAAATAAATTAGCCCATTCCTTGATCTTTACTATAATGTTAAAAAGAAATTATGAATATTGCTACAAAAAAATGGCTAGTATAAAATACATAAATTATTTTAAGAAAAAATATAACATATAATATGAGTATAATAGACCTACAAATTGTATGCATAAAAAAACCTTGAACAAGTGTAATTAATTTATATAAATGTTCAACTATATAAATTAAAATAGCCACGTAGTAAAATATAATATTATACATTTCAGTATATAAAGTAGCTCTTCATGACAGTAAAATAAAATATATAAGTGCCTATAAAAAAATACTAAAATATACGAAGCATTACTGTGTAAAACACACAACACAAAACGCTTGCCTTACGCTGATGACGTCATGACAAAACTGCGGTTACGCTGTTAGGCCTTTGTATAAATAACATTGGATATCAAAAAGCGCAAAATAAAATACATTATTATTGTGCCTCATGTTGTGCATAGCCTTTTTGAAAAAATCTAGAGCGTCCTTGGTTTTGATTCTAAAAATAAATATATTTTTTCCGAGTGTGACTTATTTAATACCCAGAAAGCTGTTTTATATATAGTTATATTACACAAATACAAATTATACCGATATACAGATAAAATGCGGGTGTTAATATGACAGAGACTCAACAATCCCTGTTGCAGCGATTGCTAAGTCTCTCTGGTCTCTGATTTATCGTAGTCTGTTATTGGCATTTGAATGATTTCCGAGTCCCAGTTTTTCATCTTAGACGAGTTTGAAGTGGGTTGAAGCTTAGACGAATTTTATTCAGACCAATGTAAAACTTCTCTGTTGAAGCAAGAGTATGTCTTTCGGGTGGCTTTTTATAAGCAAAGTTATTGTGGTCGCTTTTCGATGCAAACAATAGTATAAATATTACATAATTTCATACAATTATTCGACGCGTTCTCTAAGATAAAAGACACCCTTTTTTTGAGCATCTATTTTAATCAATTTTTGCATTTTAATTTCCAGTTTTTTAAAAATATTTTACATTTTAGTATCTACATGAGCACTTTTAAAAAAATGTATACTTGCAAAGTTAGCTTCAAAAATAGTAATTTCTTCAAAAAAAAAAAAAAAATACAGTTATTATAAATAAAACGTAATTTTTTCAAAATAATTTTAGCATATAATCGATTTTAGCACAAGTCTCTAATGATAAATAAATATAGGTACTTGCACTCCATTTTTCTTAAGAATCTACGCAAAATTCACGTGTCACTAAAAATACCAATTTTAAAAATAAATATACCAGTATTATTTTCATAAATAGATAAATAACTAAAGCAAGACTATGATTATAATAAAAAAACATATTTAACTATAGTAAGGCGATTCAATAATAATCTTGAGAACTGCACATTGCTATGAAAATACTGCTACCGCCCTGTGTACTTACACATATCGGTATCACCCCTCAGGGCGGCCGACCAATTACATAACGTAATTACCATGCGTTGAACGAAATGTTTGTGAACTTGATGCGGTTTATGAGTTTGTTCTTTAAATTATTGCATAATTTGAAATGGCGATTTTTTGTTTGTTTGTCAAACACCTTTGTTAGATTGTCGCTTTCTACTCCTATAATATTTTAATTTATTTATAAATATAATATTTGTAATCGAAATAATTTTATAAATTAAGGTTAATAGTGATAATTTTTATACATTTTTTTCTTATATTTATTTAAGAACATTACTTACTTAAATAGGCTGTGCAGCGAAATAGCTATCTAAGCCAGTAAGTTGTTGATTCAATGACTTTCATTGCAATTTTTTTATAAGCATTATATGTGAAACTCCGCGTAACCCCTAGATTTCATAAAACACATATTTAAAATCAATGGTCTCCAAAGTGTCCCAAATCATAAACATTAAATAAACTAGAAATTTACATCAGTGATGCATTTAGATACTGGTAAAAAAGTTAATATCAAATATTTTAGATAAATTTGAATTTTTTACCAAAGTATGTATTATATTATATAGTACATATATTCAAAGTATGTAGTTACTATTTTTTTATTGTCTGTAGGGTACGCAATTAAAATATTTTAAAGACCACTGCTCTAGACTAGAAATCCATTAATAATAGAAAAACTATTTATGTCATAATAAAATTTAGTCACGTTTCACTATTACGAAACAACTGTTAATTACTCACGTTTGTTTACTATTATTTTAATTTGCTATATATAATTTAAATTATAACGGCTCGTTGGTCTAGGGGTATGATTCTCGCTTTGGGTGCGAGAGGTCCCGGGTTCAAATCCCGGACGAGCCCAATTTTTTTATTCCCAAATATTAAGAGGTTTACTATTTATAATTTATTTAAATCAAATTAAAAATTAGGCATAAGCTAAAATTGTTTCTTAAAATGTTTTTACCAAAATTTAATAAGATTTTTATTTATTATTTACAGGCTATTAACCGCCATGGCTTTGATGAGTGTATCAACATCCAGACTAACAGTTTCACTCAATACCAAAGATGAGGTAATTGCATTATTATATTGTATATTAATATAAAATTGAAATATTTTACTATCATATGAATTTTATTTCACAGAACTTTCGGACTGATGTGATTAATAGGAATACTGATAGTATAGCAGGAAACTGGAGTCCCTGGGGCACCTGGTCTTTGTGCTCCAGAACATGCGGAGGTGGGATAGCTGTCCAGACTAGAGAGTGTAAACACTACGACTTGAACGACAGGTGAGTGTTTTTTTAATCGTCACATCAGTGGTTATACATTTGTACGAAAATAGTAGATACAATGTTTCCATTAATCGTCCTGACCACGCATGAACTTTATCGAATCCCATCTCTGCGGGGAATCGATTGGATTCGTGTTTTGATCTTTCAGTCATAATGTTCTCACATGGTGGTAGTGATGGCATACTTGTGTGTTAATTTTTCAATCGGCGACCAGTGATTGCTTTTAATTAATATATAAAAAATCATGTAAATGTAAATCTAGGTTCATAATAAATGCTTTGCTTCAGCACTGATCTTCGATAAAAATCAATATAAAGCTCAAAGAATCATAAAGCGTCGAACAAAACACAGAAGGCTTTGTTTGACACCATGTCGTGACCCCGTTGAAACAATATCGAAGCTACCCTGATCTACCACCATCCAAGATACATCACGATCTATTCGACGAAAAAATGATAAATGACACATACCATCATCGGATCTAACGTTTCAATCCCAATCTTAACTGAACTTACGTTATAGGTATCCAATTGCTACCCACGACCTTCGAAATTAGGCTCAATTGTGGACCAAAGGTTGGTATCGGTTCGTTATTCCAAATTGACGCAACCGAATCATTAGCCCGGGGTCACCAGGGTCGCGTTTTGACAAATCTAAGCGCCCAGGGCCGCTTTCCGCCGGGATGGGTATCGCGAATGCTCGCTTTAATTGTTATTAATTACTTGTCGGTTAGTATCATCGCTCATATTTTTTTCATCTGACCCAATAACACCTTGTAATGCGAAACAATGGAAAAAATTCTATATAGATCTAGTGCGTATAGTAATGGTGATTTTTTTTTAATGGAAGCCACAACCGTAAATTTCCGCATACGAAGTATGAAACACAAATTGTTTTATTTTTTTGAGGCGCTCTATGCATAGTTAACATAACAATGATTCGACTGTCATTTTTTACTATTGAGCAACAAAGAAATACTAAAAATAGCAAATGAGAATAACTAGAGCTTAGTAATTACAATTTATTCTTGAATGTGGCTAATGTTTTGTATTTGGCTTATTTTGTAGAAAAAATAATAGGTTTACATGCTGAATTAGTATTTTATGCTATTCTTATTTCGATGTAACTAAATTTAAAATAGCTAACTACACCATTGTCAAGTTCAAATGAAACACTAAACACTGTGTGGTTTACTTTAATATATTAAAAAAAGTTATACTTTATCCTTTCATATACACTGATCTTTTTACAGAAAAAATTATATTAGTTCTTCCACAATGATTTTATTTTCTGTTATGGGAAATTAATTCAGTGATTTATTTCATTATTGCGTACATTATATTCCGTCAGACAAAGGTCGCTGTGTCGTTGTGCTTATTTTTGTAATATTTTATTGCCCTGTATTTTATTTTTTTAAATGGCAGCCATTTTAATTAAAGATGATCAATATATTTATCAGCTTAATTTTATGGAAATTCGATCAATTTTTTTAACGATGCTTCCATATATATTTTTATTTATTTAAATAACCACCATTTTGAAACAACAAAGCGTATGAAGCTGTCTTTATATTGATATAGCAATATGATTAAAACTACAATAATTATAAAGCTATCTCACATAAACGGCAAATAAAAATTTATTAAAGAACTTTCTTTACATATTTACATATTTTTCTCTGGAATTTTTATAGTTACGAGAGCGGATTTTTTCTGCTATAGTCTTGCATTGTAGAAGTTTCAGTTCGTCTCAAAGCTCAAGATAGCTCCTGGTGGTGCAAAGTTGACTGAATTGCACCAAAAATTGTCGATTGAAGTGTATAAGATTTAGTTTAGGATTGTAAAATATCAATTACGTCAACTTCAATAGCTGTGAGCTTAAGGTCTGAATTTCAGTGTAGTTCCTAGTATGAAAATTTCGAGCCCTAAGTAATCATTTTTATAGATTTTTATTTAAGGGTTTTTACTCTAAGGGATGTGATTTCGCATTTTGTAACAAATTATATTACAACGTGCTATTTTTCCCGGAACATAACGAGGGCTATTGTGGTGGTCCGTTCAGTTACATTTTTATGTTACGTTCATCCTTATTATTGGCGTGGTTACAGTGATTTAAGTGTGCAAGTTTAAAGAAGAGCCCCACAGTTAAAAATAAAGATATTTTCGACAGTTGCTTTTTCTAATATTCAAATTTTACAAACAGATTTTGTAGGTATCTCTATCCATCGTCCTTGTAGCGACTACGTTACGTCTGTTAAATGCGTAACAACAAATCTGCGCATTTAAGACGCAGAAAAATACTTTCTATATTTTAGAAATTTAAAGGATATTTAATTTGGCAGAAGGCAAAAAGCATAGATTAAAAAATGCATGTTTTTATGACTAGTTTGATGGACTAATTTATTTTGTGTGTTAACGGGTTGCCAGTAAATTACATGTTAGATTTATTTTAATAATTACATATTTATAAAATGTTTATTATGGAGCAGACTGGCATACGTCCTCCCGTCGCGTCGCCAAACGAGTAACAACTGCTTCCCCCCTCCTCTCTCACACACAAACCATAATTTATTATTAATAATATTTACTATGCGTATTTACAAAGTATATTAAATCAGGCATGACTCTGAAATTAACCAACCAATTGTAAAAAACACAAAATATATTTTCCCCTTTACTATTTAATTAATATTATACAACAACTATATAGTCTTTATAGATCTTTAAAATCATTGCTACTTAGAAATCATTATTTTTAAGGTTTTTTTTTTATTAAATTTATATGTATATGAAAGAAATGATTTTTATGTTTTTTATTATTTATTCAAAATTTACATTTTTTACTTTAATTTAAAATATATATTATCAATAATATTTTACATTTATTGACATTTAAATTAATATCGATATTATTAACACAGCAATTTCTTATCTAATTTATTTTTGATTTCGAAACTATGGATTTATTATCAGATAAATAGATTTATGTCATCTGTAAAAAGCAAAATATCTGCTCCATGCAGATGACATAGTAACCATTTAAATTAAATCAAATTGGCTATAGGTAAGAACTTTGTGCTATTTCACTATCTGAAGAAAAAAAATATATATTTTAACATCTATATTTTCACTAGAAATATCAAACTAACGCAAATTGAAAATTTCTAAAAATTTTAGTTTTAAAATAAACAATTGTTATAGCATATGTTGCCCAAGTAAATTTAAACCTAAAGTGCAATTAGTCAAATTACCATTTAAAAATGATAAATGTTTTTTATTGTATTATTTTTTAATCAATGTAAATAAAAATATTTGCATAATTTTTTATATGTAATTTTATGATTTGTTTAAGTTTATCTGGAATATTTAATCAAAATATGATACTAAATATATTAATTACTTATTAAATAATCAGTAGAAGATATCATATATTATATGTTTATTTCTACATGTTTTTTACTTAATAAAATAGGCATAAATTATTTACAATATATAATAACAAAAATAATTTTAAAGTAACCTCAAATATGAAAGTGCCCAAAAAAAAGTTGTATTAAACTCAGTCAAATACAAACAACCATTAATTTATTAAATTAGGTTAGGTTAGGTTATCTTTATTTTTAAACATATGTATATGTATAATACATAGATATGCATCAAAAAGGATATATCCATAGCTAAAGTTTAAAGTTTAAATATATTTGGAATACAATATAACTTCTAATTATAAATTTTAACAAAAATATATTAATAATTAATTTTTTGATTTGATTGACTAAAAAGGTGTATAAATTAATTTCTAAAAAAAGTAATAAAACATATTTATTCTGAAGATTAAATAATGAGTCATTAAAATAATTTGTTTAGGAAGATTATACATTTGTATTATGACTGTTAACGTATTAGTTTAGACAGTAACGATCTATTTTTATAAAATACGTAAATCTAGTCTTATTAATATCACTATTACAAAACTATGGAATGCAGAATTTTCCAGTATGCTTCTACTCAAAGAACAACATTCCAGACCAATGTTTTCCAGCTTTTGCAAACTAGAACTCTGAATTGATTCATTATCTAGTTCTCGAGCAGGTAGCTATTTTATTTAAAAGTATAGTAGAAATCTACGCCAAAATGGCTTCAATTATATACATATATTTTCTCTATTTATATACATAGATATAATCTTGATTTTGTGTCCCTTTTTATGTAAAATGCTGATGTATCACTGCAGAGTATGAATCAAGTTTTAACTTACATTGTTTTTATAATAAAATATAGACAGGTAAATAAAATAGTTATTAATAATATAATTATTAATCATGTAATTAGTTTATTTAAATTAATCTGTTAAATATTATGTGAACAGATTAATATAAATTAGTGAGCAAATAATAATTTAAATAAAAGGATATATGAAAGGAGTAGCTGTAATTATTTTAGAAACCCTTAATACACAATCATATTCATAGCGACGAACGTAGCGGGAATAACGACAGAGCGGCAACCGATCTTGACGTTAAAATACAGATCATTTGATATAAATGATTTTATGGACCCTTAATACACAATCCTTTTTTTATTAAACCAAACACAGAACTTTGCTCTTTTATATAGATTTCTGATTTACTTACCCACACTCCAAATTTTTTAAAGATCTCAAATATCATACCTTAAAACTATTGTTTTTTCTCTAAAATTATTAGATAAAAATGCAAATCATACAATTGTATTACAACATAGTATATATACATGTGTATATAATATGAATTGAGGCAAGCAAGATATTTTTATTAATTTTTAAGATCACGTTACTATTTCCTAGATAGCTAAATAATTAGTGAAGAGGAAGCATCGTTTATTATGTATCATAATTTGCCTTATTACAAAAAGCTTTCGAACGTATTGATCTCATTACCAGAGTATACAAATTTAAGCTCTCTGAGTTGCTATAACAAAAGCGCACCCGTTAATTATTCAACGGGTAATACCCTAGTAATGCAATATCACACAACGTTAAACCATAATGAGGCACACCATATTTGGTGCTTCTTACTGCTCGTTGTTCCATAAATTGAACAGTTAGCGGCTACTTCATTGTGTCCATATATGCTCTCACATAATCCAAATTAAACGTCTACTTCTAAAACTCATTTTCATAAAAATTTCAATCAAAAAGGATAGATCACACACAATAGTCGAAGTGAACAAAATTCCAAACTAACCGATTGGAAGCCGAACCCATCACGCATTTAATCTTATCCCCACAGATCTTCAAATAGAAAATTTGTAGACGCTAAATGACCCTATAGCACCGGCGAGTCCACATTAAGATATGACTCGACTAGACAAAAGGGTTATTATTTTATGTCCAAGCAACAGGACGTGACCTACGGACAAAACAAACAAATAGTAGGAAGTACAATCAATTGCTTTATCTGATTTTTGAACGAGCCGCCCCAACGGCATACCGACGTGTTGTACGATCATTTGTTTACCTTCGACAGCGATGCTCAACCTTTAAAGGGCGAGCAAATACGAACGCGCCGCGTCGACGGAATTAACACTCGTGTGTTAAAATAGAATTTTGTATGGGTAGGAGAAAGATGAAATTTATGAAAAACAACCTCGTCTTCTAAACATGATAATAATTCAACGGTCTTTGATGTTTTTTCGTTTTACGGTTTTACGACCACTGATTTACACGCTCGGATCTCAATCGCATTGAGATAACAAATAACCGAGCGGTCCTGCCCAGAATCGACCGACCATCTAAGATTTTAGTTAAGGGCGACCTTTTGAACCGGTCAAGGTTTAATTTAATCGATCTATGCCGAGTGAACTCAAAAGCTTAAACATCAATAAAATCAATTTATTAGAATAATTTTTTTAGAATTTTACAAATTGATTTCTGCTTTTTAAGCATACCGGCAATAAATAAATTAATATTTTTTCTGAACAGATCATTTTAGTATTTTTAGTTGTATTAGGTAATATTCTACTTTATAATTTTATCTTTAATTGTTTTAAGACCATAAACCTCTTTGAAGCAAACCTACCCATCATTTTCTTTTTGAATCTGGATTTTGACTGTCTTATATTTTTTTAAATAATTTATTGTGCTAGATTTATACACGAAATATTGTCAATATATTTCTCCCATAAAGCATCATACTGAGCATACAAAAATATTCTCTCTATTAAATGGTCTCCCAACGGTGTTTCTTTTTAAACACAGAAACCCATTTTTTTAAAAGTATAAAACTGCTTTTATCGCAAGTGGAACTGTACTTTTTTATTATGATATGCATTAATCTTTTCGTCCAAATATAAAATATAGAGATAATGTAAATGTTGTTGCCTAGTAATGGCATGAGATTTGGCAACGCTCTCGTTTTATAGCATTTTCATTAGACACTTTGTATATACACCGTTTGACCTTTATTTATGTCTTTTCGTAAGGTATATTTTCAAGTGTTTATAATCCGTCAAAATGTTCGATTGGCACGCGCGCTAATATAATGCTGGTAAAATAGTAAACATGCTATTATAAAGTATTAAATATGCTACAAAGTTTTTTCGTTCAATGAGTGTTTCTCATACTATAATAATTTTTGTGCGAGTTCCTGCATAAATACCCAGTAGAGAGTTACAATCGAACAAATGTGCTTTGACAAACAAAAACATAAGTTAAATTGTAATTTTTATAAGAGCGACTAAACATACAATAATAGACTGAAACTATTAACTTTAATATCTGTAACATAAGCTACTCATTATTTTTAAAAAACGTGTTTTAATAATAACAATTGCCATTGTCTTTTGCAACAAATAGATTGTTACATATATTTTTGTCATAATTGAAGCCTCACAAGATTACAAAAGACACTCAAAATACATACTCTTGCTTTATTAATAGGGTTGTATTTAACAGGCGTAGCTTAACATTACGATGAATGTCGTTGGTCATCTCATATCTTGAGATGTACAACCCTTCTGGTAATTGCTTGTCTATTAATCATCTGAAAATTTAAGCTAGAGTGGAATAGCTCCTGCGAATAACAGCGTGTTCATTTATTACGCGATAGTTCCATATTTGCAAACAGAGTTTTATATGAAAATTTATTTTAGGTTTATCCTTTGTATTGATAATTTCTGAAAAAAATCATTTTTCATTTGTTAACATTTGACGTTATTGATTTATTCAAATGCTCCTCTTGCATAGTTACGGTTTCATTTGTTGTTAAAAGCTTTTAACGCAGCTTGTTTCTTGTCATTGAGATATATTTTTGATCCAATACACGGTATTTATTTTTTTTACCTTAATAATATTTACCTGCTTAATATTTTGGTACAATTTTTCACGTATGAACTTTAACCCTTTTGCCGCGATGCTCATTTGGCGCGGGTATACTCCAGCGCGGCTGATATTTATATTATCGGACTGAATTTCCAGCGCTAAATCCATTTTTATGCACATTACAGTTTCACTGTTAAAAACGATGCAGTTAAAATATTATAATAATAATCGATATAAAAAAAGTGAAGAATAAATTGATCAACGTTTGAATTTGTTGTGTAAATAACAGCATATACACTTATAAATAAATACTGTCACAATCTGGTTTATTTTGCATTTATATATTTGATTGTTTTACTATAAATAATAATTATAACATTAATGTAATTCTTATTTGATTAAGTCAACAAAATAAATGGTCAAAATTTAAATCGATTTTGGGTCAAAAAAAAAATCAAGCCTCGGTCAGAATTTTATTAGGAGTTTGTGCATAATTATAAAATACGGTCAAAATAAAAATATATAAATATACGGTCAAAATAAAATATAGGACGCAAAGGTATTCAGAGCGACGAACGTAGCGGGAATAACGACAGAGCGGCGACCGATCTTGACGTTAAAATACAGATCATTTGATATAAATACTGGCAATTCTTTTACTGAGCTTAATAATTTTGACCATCTGCTAAAATATTGTTTTACCATTTAATATAAATTCTGATTAGTCCAATTCAAATTCTACCCATTTAATATAAATTCCGATCAAATAATATAAATTTTGACCATCTAATATTTATTCTGATCGCTTATATTCTGAATCACTTAATATAAATACTGACCGCAACCATATTAAAATTCGACCCGAAAAATATGAGCCTTTAAGCTAACTTTTATGTCTCTCTTCTGTTTCGATAAAAACATACAATATTACAAACCATTTTATTTTTGGTTTCAACTGAATTAATTTCCCATCATATGATGGGCTTCGCGTTGAAAGGGTTATATGTGTTTTATTGTTACTAATACTAATAAATAAAATAAAAATGTTAAGGTTTGTTTTATTTCTTTTTAGGACGAGAGGAGGTAGGAAAAGGAGACGGCTGCCCATTGAAACTGAACCACACGTATCTCCCAAACAGCATATTGATGAAATCAAAACGTCAACCAACATAACACTCAGAGAGCCAAGGTGTCTTGGACAAGACAAGCGATACCACGAATGCAACACGAGGGTATGTACAAATTTCACATTTTATTTACGCTCACAATACAAATCTGACCTTTGTATTTTTTTCAGGCATGTCCTGGTCCTGAAAAGGACTTTAGAGCCGAACAATGCACCTCGTTCGATAAACGACCTTTCAAGGGCCACTATTTTGTATGGTTGCCCTATGTCGACAGTGAGTATTATGCATGATCAATGGATCGTTGAATTTTTATTAAAAGGTCATGAAAACTTTTTTCCCATAGGTAAAAATCCGTGTCAGTTAAACTGCAGGCCATCAGGTAGGTCGTTTTATGCTACACTGGCTCAAGCGATTGATGGTACGGCATGTTCAAAACCAGGATTTAGAGCAGTCTGCGTGAAAGGACACTGCAAGGTAAGATATTTTGTTTTAACGACATCTCTTGGTGATAATATGTACTATTTTATATATCAAAATATAAAATAACTTCAAATATATATATATTTAGGTAAAAATATATTTCTATATATGCAATATTTTATAAATATATTTATAGATAAATTGTATTTTAATTTTAGTTTTAATATCACATTTATTAACGCCATCTCTTGATAGTCATTTAAATGTGTTTTGGTTCAAAAGATTGCTAAGTTAAAATATAAATTTTAGTCAATAGCTTGTGGAAAAACTACAATAAGCAAATATTAAAAAGTATTCATATTTCGAATAGAGTATTATTTTTTATTTATAATTCATATTAAATAAATTAAAATGTTTATAGGTTATGAATATTTATAGTAGTATATTATTAAAAAAATGTATATAATATACAGGGCTGGCCAGGTACGTCATGAGGGGGGGGGGTCAGGTGCCCCCCCCCCCACATTGAGTTTGGCTAGAAAAATGCATATCATATAATTAAATACTATGAATTTTATTAAAATCGAAATATTAAAAAAACGAATATTGACAGCCAACTTTCGCTCTCCTGCGGGACCCTACGCAAAAATAAAGAGCGAGCCTCCCCCCCCCTTTCCCAAACAAATGCTATGTAAGAAATATAAAATTGAATTAATAATTTATAAATTACTAGTTTGCATTTTTGATTGGTCAAGATGATTTAATTAATTCGTGTAGGTTAGGATTGGGTTTGAACAGTATATGGACGTTTTGCAACTATCGAATTGATTTTGATTTAAATTAAGTACTATTAAATATTTTTTCTTAAGTAATAGATTTAGAAGTTTAATTATTAAAGATATATGGTTGTAATATAAATCAGACGGGATTGTTTACAACAATTTTATTAGAATGTTGATAACAAAAAATATACATAATTATGAATTTTATTTTTCAAATACAGATAAGTTTAGAATTGCATTTGAGAAACAAAAAGCGGAGGTTCATTATAAAATATAAGTAACAAGAGGGGAAGGGATTCCTAAACTTCAACCATTAGATTAAATTTTGATTAAAATTAGTGTTTAAAAATTAATTACAACGGTGACTTGTTACAAAACTATTATGGTTGATAATCAATTTTAAAATATTCTTAGAATGACGGATAAACAATATATTTTTCATAAAGTTGTATCCAAGAAATATGTATTTTTAGTCATAGTATATAAATTTTAAAATCTACAGTTAAGATTAAATTTTGTCATGAAACCAAGTAAAATAGAAAAAATGGCAAAGAAATATTTCAGAACCACTCTTATTTTGCTTTATATCCATGAGCGTGCGACAATTTAAATATATGAATTTGCTTATCGTAAAAACACGTAAAAGGGCTCACCCGTTCCAATATATTGTTGACAGCAAAAATTCGTTTCTACTATGAGTCAAACGAGAAACAAACAAATTATCAAGTGCTGACTATTGTCAACTCTCGCGAATTATAAACTTGAAAGCATCATTTTTTTTTTTTTATAAAAGTTTATTTCAAAATAGACATGGGTATAAAAGTCCGTTCCCTATCTGCTGGCAGCGTGAAATTATGAGCTGGTAGCGGGATATTTGGATTCTTCTTGCAAAATCTTTCTGTATTTACCGACAGATATGAATAAGCGACTTGATCTACTGTTAAATAAAGATAAGTGTCCTTTTTCAATATACTAGTCTACCCTACCTTTTTACGTTTCACGATATTAGAATGCTTCTCGAAAAATCTGTCACTAATTTCCAAAAAAAATGTAGAGTATTGTATTGCGTGATTAGGATCTTAATTTTGATAAAATAATAAATATATTTAAAAGTAGAATAATTTAGAATAAACAGACTCATAGATAAAAATATAGTGTATACAATATCTACTTTTTTCTATAATAATTTGTATTAAAATACACTTATTCCTCGATTTACGCTTTATTTATTTATTAATTTAATTTTTTTTTAAATTTACAAAGGCATGGGTTTATGTGCTGACTTTCACCTACATCTGGAACCTCTCACACTGTCCATGCAGTGAGTCCTGAGTTGCTTTTTGGAGTGCACACGTGTCGTTGAAGATGTTGTCGTTTACTTTATATGTTAAAGAAACGTTAAAATTTACACGTGAATACTTACTATTCAATCGTTATATTTCAACTTTTGTTATATGCCTCAATTACGCGATATTTCTTGGAACGTATCTACCGCGTAAATTGAGGGATTGGTGTATGTAATTTCCTTATTTATTATGATAAATTCATTTCATGTACTGAGAAAAACATAAATAAATAATTAATAAGTTGTTCTTAATACTTCAACCGATAACTCTTTTCATTGAATCTAAGAAAAATTTACGCCGAAAGTAACAGAAACAATCTTTGTTTACATCTCGATGCTTCTTATCTTATCGCCTAATAACACTGTTTGCATTTTTATTCGTTCCCCACTAAAACTGCGACAATTCAGCCTCTATCTCAGTTACATATTTCACCAAGAAAAGAATTTCCCATTGTCATTCTCCGACCGGCATACATAATTTTCTTGCACTTTAGACGTATCATTGTCTCATAAGTCGTCTCGCCCGTTATAATGTTTTGACATCGATACTATATTACCATAAACGACTCGGGAATCGTGATATAGCACTTTGTAGGACTCCGTCAAAGGAATACAAATCGATCTTAAAACCCTTAGGCCGTATCTTATCCACCGAACTATACGCTGAAACTAGAATAACCGACAAGATCTGAATTCAGCAAAAGGCGACTTTGAACTTATTTTTAATACTACCATAGACGCGTTGTGCTGAACATATACATTATTATCTAATGCAAGCGGTCCCTAAAACGCCCAGAGCTATGTAGAAACATTACACGCTATTATATCGGATACATCAGTATGATTCAGGAATGTAAAGGAACTTTGAATCGCATATATCCTTATATCAAATAACCGCGTAGGTTACGAAGCCCGTGGCGTTCGTTAGATTAAAATGAGATCTAATGCGTCGTATTTTCTGGAAACATACATAGCAATATATTGCTAGAAAACTAAATAGTAGTCACTAGATAT
This sequence comes from Plectrocnemia conspersa, assembly GCF_051122295.1. Classification (NCBI taxonomy): domain Eukaryota; kingdom Metazoa; phylum Arthropoda; class Insecta; order Trichoptera; family Polycentropodidae; genus Plectrocnemia; species Plectrocnemia conspersa. Next base: position 26,070,306 of record NW_028277174.1, read on the forward strand.
GTATATAGTAATATTTTCAGAGCGATAGACTAAAGGTTAATATTATATATATATAAATATAATACATATACAAGTGTATATGTACATATTATATTTTTATATTACTGTTCATGGACTATAAATTTTATGAAATGCGTCAAAATACAAAAAATAACATATTTATCTGCTTTTTTATCATTTTTAATAAATATTTAAATGTCTGAATATCTTGAATCTACTTATTGATTAACCTGTTTATATTAGCACGATAGACCAGTGTTATATATTTTATTTATTTAGAAAAGTACCGTTGTAACATGTCATAATAATCCCAATGCGATACAATGGGGTAAATCTGTACTTTAACCTACATTTATACGATTTTTCATCGTTATGGATATTGCTCTCTTTGTTGGAGCTTTTAGTTTTAAAGGAGTCAACACTCGAGTTTTTGAATGTGCCATTTCAATTTTTGTTCTCAGCATCTGGAATGCTTTAACGCTCGTCTCACCATCAGTTAAATGATCTAAAAATGCGGCATGTTTTCGGTGCTTGTGATGGAGATATGTTGTTTCAAACGCTTATCTTCTGCCAAACATCGTTTCAAGTCGAGCTAATGCATTTTGGGTGCATTGACTGAAGTGAACAGCATTGCAAATATCTCTCAGCTCGTGACGTTCGTCAATCACTTCGATATGTACATAAATGTATTATACGTAGATAGATGATGTAGTGATACAAGTTAACAAGACGCTCAAAATCAAAATCTTGACCGTGAATAATGGATACTGTATCGCAATATCATCCAAAAATACTGTGAGCTAATCAGAATGGTAAAAATAGTTTCAAATAAAAATTGAATCTTATTTAAATTATCACTTTGCAAAGCATTGTTAATTCAGAGCAACACTATATCTCTCCTTATTTATACTAGTGTTATATAAGAGCTACCTTATATTTGTGGCATGTATTGTTATACTTTGTAATTAATATATTAGGTTGTATGTAGACTGTTACGTAGATATACCGATGCTCTTATTCTCCATGTTCAAACAGTTAAAACTAATAACATATCATAGACATCTCAAAATGGCCATCACGTAAACCCGACAACCCATCATCTCTGACGTGTATGTGACTAGTATGTGGCGTATAACGTAATTGGTTTGAAATTTACGATAATTTTTCCTGGAGAGATAAATATTGTAAAAGCACGACCGGTTTCCTTATACGCGATACAATATCTACATATATGCATAACGACCGGGTTTCGTACACTGAACGCACGTATTAATTTGCCATGTCTATAATCTAATTACAATGATATTAATGTAATGCGATAATTTTATATTTTATACCCAGATACGGCCCTGTCGATGATGACTAAAACGGTTATCGTTATGTATCGTTATTCTGTCGAATGGCGCTATACGTCTTATTGACAAATTACGATCGTGGATAAATTATAGATCCTAATTTTCGATCGTGTCAAATTAAAAAAAATGCCATGACCACGTTCGCGCCCTTTCAACAGTAACGATCTCGACACCTTTGCTCTTAGTAATCTATGGGTTGTGAGTATCGACGGCTCGTTGAAAACTCGGTAATATATGTTTATAGTAATTGTTTCAAATTGGGTGGCAGCCGATCGAAATACGTCGTGTTTTGTGTTTGATGTGTGTGACGGAGTGAATAATGTTTGAAGGGTGCTAGACATGAATTATGTGTTAAAATTAATGATATTAATAATATTAGATTGTGTATGTGTTATTTATTGATTTATGATTGACAGAGCAATTGATTCAAATAGAAATTTATATATTTTTACTCAAGAAAAAAACATTAAACAATATAGCTCTTCATACGCCACCATTTATGATTAAAGTGTTTTTTCAAAAATAGTACTTAGGAGCTAGATATTTTTTTCTACTTTTGTCTCATTTGTACATTATTTTATTGTGGCTTACTTAATTTTTAAGATAAATAGTCTATACCATATTTGCGTTAACACAGTCAGTGCGAAAGCCATCCATTGCATCATCAGAGATAGAAAGTTTGGTTTTACGCCCCTACTATTAGCTCTAAATCACACGATACTGATGTATTTTATGAACACATTTATAGAAGAAAAAAATTCTATAAATATTTTCAAAAAATAAACCGGAATATATCAAACGTATATCCATATCGTAAACGCAAATTATGGATAATGATGAAATGGATAACTCTCTAACTGACTGTGTTAACGCAAATATAGTGTAGCTTTTATTTAAAAACTAAAGTTTGAATTATATTGTATTAGAGCAGAGGTTATAGATTTTTTCTGTTATTACCTTAGAAGGGTTGCGAAGTCAGTCTCGCTGCTCCTCTAAAATGTATCTATGATCTGATTCTCAAGACATCATCATTTCCTGATCTATGGAAATGCACAAAAGTCACCCCTATTCATAAAAAGGGTGACAAATTATATATAAAGAATTATAGACCAGTTGCAGTGTTGTCAGCTCCTGCTAAATTATTTGAAATAATTATTCATAAATATCTCTATAATCACTTTCGGCAAGTCTTGTTCGTCCTGCCCGTTCCACTGTTACTAACCTTCTGTCGTTCACCAAAACGGTGACAACTTCTCTCGATGCGGGAATTCAAGTAGACGTCGTGTATACAGATTTTGAGAAAGCCTTTGACAAAGTTTGTCATAAGTTATTATTAAAAAAATTGTCGAACCTCGGTTGCTCGGATAATTTAACTCGGCTATTCTAGAGTTATTTAAGCAATCGTAGACAGTTTGTAACCTATGGTGACCGATTGTCGAAAGAATATTTTACCTCTTCGGGGGTTCCTCAAGGATCCAATCTGGGCCCTCTGCTTTTTGTGTTATTTATTAATGACATAAATACAGCAATTACAAATTCATGTTTTCTTCTGTACGCAGATGATTTAAAATTATATAAATGCATTCGATCTGTTGTGGACTCTCTCTCTACAAAGTGATTTAGACTCTCTATGGAAATGGGCTTACGTTAACCGTCTGCCCTTTAGTGTCGGAAAGTGCCATACTGTGTCATTTTCTTGATCCCGTTCGCCATCAGCTTATTTCTACCATCTCGGTGGTAACATTTTGAATAGAAAAACTTCCACTAAAGATCTCGGAATCACTTTCGAGAGCAACTGGAGGTTCTCTCTACACATACACGACGTCTGTGATAAATCTTTCGAGATGCTCGGCTTTGTTATGAGGAATGCCTTTCACTTTGACGAGCCGTCAGTTATTCGCATCCTTTATGACACCTTACTTCGTAGCATTCTTGAATCGGGATCTATAATTTGGAATCCCCGAATAACCAAATATTCCCGTTTAGTGGGAAAAATTCAAAAAAGGTATTTAAGATACCTTTCCAAATGACATTTGGTTATTATCCGTACATATATCCCAGCGCCTTTCTTTTAGGAGCGTGGGATATGATTCGCTGAGCTCTCGCAGGAAATTGTATGTCGCTAAGCATTTTTTCAAATTACTAAAAGGTGCTGTCGACAATCCAGCTATTCTCGAAGAATTCCAGTTTTGGGTTCCGGAACATTTTCGAGAATCACGATCGCGTCCTCTTTTGATGACCGTTAGGGCTAGGACGTCTGCACTTGCCGACTCGCCTATAGCTGTGGCCATCCGGCTCCTTAATACGCTGGCATTACATATTGACCTTTTTAATGTTAGCTACGAGGAGCTGATCCAGTTTGTATCATTTCATTTTGATATTTTATAATTTTTTGTTATGTTTATTATTTTTAAGTATTGTTCTATTTATGTATATATACGTTTTTTTTTGTTTTGTAAATTTGAAATTTGTTTTCGACCATCGTGGCGCATTGGGGTAACCTGTTAGGCCACGATGGTCTTAATTTAATCTAAAAAATAAAAATAAAAATAAAAATATACTCCCTCAATTATATATTTTTTTTTAAGAAATAGTTTCTTCATATATTTATATGTATAATATGGTCTACTGCAATAATAACTATTTTTCTTTGTGCTTTTGAGCTTTTTTTATGTCAAAGAAATTTAGTGTAAAATCAAGTTGTTGCAAAATGCAGTAGTTTTTTATGAATGCTGTAAAAATGGGTTCTATTTTTACAGCAGAATCTTTTTATTTATAAAAAATACGCAATCAATAAAAACGAGGCACCAGCTGTTTATTGATATATAATATTTGAAACATACGTAATATCAATAGCTTATGCCATGTGCTATAATTTATTTAGTCAGTTGGACGCTGGAAGAGCTTTTTGATACAAAGTTTTATTGCATAATTATAAATTATACTCGAATGAAAAATAATCTAGATTAATCCAAAATGATTGTATTAAATACTCGGAATCTTTGTTGGTGCCTTTTAAAATGTCTGAGTCTCTCTGGTCGCCTATTTTATACGTATGTATATTCTTTGTAGCTTTGATGAATAAAATAAAAGGCTTTTTTAGATCAATGGTACTGTTAAACCATATGTATCAATGTGAAAAGAATGTCTTCCGGGTGAACCTTTATGAGCGTAACCATTGTGATCGCTTTGCAATGATACTAAATACCTTTGTTTGACGTGTGTCTCAAAGATCTACGTGCTGCGGTTAAGTATTTTTTTTTACAAAAAATACTTATCGCACTAAGTAGCTATATTTATTTATGTATCGCTTCAAGTTCTTAGGTGTTCCGAATATTACAATTTCTCTCGAATACCGCTTTTTACTAAATAATTATTTAGGTACTCTAGCATTAGTTAAAAATGAATAAAACATATATCATTGCTTCCCAGACTCAGTTTAAGTCTAATAATCTTACCTAATCGTATGTCCTAATTTTTAATCTCCGTTATAACGTATTGGGTTGACGTTTGTAATAGTACAATAATAGTATTTCAAAACAAAATTAAATATCACAAACACAATGCTCATATTTCCTAATACATATGACGTAATGACAAATAATATCGGGTGAAATAAATATTTTCGTTCAAAATATGAAACTAACAAAACTATTTATATTGATATATATTAATTTGGCACTTAATTTAATATTGGTAAATACTAGTTCTACAAAAAATGTGCATATTTTAATAAAAATAATACTCAAACGCATTTTTTTAGTAACGAGTATGCTCTGATAATACTTAATTCTGCTACTTTAAAAGCAGAGTTTAATACCTAAATTTTTATTAGTTTAAAGTACGCAATATATTAAAAAATATAATAAAAAATCAATTAAAAATGTTTTTTTTTATAATTTTTTTAAGGCATAATGTCAATTGCATATCTAAATACCATAACTAATGATACATTTTTAATAATCGTGTAATTTTGCATTTATTTGGATTATTTTGTATTTGTATTTGTGGCAAAAATCTTGTACAGCGTAGTATAAATATGTTCTTGGTTATTAATCCAGGAACTATTTTTTAGCCTTGGAACCCAATAATAATCTTTATTTGACTCAATTTTTTTCATCTCCAAACAAATTATAAATTACAATGCGCATCACAACCAACGGCGATAAATGATGAATTATGACAATTGATTCGCTGGCAATACAATCTAAATTTGCATCTTGTCACGGTCGTCGAAATACTTTTCATCTGCAACTTGACCCGTCAAAAAGCATTCGAGGCTGTGTGTATTAATAAGCAATTTATTGTCAAATTGGCGAATGCAATTGGTACATTTTTTTATCTCCGTCTTAATTTGACCGCCGGCGGCGGACGCTATGTTTCTCTCTTCTCTCTTAAGATTCGTCACGCCACGTAAAGTGCAACACTTTAATCCGATCGTGTGAGATGCGATTTTTTCTTTACACGTCCATTACTCGATTATTGATGGCTCGTTTCGCAATTGACCTCCGAGGGCAGAGGTGCATTTGTAACAAGGGGGTGAACGCAAACCAAATTGCCGTATTAAAGGGCATTACACGCTAATCAAAGTGATTATTCGTAAATACAAACATTAAAAGATCAAAAAATTGAGAACAGCTATTAAAAGAGGTATATTAACGTGTTTTTGCATTTAAACCCTTTAATAATAGATAGCCGATAATAATCGAAAATTACTATAGCTCTAGATCAGTCATACTCAATTTTTTTCCTCTGGGCCAAATACAGATGTTTGCTATATTAATGTAATATAATGGAAAAAATTACTATAAAAATACAGTAAATTATTGCAAATACTACATATTATTCTTAAAATAAACCTTTAAAAAACACATACCATCTATGATGTTGGCTTAATTGACAACAAGGCTTCTGTAAAGTAATGGTTCTCTTACCCAATGATTAAAATATTCTGAATTCTTTCTTCGTTAATTCGTAAGATGTTGGTTTTCTTATACTCTATAAAGTTGAAAGATTTTTTTTTCTTTAATTGTTGCGCCAATGATAAATTTTCATTTTCTTCAATGGTATCTAATGATTTAATTGAGTCGTTAGGGTTCTTAATACCAATAAATAATCTGTAAATAATTTCTTTCCCCATTTTACATATTTCTGCTTTTGAAAAATCACTAAATAAGTCATTATTTTTTGACTAGTGAAAGATTCTGGTTTTTGCAAATATTTAATTGATGACATCAATGTCTGGTTTCTTCGATTAAATAATTTTTCTTTATTGCCCGTTTAAATTTCGAGCTTAGCTCAGAATTGATACTTTCCAATTTTTTAACAACAATTTTAAGACCCCTTCGGCTGTCAATAATAATCTTGAGACAATTACCAATAATCGTGAGACAATTGGCAATAACAATATAAAAAAACCTTTTATATTATCGAAAATACAGAATATCCCTAAAACATTTTGAATTCTGCCGATGACCATGCATAATTTATTCTTACCGGAGCGGGTTCTTAGATCACCAAAGAAAAGATAAAGCCGCCGGCCGGTTAGAGTTGCAAAAAAAAATGTAGCCGGTTGCAAAAAAAATGTGGATCATCTATCGAAAAAGTATGCATTTTTAAAACATCTGTCACGAACATTTTAGAAAAAGTTTCTTATCTGACTGTCTTTTTTTTTGCTTAAGCAAAATTAAGCAATTTGTAAGAAAATTTCCGGTATTCCCAGACCCCTTGAAAGAAGTATACATATTAGGCATGAACCCGCCTTTACTTATGCAGCGTTATTAAAAAGGCAGGGGTTGTAAACCTTTTAAAATAATTCGTACAAATTTAATTTTATAAAATAAAAAAATGCTTTATAAAATTACACGAGAAATGAGACATTTTTCTCGAGAAATAACTCTCTATATAAAACACTAGTGTAAAGTGTAAGATACAGGGACGTCATATGGGGAGGGCAGGTCGGGTATTCCCCTCCCCTCTTGAATTTTCCCAAAAAAATGCACGTCATTTGATAAAATACTATGAATTTAAATAAAATGCAAATTTAAAAAAATATTGTTTTTTATATTTGGATTGCCCCCCCCCTTTTCGGAAAAAGCGGGAAGGACGTTTAAGAAAATCTAAAAAAAAACAGTTTTTTAAAAATATTTTTAAAATATGTAATTTCAGTAAAATCAAATCAGAATTCATCAGTAGGTGCAAACAGTAGTTTTACCAGTGAAAATATATTTTATCTAGCAAGTTATATTATTACTAGCGAAGTTCAAATACGTTTTCACCAGTAGATATATATTTTTACTAGTGAAAATATAATTTTATTGATAAGCGCTGGTGAAATTATATGCTGCTCTATAATGTATATGAAACTCAATTTGACAGTCGCGAAACGTCTATTTGCTGCTCAAACCCAAACCTAGTCTTTTAGAAATGTTATTAGGTCAAGTCTAAAATACAACCAAAGTCAACTCACCTCTTACAGACAGGCATTGCTCGATAGCATAGTCCGTATTTCGTTTTTACACTAAATATGATAGCTAACATTAGCAATATTACTATGAACTTCTAATATAAAAGGGCTGATCAAAGTATATTCAAAGCGAATTTTGGTCAATAGGAGATCGCAAAAACAATTATCACTTCTCAGAAGGCAAAAATCCACGTCAAAAGCAATAAAATCGTGTCGGCGCCGTCGCAGTGGGAACGCTCGGTAACGAGCGTTCCCACTGCGACGGCGACGGCACGATTTTATTGCTTTTGACGTGGATTTTTGACTTCTGAGAAGAGATAATTGTTTTTTGCGTTCTCCTATTGGTCAAAATTTGGTTTATATGTGCTTCATTTAATTCTCAATTAATGAAAATCGTAATATTGTAAAAAATAGTTGTTAATTAAATTGTAGCTTTTTATTTTATATCATATAATATTCACGTAAAAATTAGAAAATAAAATGTTAAGTAGATTATCAATCGCTTTTTAAACATTATTTTTTTTTAAATGAAAAAAAATATTTGCTAACTCACAAAATCTTTGTGGGCCGCAGGTTGAGTATCGCTGCTCTAGATAAAAGTAACTACTGTAGCTGTAAGCTTTTTAATTTAAAAAATCAACAATCTTCAGATATATTTACCTTTCAATGTTTAATTTATTTGCGAAGAAATAAAAAATCAATTATGAAATTTGCATACAAATTACCATTAATACATTGTTGTTCGGCGAACATAAATATGTTTTTTACATTTTGCATAAATTATATAATATATTTTAGTTCCAGAAATATTACCTCATTTTGCAAATACATAAAATACAACATGGCATAATATTAGACAAACAGTTTTTTGCTAACTTGTATTATTATAATATTAGAATGACCTTTTTAGCTAATTTATTGTCTATATGTTTTTTAATTAGGACATGAAAAATATTATACAATTTTGTTGCTATTTATATAGTCAATTAAATTAATATATTTATTTTAGATAATAATAACATTTTTGTTATATTTTTATAAATTAACTAAAACAGAGGTCTAACTCGTATTTAATTTTAATTTATTTTATTTCAATCTATTATATCAAATAAAATAACTGTCTAATAGTTATTTGAATCGTTTAAAGTTAGTATATAATATATAGTGAAACTTACCTAAAACGTTTCATTTTAAAGCATGTGTAATTTATTCCCATATTTTCAACAAATTTTCCTGAACAAGATTATAGATAATATTACTATTTGTTTTATTTGATTTTTATCTGCGTCACTTTTAAATAGGATCTATGCTTCTAAGGTCTCGTTTAATCATCCTTCTGCTACTAAAATACGCACATCGAAAAACAATGAACCAAAATAAAAATAGATCAAGTATCATCATCACAATGGTCGTATTAAAATCGTGCTCGACACTCTCCGTTGAGGTTTAACTTCTTCATTCTCTCGTTTTATTTTACATGTATTGTACCTTTCGTTTTATTTTAACGTCTAGTTTGTAAAGCCGACAACTCGTACCTGTAATCTGGCGGCCAACAAAAGACTTGCCCCGGAGACGAGATACAAATTAATCCCATAAACGGACAGCTGTAACAATACAAAAAGGCCGCGGTGTGTGCGTTGCATACTTATACACACACACTGTGTGTAATGTGGCATCAAAAATATATAGGTATTGAAGTGTGTGGCGTATCCCTTGTATCCCACTTTGATCATCGACGATAACCCGTGGATAATGCGCCTTATTGATCGAATACCTTTCGCAGCTTAGGGGTTTATATCAAAGATGAGGATCGATAAGGCTTTTTTATTTTTTTTATAAATAAGCACCTAATGATGTAACAAATATAACTATGCATTGAGTTGTTTGAAAAATAGTATTATAAATATCCCAAAATAGCCAATGCCACATTGTCCGCCATCTATCTCAATTTACACAATTGCAACAGTCACGGGCATGCAAAAGGTTGGCCGCCGATGATTTCACGAGCACACTTCGACCCAGTTATGTCTCGTTTTCAATAAGGTTCCATTAAATCATTTATGTATCAAGTGGCAATTATTTAATGATCGGAGGTGTCAATGAAATGGAAAATGATACACTCGCCGGTTGCAATTTCAATTCAACCTAATTGTCACCAGATCGGGTCGAGTACACGTAACGTCACCTATTAATACGACACTTAAGGATGACGAGGACATGGTGAGGTTGCGTGGAGCTCCAACAGAAAAGATTTTTTAATTAATCACGTGCTCTTCAACCCCGCGCGGCGTTCAACGGGTTAAGACTACTCCCGTTATTAAGAACGACTCATTAAGAAGTCAATCTCAATTAGCACGAGGCGGCCGCCACGATCGAAATAAAGCGAGCCCGCCTTCGATTAATGACTTAATAGCTTTCCATCTTCATAAACCTGAGCGATGACAACAAAGGATATGACTAGATCGAAAGCACTACACCTAACTCTGAAATCTCGATTTACTTGGTAAATTAGTTTTGCGAAATTGGTGTACGAATGACGAGGGGCTCAACTTAAATTAACTATACGCCCTAGTTTCAGATTTGAATAGTCGTATCAGTTTAATTTTAGATTGATAAAATTATAAAATATAATAATAAATTTTATTGATCTAGATTTAATTACATATATACAATAATGGCTACATCACAATGATCACAATATAGCAACTGCAGTACTTGAGATGAGAACAAATCTTTATTATCCAAAAAATGGTTAAAAAGTCAGATAACTGTGTTTATTGCGGAGTTGTCTAATACTCTTTTTCATGTATGCGGTATATCTAAAAATACTCAGTAAATAGGTGGTACACAAAAACTAGGTGTTTATAGAATTCCTGAATGGTTAATAATTCTTATCAACAAATCTAAGAAGTGGAATTATATCCCAGCATACCTTGTAGAATTTTTTTGCGAAATAAAAATTCCCCCAAAAACAGATATCTATACTATATAAGGCGCATATCACAAAACAAATCCCAACATTTTTATAGCTTTACTGCATAAGTATGATAAAGCATACTGTTCCCCATTTTATAATAAAATTTAAGAGGTGTTCTTACTCTAAAATAAGACATGGAATAACACTTTTAATGCTCGATGGTAATATATTTAATGCGCGAATGATATATTTTTAATGCGCGGATGACCATGCATATTTTTTATTTTCAAGTTTTTTTTAATCCTCAATGGAATCAATTTTAAAAATTACTTTGAGGACAGCATCGTAAAATTAGATTTTTAATTTAAAAAAAAACTTTATTTTTATTTTTATTAAGCGTAAGAAACAATTATTCTCTGCGAAGATTTTAATCTCTGCTCGAAATTTGCAACTTCTTCTACCAGGAATAAAATCAAAATACATTTTATATACATAGTTTTAATTTTAAAAAATACTTACATAAATATTTGTATATTTATATACATGTAGTGATCTTATAATATAGTATACATATATTATAAATATGTATAAATTTGCTCTGCAAATTTTATATTGTATAAGTGCGGAAAAAACCTTTCAGCAAAATAATCTAATAAGCGATGGATCTGAAAGCCTGCATCTATATTTGTAAAAAAAAAAACAACCTTACGTAATAAATATATTGTACATTATTTTCCCTTAAACATAGATTTAATCAATAAAAATAATTAAAATACATTATCTTATTTCATCATAACTGCATTTTTAAACAACTCAATCGTAAAATATTTTTAATCCTTTGAGTAGTAAGTTAATTTATACACATTTTAATATATATTCCATTATTATTTTTCTTGTTATTTATTTAATTTTATAGTTAATTATAGAAACAAATCAATGACTCTAAACGTCTTATTGCTTTGAATTATTTTAAATATTTTTTATATAAATTATTCGACTTTATTGATTTTTTTGTATCAATTCAGAGGCTTTTTTATAAAATTAATATAAAATAATTTTTGATATGTTAATTTATTTGTATTATAATTTATAGATATCATTAGCATTAATTAAAATTATAATGTGTATCGTTTATGAATTCTTCAATTATAAATGTAAATATATAACTATCAGAGGTACATCAAAACAGCGTAAGATCGACCAACGTACATGTACAGCCATACTCCTCGAAGGGTTAATTAAACATTTTTCTTAGTAATCCATTGATTACCATCTTAAATAAAATTAAATCGCAGCTCAAATTAATATATTCCGTTTTTATGTTTATTATAGTTAAAAAGCATTGCATAATTAGGCGGTTATGAATAAAATTAATTACATAATGTAAAACCGATCTATTATTCATATAAACCCTTTCCAAAATTCTTGATTTGATTTAAAATTATGCTTGTAATAATAATAAATTATTTTTTATAATAATATAAATATAATAAATTGTTATATTAGTATGATTATTCAGATTAATTTATTCTGCAAGTAATCATTCGTTGCAATAATGTACATACATATAATGTTTCTCTAGTTAAACAATATTTATTGTAATTAACAAATAAAATATTAGACTTACGTTAATATTTTTCTTTTATTAATAAATAAACAGCTTACACCCCGAGGTTTTTTTTGCCGTACTGTGCTTATAATAATGGCTAACAATTATCTATTTTAGTAAATTTCCTATAACTTGTAAACTTATTAATATATTTTATTGAAATTTAAATGATTTGTCGCAAATATGTATTAAGCATTTATCTATTAAAGTATATGACGCATTCAGGTATTCCACACAGATATAAAAATGCATTTTATAATTGAAGGAATGCAATATATTTAGGTAATTCTGAACTATCGACTGAAACGCACAGCAAAAATTGCTCTTCTCTCAGTGATATTTTGTGATTGTGATTTTAATTAAGAAAAATATTAATAATTACCCCAAAATGGGCGAAAGAGATGAAATATTTTTGTAAAAAAATTAAGACGCGTTGTCCAACACCCCCAGTGATTGTGAATATAATGCGAAAGTGATTCTAATTTAAGTGTACGTGAATATATACCGGGTGTAATGAATTTATTTTCATTCAGTGATGATGAGTGTGTTAGTGATATTATGCCAAAAGACTGGAGTGAATTTAATCAAGATTCCAGAGAACAAGTTTTTCCCAATAATAGTGAAAGCATCGAAGAAGTGGCCAATTTATTTATTGGCGACGATTTGTTCTAAATAATAGTTTCGGAAACAAATTTATATTATCGGCAAACATCTCACAAATGCAAATATATAGAAAAAATCGCACAATGAAACGATGTGACAGTAAGTGAACTGAAAAAGTGGTTTCTGGTTTACTTATTATAATGGGTATAGTTCATAAGTTCAACAAACCCCATAATCCAGACGCCGATACTTCGAAAAACTATGTCAAGAAATGGATTTAAACAAATTATAACTTTTTGCATTTTCAAAGCAAAACTTTTCCATGGATGAGGAACAGAATTTTGTGAAACAAACAGGAAAAATAAGGGTCTGCAAGAATCTCAAAAATATAAAAGAAAAGCCCCTACGGATGAAACATGGCAGAAAAGGTAAAACAATTATAAACAAATAAGAAAAGAGATTTCAGAATGATATCTACTTTTTATAAGTCATGATAGACACGTGGAAAAAACAGAACCACTGGTCTTACAATATATAAAAGCATCTGACTGTAATAAAAATTTGAGGTCTTAATCGCGCCAATCTATACCTATATAAATATAATATATTCTAATATTTCAAAAAACAATAGAATAAACAAAATATTTTGTTTTTTCGTTTATTTCAATGCGCATTGTTTTATTTGTTCAGTGTCTATCAAAATTTGAATCGTAACAGTTAAATTAAATTCAAAGGCTTTCGTTTGAGTAAGGCTAAAGGATGGATGCAGAATTCAGTGCAATCTATCGATTCAGAAAACATTTCAACAGTTTTTATCACATCCTGCCGTGCCCGTGCTGTCGATCCACCAGAAAGGCTTTCGGATAAGCTAAAAAACCATTAACCAATAAAAATAAAAAGTGAGGAGAAATATGTGAGAGTGAAATATAGTGTTTGTTCTGTACATGGAATAAGGAATGTGCAGAAGTTGTGAAATGTTTTTATAAGTATCAAAAAATGTGAATAGTGTAAATAATAAAAATAAATATGAATAGTGATACAGTGTTATAAGTGTAATGGTAAAAATAAATGTGTTGTATACCAGTAGCAGTTGTAAGCAGAAAAAGGACGCCGAAAAATTTGGTGAGTGCAAATTATATTATATTAGAAACGGATATTTGTTATAAATCGTTTAGAAGCTTTTAAACATACATATTATTAAATTATAAATAACTGGTTTGTAACCTTCGCAACTATTATCAATATTAGGAATGAAAAATACATATTTATTCGTTCATGATTTTATTCCTCAGAGATTCTTTGAAGTGCAATAATTTTAATTTTACAATAAACTAGCTTTAGCTTTAGTAGCTCTTCTCCCTGGTTTCTTAATCTGTGAATCATTGCGGTTTTCCAAACTGTGAGAAAATTTCATAATAACAAACCCTGTAAAAATGTTTGTAAGTTAATAGATGATATTTTTTGGAAGTCCTTTGATTACTGTGTTATCTAATTTATTTAGATATACAGTAACGATTTTACTTTTTAATTTTACAATAACCTACATAATTTTAGGTCAAAAAACTTTGGTAATTGATGTACTATCAACCGGGATGTTTCGATTTCTTTTGATTGGTCTTATGTTTACCTAGGCAGACAGTTTGACCCAAAATTTATTTCTGTTCAAGATGTGAACATAAAATATTATTTTTTATATGAAATAAATAATTATGGTTCACACATTTTATAAAAAAATTCACGTGCCCCAAAAAGGCAACGTCTCATTGCATTGCGTCGCAATGGGATAAGACAACTATTTTCACAAAAAAATTTAAGTCTGATTATCATATAGAGGCAAATTTGGTGGTATCCTAGTATTTTTTTAATAAAAGGATACCATTATTTATAATTGAGGAAGAGATGCTAAGTTTTGGTTTACGCCTCTACTATTAGCTCTAAAGCACACGATACGGACATGCGTTCGATATACTTATCATTACTCCTGTTTATATTTTAAGCAAATTTATAGAAATTAAAATCATTACTATATTTTTAAATTAATCTGAGTATGATAAGTATATCGAAGGTGTATCCGTATCGTGTGCTTTTTTGCTAATCGTAGAGGCGTAAATCCAAACTTGACATCTCTTTCTAAATTATGCATAATGATGAAATGGATAGCTCTCGAACTGATTGTGTTAGCGCAAATAGAGTGTAGCTTATATTAAAAAACTAGAGCAGAGATTGGAAAAAATTCAGCTATTATCTTAAAATAAATTTGCTCAGATTAAAAATTACTCACTCGAGTTAAAAGATAAATATTTAAAGAAAAATAGTTTCTTTATAAATTTATATGAATAATATGGTTTACGGTAATAATAACTATTTCTCTTTATGCTTTTAAAAAATGATATTGTTACATTTATGAATTTTGATGTCAAAGTAATTTAGTTTAATAAAATCTTCGTTCTACATTTATAGAATCTTTTTCTTAATTATTAATAATTATGAAAAATATAATTCTCAAACTGAATGTGTTAACGCAAAGAGAGTATAGTTCTTATTATTAAACCGGTAATTAAATATTATTAATTATATTACATTGTTGTAACAATTCGTGTAGTATGCTTACTTATTACAAAAGAAAGAATAAAATATTCTAAATTATAATTGAAAATACATTTTTAATACAAATTTATCATTTAATAAAAATATTATTTTTTCGGAACTAAAACCGAAACCGAATCGATATTTTTTATTTAAACCGAAACAAAATCGAAATGAAAAAATCGGTTCGAAGCTTAATTTAAAAAAAAATAGCATAATTCAATATCCTTGACGCAATTTAAGTTAGTATGTGTAATATTAAAAATATATACAAACAAATTGGAAGACTAAAACAAATTGGCAAACTATTTTTTTAATGTCCAGATTGTAAATATTTTAGACTCTTTTAGAAATTAAAGTTAGGTTACAAAACGTCATTTCTTTTAATTTTTCAAAGGCAATATAAGGGTCATATATATTTTCTTGTAATTTTAAGTTAAATTCCTATACAAATACTATTATATCTGCAGCAAAGGTTAATTTTTAAAGCCATTTAATATTTGATAAATATAGCTAAGAGCGGTTTTTTTTGTTGAAAATTATTTTTAACAAATTTCAGTAAATCTTTAACATTACTAACCTATTAAGCTGCTGTATGATAGAGCGAGTCAGTGTATTCGGCTTCTGTTTCTAATAAAAAGAGTCACGGAACTGACGACGGTTAAATCCACGAATAAAAAAAAAGTTTACCACTGACATAACTGGTTCAATAACACATGAGAAATTGAGATGTTTTCCACACAGTACCTGCTGGTGAAAAATATAATAAATAATCAAAGGCTATGAACACTTTGCTATTCATATGCCTGATATTTTATCCAAATAAGCCTTAGCCGGTTCCTCGTATATTTTTACCACCATTTGATGTGATAAATTAAGTGGATTTTACTTCAGAATGTATTTTGTTAACATTTTCTCAATTTCATTAAAAATATTTTTATCTGTAGTTGTTCCATGCAGACTATTCATAGAAGCTTATTTTTAAGTCATTGCAAACAAAGTATTGACTTTTTGAATAAACAATAAAGTGTACGTCGCGGCTTTCTTACAGAGGCGCCACTATAACAAAAGAATCATGGGTTTAAAATTTACAATAATAATTCAATGTGATGCAAATCAGTAACTTACTTGAAAAATCCTAAATTAAGCGTGGCGTTGAAAGTTAAAAAAGTAAAGGCAAAATAATCATTTGCTATTAAATTGGCTATTGATGTTACGCACAATGTACTTAATACTAGCAACTGTTGCAAAAATCATATACGACTTTATGAATTCACCATCGGTAAATGACTCCCTTTCATTAGTTAATAAATTAACTACTCGTGAACTGACTTTAGTTATAGCCTCATTTTCCTGACTTATTTTTGCGAAAAAAATTAGTTGTAATAAAAAATTCCGTTTTAAATTTTTCAACATTTCTGATCGTTGCTTTTCTGCGAGTTGTAAATATAAGCATCATGCTTTGTCATCTAATTCGATAAAAAATAATTCATAGTCCGCACTTACATTTAAAGTCCACTAGTCTCTTATTTTCTAGCTTGGACAGTGAAATGTTGAATATCAACGGATAATAAAATGAGAATGAATTATTGCAAAAAACGTTACACAGATCACTGAAGACGCTCTAGAATTACAACTGCGTAATGTCACAGTGAAATGTGAAGCAATAGGAGCACCACATATGTCATGTCTCGCAACTCGCCGACCGTTCCATCATAATGCATACTTTAAAGTAAACTTTTTTAAAAACTTTTAAGTTTTTGAAAATATAAAATTTAACCTTAGCTCGCAGGCCGGATTAAAATAGGCTACAAGTAGTTTGCCAATCTCTAGTCTAGAATTGTTTATTGTAATTTTCACCTAAAACAAATTAGAGTTCCGTTATTATTTTTCATATCATAATTACAATTAATAGTATAAGAGTTTTAATCTTATATATTAAAATATCATAGTTAAATTTCTCTGCCGCGTTTTGAGTTAGTGTGTGTAATATTAGGCATAAATATATATTGAACACTCAACCGCTCGAAAATAAAAATGGATTCACGCAAATATTATTGCAATTCTGACACGTTTCACTATGACGAATCAGTGTTTATTGTTTATTACTCACGTGTGTTTACTTTCGTCTTTGAAATGTGCAATAAATTGTTTAAGTAACAACGGCTCGTTGGTCTAGGGGTATGATTTTCGCTTCGGGTGCGAGAGGTCCCGGGTTCAAATCCCGGACGAGCCCAGTGTTTTTTTTTGTTTTTTTTTCCCTCAAAATTAACCAATAACTTTATTTGTCTTTATATATGCTCTCAGGTAAGAGCGACCGGTATTCGATGAGGGTTAAATAAAGTACACGAGTTTATGTGGGACGACGGGCTTCGCCCAAGGTGTCCATATCGCCATTACGTTATTGAGTTATAAATTGTGTCGGATTAATTGCTTTCGACCCGAGGTAGCGATACCCCCTCGCGTGACCGGACTCGGTAGCATCTCAATCTGATTGTCAGTCAAAAGAGTAATCTTCTCCGTGCCGGGTATAAAACATAAAAGCAACAGGGATGTGTGCAACCGGTACCGTTGGGTACCGACTTAACGCGTGTTATAATATACGTTGTAAATAAATTGCATTTTTGAAGTAGGTGCTTAAAACTTAATTTGGATTGGATTTTTATTAAAATCAGTTTTGTACAAAAAAAATTTTTCAAAAACTTTTTTTTAATATACATATGTATACATATGTACATCTACTTTTGCGTTGCTGAATTGTGTAATTTATTGAGCTTATTAAACAACAAGAGAACAGTTCTGTACATGTAGTTCATTTGCGGTACCAGTATCGGGCGGCGATGTTTAGTGCGAAAATATCTGCGTTGATCCAAAAATCGATATTAATATAGAATAGGCCTCGTGGTGAGATAAAAAAAATAAACCAATCGAATTAAAACAGAAAGAATTATTTTCAAAAAACTGCCGCCACCTCTCCAAAATTAACAGGGCAGTATCGTAAAATGGAAAACTAGCGTTAAATTCCTTGGCTTACACCTGGACTTCGAGTATAAATTTAATAAATATATTTTCGAATTTGGCTCTATAGATCTTGCCGTCATTGCGGCCATTATACCGATATTTAATAAAAAAAAGCGCGCTTTTAAACCAAAAATTTATTCTATAAATAATTATTTAGGGCCATTTTAATATATGCTTGTCCGGTGTGAAGTAACACCAGTGATAATATATTTTTTCTAAATTGCAAGTTATTCAAAATAAAGCTATAAAAATAATATATACTTTTCTTAAGCAAACAGGCTTTAAAATTAAATAAAAATTAGAAGACCTTAAAATCAGGATCTAAAATAAATAATTTCCGCCCAATCATTAGCAGCATACGTTTTAATGGAATGGAAAAAAGCTATATAGCTTATTTATATAATCGGAAAACTTAGACCTTCAATGGTTGCTATCAAGTAACACCAACCTGCATATTTAAATCTTAAAACTTTAATGGCCAAATTTCCCTTTGAAGTCCTAAAATAACTAAAAACTAGGAATTTCATTATTAATACAAACAAATATAAGTAAGAGCGAAACGGCGAAAATTTCAAGCAGCAAAAATTCTAATCATAGATGATCAATATATATAGAATATAGAATACGTCAATGTATATAAAAAAAATAATGTCTGTATATAACAGGTGTTTATGTGATTTTAAATAAAAATATTTTACACTACAATACAAGTACAAGAAAATAAATTATATTAGTAAAATAAAAATATTTTACAATTATATTATATTACATTGGTATAATTACATTTTCTATAATTACACAAATGCTTACTTAAAAATAAAGAAAAAAATAGAGCATGTTCAGAATTTTTGCTGTTTGTAATTTTTGTTGCTCAATTTTCGTATAAAGTCACTAAAATTTTTAAGGGTTTTCAAATTAATAACAAAATCACTAAATCAATAAGAAAAAATATACATCTGTTGTATATGATGATTTAATTCGCAAAATTATTTTATGGGATATTTCAAGTAGCAAAATTAAAGAAAAGCGATCTTAGAATCGAAAGATTAGATAAGACACCAATTAAATACTGGTATTCAATTTAATTGCTTATCTTTTGAAACTCGATAAAATAGTCTGATAAGGCCCTACAATTCCGTTTAATTAGTTTATTACAGGCATTTAATAAAATATTTTTAAAACTAATCCAATTGCCTTAAAATTATTCTCTGAGAAGTACAAACAGTTCGGCTTTCGCCAAAACCACTCAGCATTTTAATGTTAGATATAGAAAAGGCTTTTAGCACGTTATAGCATGACTGTTAGATTCTCAAACAAATAATATTTTTAATTATCTGCTACAATTCTAAAGGTTATATTTAGAAAGTAAAAGCTATGTCAGTTCTCTAAATAATGAACACTTGATACCGTATAAAATTCCAGCTGTAGTTTTTCAGGATAGTTGCCAAGTCCTATTTTTCGTTATTTTATATACGATCGATATCCTAAAATTAAAAAAATACGCTTTTATCTACATACGCTGACAATACAGCTATTTTAACGAGTGCTAACAGAATTATACCAATGACGAATAAATTATAGAAATCTTATATAAACTTCAATAAATATTTTGAGAAATCGAAAATGATTTATATGAAAACAAACAAACATTGCGAATGTTTTATCGGTATGTAGTTTTAAACTAAAACTTCTCGCATATATAATATATGTATCATATACATTATAGGTAAATAAATGAAAATCTAAAATTCCAATATGAATTACCTACGTTATTAATTATTAATACCTCAAAGCTTTAAATGTAAAGTTGAATAATAATTACTCTTCAATTTATAATATAATATGAAAATATTTTATATTCAATCATGTAAAATTATAACAATGAAAGACGCTAAGAAAGTTAAAGAATATTTGATGAGGATAGTAAAGTGTCTCAAGTTAATACATGAATAGCTAAGTGACTTTTCTTAAAAACACATATCTTCTACATATCATATTTTAAAGTCACAATTTTACTTAAGATCGTGATATATTGCCATATAATTTTATACATGTTATATTTAATATATCCCATATTGAAAATAAATACAAATAAATCTTCCTTCTTATTGTAATATTGAATTAAAAATTATTTATAAAAAAATAATAAATAATTGTATTTTGAAACAATACTGTACATTAAAAAAATACAGTTCACAGAGATTAAAATTATGACGAAATAGAAAGTTTATTTAATTTTAATTTTATACTGCAAGGTCCAATTCAGATTGTTCGTTATAGTGAGAACGAGCGGTTTTATGACTAACACGTGAAATTAATCGTGATATCTCACCTATGTAACACTAACACAAAGTCAAAAGTCACAAAGAGTCATGTATGCAGAGCAGATGGACTGCCAAACTTGTGCAATGCCGTGTTTAGCCAATGAATCTAGATAAAGTGCGATAAATAGGCCGGAGAATTTTGGCAAGACAAAGCACGTGCCAAGATCGCTAGTCTAAATTAACCAATCGAAATTCCCACATAGGCAACTTTTTTCTCGGGCGTATATATTTTTAAAAAGTTAGTGAGCTTTTACAGTGTGTATTCTTAGATCAGATTAGATCACCGACAACAGTAACGAAGTGCAAAGGGCTTAATGATATACGAAAGGCAGCAAAACAATGAGCGAGTGCGCAAAGTTCGCGTGATGATATGTATCGTTACTCCATTAACGTTAACATTAATCACCGGCCTCTCGTTCTCGTTAGCTTCTCGGTCCTTGTTGCTTCTTTTTCATCGCAGAAGGTGGGCACGAAGATGGATTTTCTTCGGCACAATTATCAGGATCGGTCATTAAGTAGCTGTGTGTGTTTAAGCCATGCTCGATAATATTCTAGATCGTGTGTTAAAATCATGAAAAGTGCATTAGAAATAATACTTTTTATAAATGTATAATATTGTACACGATTTTAGTAATTTACTTAAGTTTTAGTTTAACCAAAATATGGTTTTAAATATTTCTATGAAGTTTTATATACAGGTTTTTACTGTATGATATTATCCTGATTTCGGTATGAGGGTATTTTTGCTTTTTAAGACAGAGTTTCTTTGTTAATATTTAGTCGAGTACAATTTGTGTATGTTAGTTATACGTGAGTTCTTATTTTAGCATTAAACTCAATGCGAAGGGAGAAGCGGCATTAAACCGATTGGAACTCACGAATATATATTATTTATATCGCTGGATTTTTGCTTAAAAAATAAATCTGTCAAACAATGGAGGTTTAATGTTTATTTTATAGCTTTCATATTATTATTTATTCATTATCACTAAAATCGGCATTTTAGTTACGCTTTTCAAGCTATAAAGAAGTACTTGCCCTATAGACTGAATTTATTATGTGCATCTCGAATGGGATTTAAAGAGATATTTGATGGTCCGAATTTAGTACGAAACTTTGAAGGTTCAAGTTGGAGAGCAATTGAAGTTCTGATGACGAAGTGCTATAAAAAGTCTCTGATAAAGTAAACGCTGATTTCCCGCGTTCACGTATTTATACATATGACATCCTCCATAGAAAATTTTGTTGTCTACCCCTTTCGGTGGAGCGAATAATTAAACAGTGGCCGTTAAAATGGCAATCTTAAATTAACGTTTTATTCTTTTTCAAAGCATTAAAGACAGATACTTTTTATTTTTCTGGTTCATGGCGGGTACTTGGACTGAATCTGAAAAAAGTTTTCTCACGGTGGTGTTCCGTTTTATCAAAGAATCCCCCTTTTTTGTTACAGCTATTTAAAATCTTTCTTTGTATATCGCATGAAAAAATTAGCTTTTTCACCACGGTCAGGGCTGGCGTGAACTTTTGCGGGGCCTGGTTCTAAAATTTTATTTGCCCCGAAAAAATAAATTAAGACCATTTTATAACTGTACAGTTTATTTATATTATATTTATAGATTCAATAAAGGCTATTGTATAATCATATATTTCAGATGCATTACTTTTTACAAACATTATCACATAAAAAAACGTGTATTTATAATGGGTTTCTGAGATAAGTAAAACATTTTATTAAAAGTAGTTTAAAAATTCGTTGAGTATAAATGGAATTCATTTTTTTAATATTGAGAAAATCGTTTAATAAAATAATCTGTTATGCTTTTAAAAAATCGTCGGTAAATATCGATTATTTATTTTTTCTCTTGTAGTTTGTCAAATAATTGGGTTTTTTTTAACCTCCAAGCAAATATTTAAACTTTGAACTGAAAATTTATTTTTTCTTGATAGCCTTTTAAGAACCTTTAATTTTGTATATTTTAAAGATAGCATTTTATCTATTTAAATACTGCATAGATAAATCTACGCTTACGATATTTACTTAAAAAACTTTGTTTTGGTAAATTTATCGCTCGCAATTTACCGCCAGCAATTCATCGCATCAACAATTTATAGCACACAAATGCTACATTTTATCGGCAGGCAATACATATAACTTATATAAATTTATTGCTCATTCAAAATTGAACACAAGGTTTTATTTTTACTTTTCGCTCAGTGAATAAATACATTGAAATAATAAATCGATTGTTTGAGACATTTGAATTGGCCTAGTTAGTAAAATTATATTCCTACTACTGAAAATATAACTTCACTGTAACAGTTGTAAAATCTCCATTTTCTATTTATATCCAAAGATAACCTAATGAAAGATCTAAAACTAATTAAAGTTTCAGAACTTTCATTAGGTCAAGTCCAAAATACAAACTAAATAAACTTATCTCTCATGAGATGTTTGATGTCTGCACTTAGATATTACACTATGTTTTAAAAATATGATAGCTATCCTTACCGATATTACTATAAACTTATGATATTAGAGGGTTAATCAAAATAAATTCAAACTGAATTTTGGTCAATAGGAGAGCGGTAACGAGCGTTCCCACTGGCACGACACGATTTTATTGCTTTTGACGTGGATTTTTGACTTCTGAGAAGTGATAATTGTTTTTTGCGCTTTCCTTTTGGTCAAAATTCGGTTTAGATATGCTTCAATCGACTCTCACTTAATGTAAGTCGTAAACTTTCATTTAATTTATTCAGTTAGGTTAGGTTTGAGTTTTAACTGTTTAATTGTGTTTCATAGACATTTTAAAACAGCATATAATGATTTGAAAATTTAGTTCGTTAAATTAACCACACTTTCAAGCAACCAATGAATAAATGCATCTTATTGTTCTAAACGGTAAAATATGCTAGCAATCATTTGTTGGCTATAAATTGACGCAGCGGTAAACTGCTAGCGATTAATTGCTAGCGGTGAATTCCTGGTGATACGTTTTTCTAGATTAGTTAATGCCACATTAACTCTGAATCAATACTTACAGAAAGTTAGGCGTTTATTTTTTATGTAATTAAAATTCGTGCATATGGTGTTTAATATTTTAAGACAGTAATATAAATAATACCGATTTATGTTTGTTTAAAGACTAATCTATAAATATATACTGCAGCTAAATATCATAAAAATATTAATCATGCAAATTATCTCGTTTAACTCGTTATTTGAAAAAAAATATTGGCGTTAAAAATGTTTTTCATATTTATTTTAATAAGTTTGTTTTCACATTTTTACTAGATATCTGAGACGTAGATTTATTACAATTTATTTTCTACTAATTGTTATTAATATGTCTGAATAAATTTAAAAGTTTTATAAATATATAATATATATTTTTGTATTACTCTCAGATACTTTAAATTCTAAACAGTGTTTCTTAATATTTTTTTATTGAATATAAATAGTAAATATCTATAAATACATATTTATTATATTACTGATATCATAATCTCATATACACTATGAATTTGTCTCGGAGGTGGTTTTTATGCCTCACTCAAATTTATATACTTTTAAGCTAAAATCTTATTACAGATAATTGTATTTATGAAAATGCTGAGGTATTATCTAGCAACCCTTGATTAAACTCAGTTAAATAATTTCATACAATTTTAAATATTACAGCAGAAATTGCATAATTTTTTTTAATGATTTTTTAATGTTTACATTTTTAAATTGTTATTTCTATGTGGACTTCTGTCTCTAATTGAAGTACTAACTGAAAAAAATAAAGTCTAATCAATCTAATATGTTCAATATACCTCTAAACAGAGAGAACATATACATACGTATTTATTGTATATCATTATTAATCAAATTGTGTGTACATATTTAAAAAATAATATTTTAAAACTAAAAAAAAAATATTAAAATAAATGAGTCTACCGTCTCGGTACCGCATATTATTTTATGCAATAATCCCCAATATTCTTGGGAATTAAATTACTTTTCCTGGAATTGCGATATTTTCAAAATATTTTAATTCACGATGCGAAGCTCGCATTATATAAGGATTTTCGGTAATTGCCCTACCTAAATCCCGACCTATCCCAACGGCAAATTGCTTGTCCCCAGACCGCCCTGATTAAAGCGCCGCCAGTTGTTTATTTAAGGGCACACATACAATGTAAATTATATGCAAATAGTGCGCAGAGTCGGCGCCCTTTGTAATTTATCCTGAATGAGGTCCATTGAAACGGGCCCCGGGGCCCGTCCGGAGCTCGTCACGCGAGCTACGGGTCCCAGCGAGCAGAGATGCTGGACTAAATGATCGACATAATTGTTTGGAAATGCGCTGTGCAATTATTGTATGTATATATAGCTCAGCAACATCCATGTCATACGCGTACGACAGGAAAAATTTCGAAACGGTAGCGAGGTAAGAGGACGATCATTGACAGGATGTCGGATGGGTTTTTTTATTTTTGCTCAGAGGCCTTGTACCTAAATATGTACATATAAATACGTATAGTAGTAGTTTTATGAGAAAAATATTCGCAAAATTCTAAAAATGTACCTGTAATATTCACATTTCCAAAAATCAATACTATTTTTCAACTAAGTGGATTTACACATTTGCACTTGTATATTACCAGTGGGAAAAAACGCTTGTTCTTAGAAATCCATAAATAAAATAATGAGTTTTATTAAGAATCATATTTTTTTATTAGTATAACAAACAAAAAAACAGACTTGGTGGCCGCGCATTTATTTTTCTATATGTAAATATAAAAACTGTGTAATTAGTATAGATATACGACGCTCTTAGCCTTGCTTGCATATTGTATAATTCAGTCGATTTCGAAGATCGGATTGAACTCTGTAATTTAAACTTTGGATCTGTACCAGAGTTGACGTGGAGTAGAAAGCGGCTGCTTTCTCGGTCTTCTTAGTTTCAGTCGATGCTCAGCGTAACTCCGCTTGGTACGAGCTCGGTTAGCTCTCAAGTCGGAAGTATCATATTTTTAACGTTCAAAGCGTTATCATCAAGCGATTTTTACATTAAGTAAAAATGCTGCTTCTTTATTTATAAAATGTGAAAGTTTTAACCCAGAATGGCGTTTTGAAAAACAACTTTCATTGTTGAATTTTTTGAGAAACTAATGCCAAAATTAATTTTCATTGTTTTAATAAATGTATTATATATACTAATGACGTTATAAACAAATGTTTAAAAATCGTATTGTAAATTTAAAGCCGTGATAATTAAATAAGTAAAAGGTATTCCGTTTCCACTGATAAAAAATTGCAAAATAATTGTTTTGATATATAGTGATGAATTGGATCAACAGTATCGAAATGTTATTAATGAAACTAAAACATACGTAAGAACAATCTTTGTGTGCATTGGGTGCCAAAAGAGAGAACAGTTCATTGATCAACCAAGTTGAAAAATAAATAAAAATGTTTTCAGTTTGAAATGTAAACTATATAATGACTTAGTATATTTATTTCCCATTAAACCTCGTATACATTTAATGCTATTTAAGAAGCTTTTCTATATATTAGATATTTTTAATTATTTAAATTCAATATAATATAAAATCTAATATATTTCTTAAATTTTTTTTATAAATCTAACATAATATTCACTTACTTACTTTTCCCAGAAATATTTAAAATACATGTATTGTATGGTTCTTCTACTGTAAAAATATTTACTAAAATAAAACATACAAGAAAAGTTAAGGATTAATATTGATACTTTTTAACTATTAAAACAAATTATTTATTGCTATACTAAATGAAAGCAATCGAACCCAAGAAAACATTTTATAAATTATCTTTCAACATGAATATAAATAAGCAATGACTATTATTTCACACAGAAAAAATCCATATGTTAAATAACTGCTAGACTAAACAATGTTACCTAAACAAAATAAAGCAGTAAATACATCAACGATTGGTGTACACTATTTGACATTGCTTGTAATTTATAAATAAATTATAGTAACGTATATTTAAAAAGTAGAGTCTTAAATAATTTAAAATTACAATGTAGTTAATAAAGGCATTTGATTATATATGGATGCTATAATGCATTATATTTAATGAGTCATTAAATAAGCAGTTCTGTCATATGAATGCGTCGACAGTGTCATTTATAAACACATTACTAGCGATTGACATATTCTAAGAAATACGTTCATATGATTATATCTTTGATATATAAATAACTGGCAGATGTAAGGGAGGGCATATATTTTAAAACTTCAAATTACAAGCAAAATAATTGCATGAAATAATTTTTCATCCACAGAGAATTAATTGACTATTATAAAAAAAATTATGGTATTTTATACAAAAAAATAAAGCTGGGCTCGTCCGGGATTTGAACCCGGGACCTCTCGCACCCAAAGCGAGAATCATACCCCTAGACCAACGAGCCGTTATAATTTAAACAAATTATTGCAAATTTAATTAGTAAGTAAACAAACGTGAGTAATAAATAACGTTTCGTCATAGTGAAACGTGACAGAAGTGCAATAATATTTGCAAAGATGCATTTTCCATTTCGAACGGCTCGTTCGAGCAACGAGTCGTTCAACAAATGATAAATCAAAAAGATGACGAGTACGTTTTTTTTCATGATGTCTTCCCTCTAAGACGATCATATACAAAATTTGCGCTTTTCCACTTCAATCGTCATGACTTGGTCCATCCTAGCCATCCCATTTAGACCGTAAGACCAGCTGGGCTTTAATAGTATAATAATTTACACTCTATAAACGTGAATATTACGCACTGTTGTTGCTTATTAAAAAGGTCGTGGAACAGAAATTCAAAGCTTGGGTCTTGATGTATTATATGTCCCTGTTCCTTTTTTTCTTATTATTTTGATTAATAAGTTTTATAAATAAAATATAAATTATCCTCGCCCTGATTCGATCTGATTCGCAAAACAAATCAAACGATCATTAATCACCTTCTCTCTACGACGACGACACAAAATGACACGCGTGAAAATTGATACATCATTACTGAATTAATCATTTTAATGACATGCCGGCGACAGGCTGAATCATCTGTGCAGTTCGCCGGTCAACTGGTATGTGCATGCCCACTAATTATTTATGAGACTCGATCTCTTCGATTTAATTGCAAGAGTCTGTATGAGAAAATTATTGTGGAATTAGAAACGGAGATTTGTCGACTGGGAGATTACTGGACCATAAGAGGCTGAGGCGCCTTCCTTGTGTTCCGTGACAGATAGGATCTCAGACCGGCGAATTGATTCCGTGTGCAAATTGTGCTTTTTATATTAAGATTGTGTATTTCATGCTAATATACATATGACATATTTAAGACTTTAGGAACAGTTGTTTAATCAAATATATTTTTAAATTAATTAATTCATTAAAATTTATGTTGAAACAACAATTTATTATTTGTATAAAATAACGAATGAATATAATGTGACCTTGAGAAAACAGCTATTATTGATGTTTCATTATTATTTTATGAATTTTAAACACTTTTTACAAATAATAATATTTATTATAAATTAGACAGGCAAATAAATATAAATTTTATAGCTTAAATATATTTTATACATAGCGGTTTATTTTATATAAACGCTTATTATAATATGAGAAATACTAAAAACTTAAATTAAAATAGGGTACAATTTGTTGATTTATAACTATTTAATAGCTTACAAGGGAATATTAAAACATAAATAGGACTAATAGTAATAAATACATAGAATAAATTAGGTAAAATACTAAAAACCTTTAACACAGATAAATAAAAAAATAATTATTTAAAGATTTATATTATTAAGCCTGAAGACTATTAATAACTAATAATTTAACTGGGGAGCAGAGGACAAAAGTAATTAAATTTATGCCTTTCAAGCAAGATATGTTTAAGCATTTTAGATTTTTACAAAGATTTAGATTTAGTATTTTCATAGTCACTAAAATTATTCTGGATAGTATAGTATTATATATTATTTTAAATCAAATAGAGTGGAAAATAAATAAATAAAATATTAGTGTAACTACACACTGAGCAAGCGAAAAAAAATTAAATATTTTTTTCTGTTATTGCACTTTTTAGGGTCACAATGGCAGCAAGCCAAGAGTTTTGCTTAGAGTCCAGATGAATACTCAGGTATTTGGCGGTCACCCTCTAATTAATGCAGTTCCCATGTTCATTTGTAAAGGATCGTAATTTTCATAAGAGTGAACAGTCAGTTTCATAACAATCAAACAAGTTTTCTGCTTGTTATAAAAATTATGGTTTAAGTTTTCTGTTTGTTAATTATATTTTTTTATTTCATAAAATAATTATTCAAGTTTTCTAAAGTTTTTGCAACTTAATTGGAATAGATTATGGCGGCTCTGCCGTCAGTATTAGTGAGGGCTGTTCTTAAGGATATTTGTATTGAAAGTTTGGCGATCGGAAGTGACTGTATTATTGAATATTTATAGTTACATGTTATTTATATAAATATACAGTGAACGGTGCGCGAGTCCCGCACCGGCGTGCGAGCCCGCCAGAAAATTTCCCGTCACGCCAGTGTGACTAGAGTGCCACCATAATAAAATCTAAATAAATATATATATTTTTTATCAATAAAAGAAGCAAAACACAGTATTTAAAAATTTAACTTGGTTTCGTATTTTATACTGGCTGCATACTTAAAATTTTGTCGGATTGTGTTTGATTCACACATTTGGAATTTAATTTCATAATTTTTATTATTTTTTTTTTAAATGTGTTTAAAAAATCCATTCCGTTCCTTAAAACATAAACTTTTGATATATCCAAGTTAATTATTTTTACATCGGAGCTAGTAATTATTTTTAAGATTTAAAAATGTTTTAAATTTCTGTAATTTCTACAGAGGATGTGGACAGGCGTTAAAATTTGAACCTTGACCTTTTATTAGAAAGAATTTAAGATTTTTAACGGAATATTATTATCTATATATAAATAATCGATGTTAAAACATCACTGATATTTTCTCGTCCCGGTTATTGAAACGTTAAGTCAGTATTTTAAAATAAAGTTTAATAAACAAAAATATTACATAGTATGAAAAGGAATGCCCTGAGCAAATTTGTTTGCGGAAATCCGCTGGAATTTTACGCGTTATCGAGAGTTTATAAGAACAAAAAAAAATCTTTAAGTTATGAGCGTATTTTAATATAAGGTTTATTGTTTAAATTGTCAAGTGCTTTTTGTATGTCTAGCATTAATTCATTAATTTCATATTTTAATACAAAAAAAAATACTGGGCTCGTCCGGGATTTGAACCCGGGACCTCTCGCACCCAAAGCGAGAATCATACCCCTAGACCAACGAGCCGTTATAATTTAAACAAATTATTGCAAATTTAATTAGAAAGTAAACAAACGTGAGTAATAAACATTGTCTCGTCATAGTGAAACGTGACGGAATTGCAATAATATTACTTGAATGAATAAATTTTCCATTTCGATCGGCTCGTTGGTCTAGGGGTATGATTCTCGCTTTGGGTGCGAGAGGTCCCGGGTTCAAATCCCGGACGAGCCCAATTTTTTAATCTAAAATTCATAAAAATTATGGAATTGCTAATAATTAATTTAAATATTATCTCATATCAAGATGGCATTAATTATTATATATATTTTTAAATTCACATAATATAGAATCACTCGTGATTCTATAACTATTTTTATTTATTTATTAATAATATATATATACCTTGTTTTATAAAAAAGATAGATGACCTTTGGTCTTAATTCTTAACTCCTGTGTAGGTGTCTCGAATATATCGTGTAAATATTTAAGAACAAACTTAATTAGACTTTGATTTATTGTCTCGCAAGCGTCGCTGGTACACAATATTGGTTTTTGCAGAATTTTCATAACAACATTCATAATTCACGGAATTGACTCGCGGTCGAGCGGTTAAAAGTATAAAGAAGAACCGAAAGACAAAGCGGGTAGAATTTATAATACTAATATAAAATCAAATATGGATACGCCGCGCTTTGAAGAGTTGAAATCATAATGAATTTCAATAAAATATTTAATTTCAACGATTCTCGTCGCAGAGTAAATATCGTGGAGATTTACAATCAAAAGCCTGCGGTTAAATATTTTCATAATTTTGATTATATAAATAAGGCAAAAAAATGATCATTCTAGTTGCACGTATTTATGTAAGACTAAGTACAATAATACCTTATCTAAATTTAATTTAAATTTATAAATATAATTTAATATAATATCTACCGCAGCTAATCTAATTCGCTTAAAATATAGTGGTATATCTTAAAAGGTGCTTTCGCTAAATATTTTCAGTACGAATAATTTAGTGCTAGGAATTTTTTTAGGAAATAAGAAAAAGACAGTTTCATATTTTGTAATGAATGATACAATAAATATATATTTATTTCTGATCATCGCTGATACAGATAAATATATATGAAAGTTACCCTGATCTACAAAAAGGTAGTTAAATTTAATAGCAACAACTTCTAAATAGTTGCTTCTTGTTATTTAATATAATTCCTCACAAATATATATATTTAATCAGCGCGGTTTTCTGTCACTTACCTCTTATAATGACAAAGTCTTGTTTTTAGTATATACTGACTTTTAAAATAGTTCGTCACGAAGCACTTCTTCGAAATTTTAGCAACTTAGTTTCAATTGATCTCATTAGTTTTTTCTTTAGCGATATCCAAACATTGCATTATTTCTTTAGAGAATTTTTTTAACATCACAAATTAAATTATATTTACCAAATAATAATAAGGAATAGATCCTCTATAACTTTACTCAACATTTAATATGTCGTGCATTTTGGACTCACTGATATTTAGACCTACCGTTTTAATTAACGAAGACAGGAAAGGATAGACTTGTCAGGGCTTATAACGACCTAAGTGAATGGCAACTGAATGATAGTAAGCTGTTGCTTTCCAGGCGGCATAGCCTCAAAAACGACGTTGTTAATTCAATGAAATTGTCCGATTTAAATTAACTGCTGTGGTACGATTTACATCTCAATCGCATCTATGTAGATAGTCAAACAGAAAATCTACAGTTAGCGTTTAATGTGTCGTGTTTGAGTTTAAACCGCGAGTTTATCGGCAGTTAAAACTATTAATGCAATATTTTAATTAAAAATACATAAAAAATGTTCTATATATTGAAATTGAGTTGTAATTAATTTGTTTACGATTGTTAATTAATTTTATTTGTTATGTGCATGTATAGGCATGCTACACGGCGGCGCAAATGATTTATAATGTTTTCAATGCTATTAAACCGGTGCACTGTTATTAAATTTAGATTCTATTAATCATTATGTAAAGTCAACAAACAATACGTGGAATTCGGCCATTAAGAAACTTGGCTCAGAAAATTTTGGCGCTAAATAATTTTGGTTAAGGAAATAGATGAGCGGTTATGTGACCGCACATTGTTACCATCGATTTATGTAGACGTTTATAATAGTAAGATAATAACCATATGTTCTAAACGTTATGTAACGTTTTCAATTATAAAGTAGAATTATTCACTATCGAAAGTTTGACGGATAAATTAATATGTTGATATTTTTTTGATTTATTATATAGTTCTTGTGTGTAATAAATGTTTATATTTATTAACTAGTTAACCTTTAAAATTGCATTTAGTGAATTTACATATTATTATTGTCGTATGAAATACAAATTAACAAATATTTTAATATTATCGTTTTAAATGTGAGTCTAATACAACGTTAAGCAAAGTAAAACAAAGCTAAGTGAAAGCTCAGTTTAATGAGTTATAAAACAATGTTGTTTAACATTAAGAAATCTTTATAATTAAATGTAAATGTTTTTATTGAGTAAACAAGAAATACATTTAGCAAAGATTATTTTAAAATATTTATTTTAGTTTAAGAATAACAGCAAATACACGTTTATAAATTTTAGTTTTAATAGTTAAGTAAAATTTTTAACTCTACTTTATTATTCACTACATTAACACTTCACTACATTGAAATATTTTTTTATTTGTATTTATATTTTTCATTAAGATTACATATATAATATAATATATGGTTTTTTACTCCAATTTTTATATATTATATATCAAAATTCATACCAAAAGCTGCTACAAAATATTTGTTCTGATTCTCTTATAATATATTATAAGCAAATTTGCTACAATACCTACCGTAGTTATTTCGTATTTCTCCAAAAATGGAACTTCTTGACTTATTTCGTTATTTAGCTTGATTCGCCATATTATTTATTTCAAAATGGCGACTATTAAAAAAAAATTTGATGACGGTAAAAATGATTAAAAATAGAAATGTATTTTTGTAGAAAATTTTTTTTTTAAAAATAAAGTTATTTTTTACAATTTTTTTACATATGTACATATATATAATTCGTAAAAAATATGTTTTAAAATAGAAAGGAAAATAAAATAAAATTGTTTTTTGTTTATAAGTTTTTTTGAAGATGTGTTAGTTTTATTCATATTGACATAAAACTTGTTTTATAGTTAGATCTTTTAAATACTTCGGCTACGTTTGCTAGCAATCCTGATTCACTATCTTGTTATGGTTAATTCAGAAAAAATAAAAAAATCTTAGTTTTGTTTCTATGGGATATAGAAAATATGTCTAAAAATAATTGAATCATAAAAAAAATGTTTTTTTTATCATTCATGTGGAATATAAAAAAAATAGGGACACACGATAACTACCGTAATTTTAATCATATTGACATGAAACTAGTTCTAAAAAATCGTTAATTAAAAAGTTTTATAATTAAAATATTTATTTAAAAATATACTAATTTTTAGGAAAAAATAAAGAGGTCAAAATTTTTCTGAAATAGATATTAAAATAATATAAAAATGAAAATAGAAAAATGTTTTACACAATTTTATACACAGAAATCGACCTTATTCTTGCGGTCAATACCAGATCATTTTTATTTTGATTTATATGAAAATAATTAACTATTTTTTTAAATTATATTAACGCATATAATATAAAATAAAAATTATATTAAAATTCAATATTATAATGAAAAAACTTTTATAAGCAATGTTAAAAATATATATCAATTTTATAACATTGTTCCACTTTTTAAATTAATTTTAATATTCCAAATTTAATTATTTATCAATCTGAAACTCAATAAAATATAATTTATATAAAAATAATTAAATTATATTTTCCATTCTTACAGTAAAACGTGTCTTTTATATTTCACAAAGTCTCACAATACAATTAAGACAGTACGCAATCAATCTTAATCTTTCGAGATACAAATTATATTTAAAGGCTCAACTTTTATATCCTACTTTAAGCGCAGTGGTATTTTCTTATATATTTTAAAATAAAATATATATTATTATTCTACTATATTTCTAATTATATATTAAAAAATATAGTCAGTAAAGAGAATATATCAATCATTTTGCGATGCAACACAAGAGCATGTGTTAACTGTTGTTCCATCTTCAGAATGCACTCGTCGATGCTTCTTTTTTACTTATTCTCCACTCGACACGAATGATTTATGAATAATGACTTATGACACATCTTAAGGCGAAAGCCTCAATAATAATAACAGCCCATCCAAACATTTTATAGGCGGATAGAAAGATAATACGCTTATGACGCAAGATTTGAACCGCGGATTTCAAGAGGTCCAAATTACGCACGTAAAATATATATAATTATATCACAACGTATATCAATATTCATATATTATTTGCTTCGTTTTATTGTGTGTATTATAAACGATAATATGAATACAATCACCCGCTGAGTTACTTAATATTTTTTACTATTTCTCAACATGTTCCTGTATATATTATATATTATTGTTAACGTGTTCAGAAAATCGCGTGTTTTGTGGCACATGTGGCGAACACGATAAACAATCTTTTTATGAAACACTTTTTCGCGAAAATCTGATTTTGGTCATACGACATTAAAGTAATTAAACCGTTACACGTGCTGTTAAACTTAACATATTATATTTCACAAACATTTAAGTTTTCTTTTTCCTTTTCTAGCATTAGGCAACTTTTAAATAGGCTAATGCTTATTTTACTGGCAATTTGCAAACTTTACGTGTAACTATTAATAGTAGAATGCATTATGAGGTATGATTTATGGTATGCTTTTAAGAGTTTTGAATAAAGAAATTTATTAATCTGGATGTCAGATGCATTCTTCAAAAATATTATAAACAAGTTTTAACGTGATTATTATTTATTTTGCATCTACATTCGACTTAAGCCTTATAGTGTCTCGTATTTATTTTCTTCATTAATGAATCAGTAGAATTACAAACACAATGAAAGACAGGATTATTTACTATGTTGATGTATTAAGTTATATAATTTACATATTGCTTCATATATTGGTACAAATTGTTAAAATAGAGAATGATATTTATCAGCTAAATATAAACTCGAAACGAATTCAGAGAAACTTGTAAATAATATAATATTAATGAATATAAAGACTATACAATGAGATATTTGCTACAAATATAATTTGATTTATATGTTAATATACAAGCTGAATATTTTTTTTTAATACAGTTTTGATCATATTTATTGTTATTAAAATGGTTGCTTTAATTTTAAAGCCTTTATGATTTATTTCAATAAATTAGAATATATATTATATTTTTATTCAATTTAATAATAACTTTTATTTATGAGAATTTCACTTCTTATTCTCAAAAATAACATTTTTATTCTCAGGTACAAAACTTTATAAAAATAAAAAATTAAATATACATCATAGTATATTATAATAAATTATATAAACATGGCGAAAATAATTTAGTCTGAGCTTTATATTTAGTAAATCGAGATTATTTTACAATGTTATTAACTGTTTTTATACATTGCCACTATAACATTTTGATTTGACATATTTGTTGCCTCAAATATAAAATAATCTAATTATTATGTCATATTACACAAACAATTTAGATCGAATTTATATGAGATCTTATTATTTACTATTGCCTATTAATTTTTTTGTTATAATTCATGGCTTTCAAAATATTTTAATAATGTTTTTTAAAGTAATATTAAATAATAACTGGTCTTAAAATGTCTTGGATCGTTTTAAATTATTTTTCGGGCTCTATACTTTTAATTTATTGTAAATAAGAAAAATCAATTTTATCAATAAAAAATAAATTTTCATTTACAGCCATAATTTAAATAAAAAATATCAAAGTATATTAAAATTAAATATTTAAAGACTAGTACTAAGTTAAAATATTAAAAAACTGGGGGTATTAGTATTATTAAAAATATTTTTTTATTATAAATAAAAAACAATTATTTAGTTTAAATCATCCTTAGATCTAATCTTTATGTAAATTTTTTATTTAATGTTATTAACTTGTTTTTAATACTAAAACTATAGCATTTAATATTTTTCAATTTATTGTATTAACTAATTATGTTATAATACATATAATGCAAACTACTTGATAAATAAATTTAAAATATTCTCAAAGCCTAATAAATCTTATTTTATTTGAAATAAATATTATTGCTTTAAAGCAATTTTATCAATAAAATATATATTTTATTAACAACCCAAAATTTATAAATTAGTAAAAATCATATATATCAAGACATATTAAAACCCTTAATTGAATTTTTAAAAAACGGCGTGTTTTTGGTTAATTAATATTTATATAAAAAAATACGTAAAAAAATTAAATTAAATTAAAACATATAGTTATTACATCTTCCTTTATTTTATCTTTGTGACAAGTATCTGTTTTTATACTTTAACTTTTTATATTAATAATAATTACACTGATTACAAATCGTTTTTTTTTATTTTTAGATATAGACGAATTTATTATTTTGCTGCTATAATTAATGGTTTTACAAAAGACTTTTGAGAATCACTAAAAATAAAATTAAAACATTATTTAAAAAAAACTTTGAATTTTTTATATAAATCAAAATATCTCATTTTTGTGGTAAAGTCAATTTATACTAATATTATTAACTTATTTTCATACATTAAAATGTAAAAAATTTATAAAACAAAATTCTTGCCACAAAAATAACTTAATTTCATATTTTAGATGTACACTCTTATTTTTTACTAAATTTTTGGTAAATAAAAGACTTATCGTTTCATTTCATTTTTAGTTTGAAAAAATCTTTAAATAAAATATAGTCTTTACATATTAATTACAAAACGGTTATTTCTATGCGATCTAATTTTTAAATATAGTCGAATTTCTCTTTTATCTTTTTTTAACACTTTTTTTCGAATAATTTGGTTTTCACAAAAAAATACTGTGTTTAAAAAAAATATATCGAAAAAAATATGAAAATAAGTAAATAAAATTGTACAACAATTCCGCCGCAAACGTCTTATAATATATTATATTTATAACTATTTTTCTGATCTTCTTTGTTATATAAGGACGGAATAGTGTAGCCAATATCGTCTCAGACTAGTAACTATGAGGTTGCGGGTTCGAGCCCCGGCAGCGGTACTCGAATTTTTATTTATAATTAAGCACTATTACAAGGGATTCCAATCCCGGGATCCCGAATTCCGGGATCCCGGGATCCCGAACGATTTTCAATACCCGATGAGTCCCGGGATTATAAAACATAATCCCGAATTTTTCGGATTGGTTGATTTATCAAGCACAATCGAATTATTATTGACAACATCGTTATATTTCGTGTACAAACTTGCGCGAGTTGCACGTGTCATCTGTGAATCTTTAAGGCTGTGAATCTGAACGTGCTTTTTCAGCAGCAGGCTGCTTAGGAACCAAAGTCAGATCAAGGCTAAATGATAAAACACTTGATGCTTTGATGTTACTTCGTGAGTTTTATTCAAAATAATGTTTTCAATTAATTGTGTCTATGAATGTACATAGTATGTACATACATTGTCAAAAGTTCATTTTGTTCTTCTCAAATAAATATATAAGACCTTCCCTTTTTTATTTTTATTATATTATTTTCTATTTTAAGTCCAAGACTAAAATTATACGTACTTTATACATTGTACGTTATAAAAAACAGATGTAAAAATATATTGTATTATTCATTTTAAATTATTTTTATCGATAAAATAACATGAAAATTATCCCGGGACTGGTCCCGGGATCCCGGGATCGACTAATTGCAATACCGAAATCCCGGGATCAAAATTTTGGCCCGGGATTGGAATCCCAAGCTATTACTAATACAAAAAAACCGGCCATAGCTGCAGTGACTTCTATTGGTTATAATATATATTACACATAATAATAATTATTAGTATAGATGTCACTGATTCTCAGACTTTTACTCTGATGTTAATAATTACTTTGTGGGTATTCATTATATCTGATTGACTTATTCACTTGGTACAGATTTTTCCCATTATAGCGCATTGGGTTTGTTCCCGTCAGGTTACGATGGAAGGTTTTAATAAAATAATATAATATATTCACTTAGTAATTAAAAAAATTTACTATAATATATATCTCATAGTATCTAGAGGTATTTTTTTATATTATCATGATTTTTTTACAAAACTTACATACATTGGTGTAGCCATATTAAAACTATATTTTAATAGTTAATTTATTATTTAATGAAATTAAGATATGATTTAATTTTGTACCAAGAATATTTATGTTATGTTTACATATTTTTTTTGCTTTCTTCAATACAAAGCCGCCAGATGTTTCCAAATATTATTATTTTTTGAATTTAATATAG
This sequence comes from Plectrocnemia conspersa, assembly GCF_051122295.1. NCBI lineage: Eukaryota > Metazoa > Arthropoda > Insecta > Trichoptera > Polycentropodidae > Plectrocnemia > Plectrocnemia conspersa. The sequence continues at coordinate 26,108,981 of NW_028277174.1, forward strand.
ATGAATTTAGATTTTCAATGTCATACAACGCGTTAAATTTCCATTTAATTATACCGCGTCTTGACTCAACTGCTTAATTTTTTTAAGAAAGTCTTTCGTCCCACAGTTTGGAAAGGTCTTGTCACAACACTTGATATAATGCGATTAGTCACTACCGCAACTTTGGCATTAATGTTTGTGTTTCCCACACGGGAACTTCAAGGGAGTTCCTTGCGGTGCCACAACACGACTGATGTCATACGCAAACCGCGCTCTTTCTCAACAACTAAACATTGATATCAATTTAGCCCAATGTGTAATTCCAAACGATACCAATTACAAACGAACCGTAATAAAACTTGAATCTCAACAATGATTGAGTCCATAGCGTCTTTATTTTATTTCTCTTGAACACCTGGTGCATCTTAAAGTCAATCCCAATTCATTAAACGGTAAAGGTTATCCTTATTGAGTACCGAAATTCCCGACCTTCCCAAAACAATTGGCAATCCTAGACGAGAGAAAAATCGTGACCTTCTTTCGCATCATCAATTTTAATATCTCCGTCAATCGTCGGCTTTCATTGTTCGTCTTGATTACGTCTGAGGCCATTTTAAGGTTGCATCCTGCCCAAGCTCGAAGGTTCGCCACAATAATAATATATAGGCTCTCATGAATCATTTTATTTTGTGCGTCGATATCTCGGTCGTTACTCACAATCACTGTCAATTTTTTGTTTATCAAGAATCTGCCCAATGATTAATATTCTGCGGCATTTTTCGGCGCTATTATTAAATTAGCCGTCGCGTGAATGACGCGAATTAAAAATACATAAGGCTTGTAATGAAGTGCGATAACCAATTTGTCACACACTCGTTGAATACATATAACACACGAACGGATTGCGAAACTTTGAGAAAGGTTACACTACACTACAATTATTCCGCTCAAGTTGGTGCTCAAATAACAGAACGTCGAAAATAAATAGTTTTTGGCGAACGTCGCCCACTTGATAAATATTGACGGCACATATCGTCACACGTGTCTGTGACCTTTCAATTTAGCTAATATCACACGTCACTGAACGGTTCATAGATCCTTTCTGAGCGTTCTAGGAATTTATGTTCATTTCAATGTTCATAGTAAAAAATGAAAGGATCAATAGTGATACATTTCCTGCTATACGCAGTAGTTATGTATTTATAAGAATTATGCGCTAATTCACAGGAAGATATAAATTACATTGATGATTGAGCACGCGATAATCGACTGCCATTAAGTATCAAAAAAAGTATTAAACAGCGCTGTTTTTAAAGTCAAGGACACGTCATTAATATACGATGGGTAACCACATTTAGAGATAACCATCGATTGCAAGTAAAAATTTGATGGTCACATTATTTAACGGTTGTTTTAAAAATACTATGCTTTGCTAGTCTGGTTCAATATACTATAAGTTGTTTTTTCTTGTCTTTATCTTAATAGTATATTTACAACCTTTGGCTCTACCAAACAATACTTCAGATGAATACGTTGTTATATAATACAATACTTCTCTAGAAAGTCGTAGGTTAACAACATATATTTTCAAACATAAGGAGTAGAGAACATTTTTACTGGCATACTATAAAAACAGACGTTTTAGAAAGTTTAACTATATATACTATACAGAACAAAATTTCTGTTGTTTTATGTGTTTTTTAATATAGTATCTTCTTTTAGGCAAAATGATTCTAGTTATTAAAATGCTAACTATAGCTTGCTAGCATAATTAATTTAGTTATAAAAGTCTACTCAGACTACATTTTAGTAAGATCGAATTCCGTTTTATTATTGTGGAAGTTTTTTATATATATATATATATATATATATATATATATATATATATATATATATATATATATATATATATATATATATATATATATATATATATATATATATATATATATATATATATATATATATATATATATATATATATATATATACACATATATATATATATATATATATATATATATATATATATATATATATATATATATATATATATATATATATATATTATATATATATATATTTATATATATATATATATATATATATATATATATATATATATATATATATATATATATATATATATATATATATATATATATATATTGTACATATTTCAGTGAATTAAAGTCCTTAGAAAAGTGTCTGAGGAGAAGTGATAATTGGTTGCCTGAGTAGCCGTATTTATATCCATGGCTTCTCTATAGCAGATTTTGTCGTCTGCCTCTTTCAATGGGACGACTAATTACAGATGGGTAGTGAGTTTTTTTGAAAAAAAAACTGGTAAACGGCTGCATGCGTTGTCTTTTATCAAAGCGATAGTTAACTTTTGATGTATAACGTGTACCTTGTGCCTAAGGCTGTTAAAAGATTTCTCACGGTGGTGTCCTATTTCAACATAGAAGCCCACTTTTTTCTAATATGCCTATAAAAAATTATGACAAGATAAACTGATTATTTTTATGACATGATAGTATAAGTTGCTTCCTTCAATTGGATATAGAGTAGTTTATTTAATGAACAAAATATTTTTTTTCGTATATCCATGACCCCTTAATAGTAGATTTTGTCTTCCGCTTTTATTCAGTGGGATCATTAATTACAAAAGGGTAAAGTTTTCAAAAAAATGCAGTTAAATGGCTGCGCGTGTTGTCTTTTATAAAAGCATTAGATAATTTCTGATAACGTGTACTTTGCGCCTTTAGCTGTTAAAATTTTTCTCACGGTGGTGTCTTATTTCCACAAAAAAATTATTTATGACAAGATAAACTGGTTCTTTTTATGACTTGATAGTATAAGCTGATCGCTTCAATTAATAATAGTGTTTTTTATATAAGCAAAACCGTTTTTTTTTAACTTTTTCACTCTAAAACTATTAATAAAGTAGTAGTACTTACTTATAAGTTAACCCATGTTTTTGGTAAAATGTACTTACAAACATAAATGAAACTATGATTCCTTCCTCAGTTGATAACAACTAACTAAAAGTGCTAGTTAAATCAAAACTACACGTATTAGTTAATTCGTTAGTTTCACAGATTATAACATATAAAACAGTCATAAAAAATAATAATAAAATGAAAAATGGGTACCGCACGAATTAAATTACCACCCTATAAATGACATCCGTTTTAAATATTACACAGTTGCACTCTAAGACACTGAATTAAATTCTGAAAGTATTATATCGCTACTCTTCAGAATTTATGCAAAAATATTATTTTTAATTAAAGAGTATTTTTTAATTCGATATAACAAGAATATTTGTATTTATAGTATCATATTCTTTTTTACTTTGCTGTTTTGAAAGCTCAAATTTGCTTACCTTTTCTAAATAGTCTCCTAGATATATATTTATGTATTAATTATTTAAACCAGGGCTGTAGATCTGTACTTATAAGTCTATGAATAATACCTAAAATATGTAAGTTCGTGTCACATATTATGTGAGAGAACAAAATTAATTATCATTATAAAGTTATGATTTTGATCGATCATCATATATAAGGTTTTCCTAGTTTTTCCAAATCTCGCGGATGAATACTGTAATCAAATTAATAAATCAAATTAAAGTGACATATACTGATTGTGATTAATAAAGCATATGTTTTGTTATAACTCATTGGCCTAATGTATGTCATGTTATTACGAAAAAGTTGATCAAAATCAACGCTGTAGTTTAATTGCTACAGCACCTACTTTTACAAATATTTTTATTATAAACTTAAGCTCATATAGATGATATTATAATGTTTATTTTTTTAAGATACACATATCAGACCAACAGGAACTTTTTTTTAATGTCTATTAACCATTGTTAACAATATTTATTCATATTTATCTGAGCAGGTGTTTATTCATTGGCTTTTAATAGCTCGCGCGGCACTCACTTTCTGCAGCATAATAAAATTTGCGTTGTCCTTCTAAATTATAAATCTTTAAAACCATAGTCTTCTTTACATATATTATTAATAGATGTAAACACTTTAATTACAAACTACAGTGTCGTAACTTTATTTTTGTAATGCGATACTATGTGTATTATTTATTAAAATATCTATCGATTTTAATAACATTATTCTGTTCTTTAAGTTTTATATTTTAGTTTTATGTGTTTGCCTGCAGTTACTTTCTTAAAGTTTATGAGACTATTTCAAATGCGATAATATAAAATGTTAAGAGAATCATGCGCGTGTTATGATATTCTACAGTATTCTGTATTACGCGTATTCTGTAATAAATACAGGTACTTGACTACCTCCGAATTTCATTGATCGGCTCGATTGAAAACTGCCATTGGTAAAAAGTAAAACGCCAAGAGACGAGACCAGTCCCGGACGACATTCCACAGCATTAGCTTTTACGATGTGGTATCAAATTGCGAAAAGGAATTTTGCTCCTCTTTCGCCTTTTTTTAATGACGACATTAAATTGTCACGATCTTGATCTTTGCCAATTTTACATATATTTTAAGTGCATCTTTATTTTAAATTAACGCCAGATCGATAAGTTTGTGTCGCACTAATAAACATCAATGTGTTTATCGTTTAAAAATATTTTAGGGTAAAAGCGGCACTTTATCGCACAAATTGAACATAAGTGCCAAGATGGAGTTCTCTTCGAGAACCGTTCGATAATCTGCATACTCGACTTGGTAGAGTACTGCAAATTACCACTGGTAAAGTACAAGTCTTGTGGGAATCGACTGTGTATACAGGAAACGGTGGTTTAAAGCTTAGCATGGAGATTTTCAACAATTTATTATTAAATAATTAAATAATTATATATGTAGAACTTTTAATTTATTATATAGATAATATTAATGAACATTATGTAGCATAACTTTAAAGCTCGCCTTGTAGAACGCTACTGGGTTAATTCGACAAATCAATAACTACTTTATCATTAACGATATCGGTGGAAATTAAACTCCACTCGAATACGATATATACATAGGGTTTAAGTTTCATATATATTGCATTTTGAAACTTGCTTTGAATTATTAAGTTGAACTATTAACTAAATAAGAGCCAATATAAATACTTTAATTAAACTACGGCTCAAAAGAAAGTATGTCTCTAAATTTCTCAAAATATTTTAATAAAACAATTAGTAATAATATAATAATTTTCCGCAACGCATGCAATCCTACAACGTCAATAATTTACGTTAAGTGGTTGAACGCCTGGTGTATTACAGATATCTGTTCGTTCTTATTCATAGTTATTTTAAACTCAAAAGCGAATGTGAATATTATTAAGTTCACAAAAGATCAAACAGTGCGCGAGTGTGAACGATGCACTATTGTAAATCGTATTAGTATGCTTATCAATTGAAGCGAGGAAATCTGGTTAGATTTTGCATATGCATACATTCGCATGTGATGTAAATTCAAAGTATTTAATAAAAAACATTATAATTAATTCAAAGTCAATATTAAATCGGTGAAGTTTTCCGATTTCGTTTTACCGCTCCAGTACAAGCAACGATGTTGATTTTTCCGAGAACATGATTTCATATTATGTGTATGTTGTATTATTAATATTTAATCAAACAAAGTACGGTTTCATAATATATATTATATGAGAAGTTAGTTATCGAAACAATGGATCGTTAATATTAAATATTTTAGATAGACTGAAACTCGTACACGTTAAAAAGTATTTTTTTTAATTTTATATTGAAAAATTGCGTAATTATTTAAGATTGTATTAACTAAATATCAATATGTTTGCATCTTATATAAATATTTCTAAAGTTGTTTTGTGATTTTATTACTTTAAATTCAAGATAAAAATAAGCAATGTTTCAGTTCAAAACTATTGTAGAGCAACAGAAGGTATGAGTACATTTTGGTATGACTACTATTGAGAAATGTATAAATAGGTCAATTGCTTTGGTTTAATAATTAACTATTTTTTTTTAACGTAAAAAATCTCATTTTTAGGGCATCCAAATACTCGCCCGAATTAATTACCCGGTTCTCTGGCAATTTTTTTATAGTGGAACCGGGTAACAGGTAGTTTTTGTTAACTATTATATACTGACACGGAGTTCAAATTCACGAATTGGATTTTGAATTTTATCTTGAATTATCTTGAATTTTAATCATAATTCATTTTACCTTTTCGATACTCTGCTTATCACTACCTACTCTGTATGCAGCTCTGATTTTACTGGACTTCTTGGAAGCACAGAATGTCGTTGCCCGGAAGGCTTTAACTAATCTCTAAATCGGTTTTGCAAAATAGAAAAAAAAGACGGAGAATTTTGCTTCTTTAAAATCGTGCAACAACAGATGTTTAATTAAAAAAATTAAACATTATATTGAAATTAAAAGAACCGGGTATCCGTTAAATTACCCGGTTCTTAGTTCCTTTAAAAACACGCGAGTACCCGGGGCCCCGATTTGGAAGCCCAACTCATATTTTAACATGAGACAAAAATACATTCTCAAAAACAACATAAAGTAGTCTACATGATTGAATACTAAATATTTCTAAAAACAAAAAATTCATAATTAATTTGATTGATCCACTAAAAGCCTGGTGAAACCAAAAAATAGTTATAATGCATTAAGAACTGAAATGCTTAGTACTCAGTTTAGTATTAAAAATGTTCAATTCTCCTGCACGACAATGCGCGACCACACATCACCCAATTGACCCTCTAATACGTTGAATTTTGCCATAATATTTTATCCACTAACAGAGCTACATAGCAATTAAAAAATAATATAAAATAAGGTCTTAACCAATTCTGCTGCTTTCACTTGTGGCAGTAATGGATTGGTTCTAATATGTTACCAAAGTTATTTATAGGCTATGAAAAATGATCAAGATCAGATCATATTTTTTTTTCTTTTCAAAAAATCACAAAAATAATAATCCATAAAGCTTTTGGAATTAATGTAAGTTATAATGTGTTGAAATAGATGCAATTCTATTCTTTTAAAGATTCAAAAACATATATTTGTAATTAATTTATGTGGTCATTAGAAGCGCAGGCTCTCTTGTGATGCAACATCTAGGGTTGCGGTTACTAAGGAGCACTTTAGTGTCATCAGTCTTTAAAGTGGCTTAGTATAGATTACCTGTATAAAAGCCAGTCTTTGCAGCTGCATTTTCAAGGGCAAAGCCCCAGTGGTGGGTCCGAAAGCATTGCCTCTTTCTGGTGTACGTATTTCTTACAACAAAATACATTTATTTCGAAAGTAATATATTTCTGATAAGCCTAAAGAGCATAACTTAAGTGTCGATGTTTAGTTCACATCTAACTGATATTGTGAAATCAATGTTATATTTTTTGAGCAAATCCGTTACTTCTTCTGACAATATGAAAAGTTTAAAATCTTTTACGTGTTCTGAGAAAACAAACTTTGTCGAAATTTCCATTGATGAGTCACGCCTTATCTCGCCGTGCTCGATTTTTTTTTACTTATAATTTGCTTCATATGGCCGCTATAAATATATTTTTTGAATATATAATATTTCTTATATTAATTAATGACAGTTGCAATTGTTGTTATTAATCAAAGATTTATTTTTGAGCATTAGCGTCTTTTTAAAATATTTAGTATTTTATAAAATAGTCTAAATTATTATAATCCATAACATAGCGACGATTATTAAAATTTTAAATAAGGATATAAATATTTTTTTATTTTTACTAAGAAAACTGTAGTTAATTTAAAACTAATGTTTTTTTTTGTTATTTCATTGAAAATTATTTAATTTTAAAAATATCAAATGATAAGTTGGTATAAGTTGAGATGTTTGTCTTATAAATCAAAACGTCGTAAATACAATTTTTATATTCAAATTAATTTGGCCCGGCGCGTAATGTTTTTTTTATCTATGCAATGAATGTCTGACTCCTTTCTGAAACAATTTAAAATAAAATGCTAATGGTATGGTTTTATTTATGTCTCAATCTCTCTGTATTTATACTTTAATTAAAATTTGTTTATATAAATTTTAATTTACTTTTACTAATGGACTTGTTTTGCAAAATTCTACCGCAGCACATCAATGTTATTTGATTAATTCAATAGTATTTTCGTTTGAAATAATTTAAGCGCTCCTGACGCTTTGATGCAGTTAATTCTTGATTACTATAAATTTGTAAAAAGTTATCTCTCTCTTATCAACAGAAATGTGTGCAGTCAACAGTAATCATCTGGGAAGAAATCTTTAAGGTCTTTGCTGGCACTAACTTTTAAAATAATTCAAAAATCGTTAAAAAAATCAAAAACAAGATGTTCATCAAATATATTTTTTATTTGATGAACATTAATTCCAAATTAGCCAACATAAAGTGTTTTAACTAGTATTTTAATTGCCTGAACCTATTCTCGAATAGATTTACTTTGTAAAAAAACAATTATGGGATAAATTTAAAACCTTATACCTATAATAAAAATGTGGTATAATTTATACAGATTTATGTTAGAGCTTAGATACAAAATCAAACGACTATGTTCAAGTGCTAAAGTGTTAAAATAGACTCCTGTTGTAAGCAGATGTAGTCATTTATGAAATCCCAACATCGCTTTACAAAAAAGGTTTCATCCTGATCTTCCACTTTTAACCCATTTTTTTTGTAAAATAAGACTTGCGTGCATAAATTTGTATATAACATATGTTGTCTAAATATTTATGAAATAGATCAATATATGTTTTCCTCCTGAAATAATTTTTGATTTTAATAAAAAACTAATCCAAATGGTGAAATATTTTATAGCATTTTATCTATGTAGTTCAACAGTTCCGAATTATATATTTGACTTCTTAATAAAAGATACTTACTAGCTTATTACTCTTTACTAGCAATTAACGTGTTCTTAATACTGCTTTTGATAGATTTAAAACGTTTTAAAATTGCACACTAAAATTAAAAAATATATAGAAAATATTAGTTAATATTCTCTTAGCTTCATATATGAAGTGACATATAAAACGCTTAATTTTTTAACTACAATTTTATTTATCAAAATATGCTATAATAACAGTAATGTTATATTTTTAATGATTTACCAATGAATGATTTCGTTGTTCATAAAATTCCTGATTTTTAGAGGTTGTAATTTCATCTAAGGCCTTTATAATATCAGTCTTCAATCAAATGTTCATAAAACTGTAATAATCTGCAAGGGAAAGGATCTTACCGTTCTCTGACTAACAGTACTCTCCCCATATCCTAAATTAATATTTCACGTCGCATTTTGTTTAAAATATACGTGAATATCTGATCGACACCATAACGCATAAGAACCTCAAAAAATAAATATATGTAACTACAAATAAGAATACATAAAATTCAATAATTTACTACGAACATCTTGTTCCAATCAATGTCGTTTACAATTGAATAAAATTTGGCCGCTTACTTTGAAACAACCTATATTAATAGTATTAAATTTAATTAAAAAATAAAATAAAATATAAATTAAATATGACCTTCTCTTTGCTTTCGTAACTCGTGTCTAAGTTTTTAACGAAAGTGATTCATAAATGACTATAAACTCATGTAAAACAACAAATACAAAAATCACGCTTTTTGTATCCTATTCGCTGAATAATCAGTAATCAATACCTCGTTTTGAATGTCATTAAAAGCGTAAAAAAGTTATATATTTTTTTATCCACAATTGAAATTTAAACAACATAACGTTTAGCATAAATTTTGTTACTATACGCGTGGATTTTTTTAATTAGGTATTTTTTCTTAGTTCGGTGGTTATTCTTAAAGAATTTAAGATATAATTGCATCAGAATCTTAATAAATTAGTCATTTGCTTATAAATAGTTTTAGCTTATGTATCATTTTACCAAACTATGTAAAAAAATTCAGCAAAATGTATAAAACCAAATATTATATTCACAACCAAAAATGTTTATCTCGCCATAGTTTCGCTCCTGTGTCACGTTTTATTTTCCGGGAAACTGTTTTTTTTAACCATTACTGTGAAGTAATGTACATTTTCATCCGAGCTAGTTTTCATTCCGGTGGATTGTTTCCTGGTGATAAGGCAGCCGATGAACCGCCAGTGAAAATGTGCTCAGTCGGCCTTTGGCTGTCGGCGCTTAGAGACGCGCATTCGAACCGAAAAACGCACGTAGAAAACACGCGCTCGAACTTACCGAACAATACTTGACAATAAAAAATAATAAAGTAAATTATAATACTGTAGTGAACATTGGTAGTGATTTGTTACGTGGTAGGAGCAATGTAAACGCATTTAAATATATATATTTTCCCTTTAAAATAAAATAAAAAAATAATAATAAAAATAAATATAAATAGCTATCATTATTAAAATAATTTTATTAATTCTTGATTAAAAAATAAAGTGTTACATAAAAAATATTTTAAGAAAATATGCATTAATAAATATTTTGTTATAATCACATCCATAATAATATTGTATTTTTTAATTTAATATGTATATATATTTGCTTTTGAAATACCTTGTCTTATAAAAGTCAGGTTATGTTAAGATAGAAAAATGAAAAAAGTTAAATGTATATTCAACCTTACTAATAACAAATATTAGTAATAACTTATTTCTAAACATTTATATATGTTCCTTATAAATGTTAGTTTAACCTTGTACATATATTTTATTTTATATGGCAAATGAAGTAATTTATTAAGTTAATATTTTTGGCTGAATTAACTCAATCAAATTTGTGCAAAATGTATTAATTCATAATTCAAAAAAATTAGCACTATATACAAAATATTGCAAAGAAATTAAAAAGTTTTTTTTTTAATTTTATTTTTATATCCAAAAGACAAAATTAAATTGAAATTCAATACAAAAATATTTTTCATTTTCTTACTTATTTTTATAAAAAAAATTTTGATTATTAAACTTCAGTAAACACTAATTTATTACCATATAAATATGTTTCATTGTAAATTTAGATTGATTGATTGATTTCATTTATATTGAAAATTAAGTTACTGTGATATTATTGCTTTTCAGTTAAGATTAAGATAATAAAATAATTTATAAAGTTTTTATTGAAAAATATTGTGGTATAATATGCAATATTTTAAACAAATATTTATAAATAATACTGTGATTCTTTTAAATTTTATATTTATAGCAATAAACTATGTTTTGCATTGAATATTTATATGTTTTTTCTCATACGAGTATATAAACGATTTTCTTATAAAAAATAAATAAATTTGATTTAATTAACTGCTGCATATTTAACCTTAATAATTATTTATTTTAACATATAAATATGTTCCTTTATGAATTTAGTTTAACCTCACAAATTTATTTATTTATATATGTGAAATGAAACTACTATAATATAATATTATTGTTAAAGTTAAAATTAAGATAAATAATTTTATTAACATATAAATAATAGTATTAATTTATTAATTTTAGTATTAAAATTAGGAATATTTCAAATAAATATTTATAAACTTGCTTCTTTTAAATTTATTATTTATATCAATCACACAAAATTAAATTAAAATTTAATAAAAAAAAAAAAATTTTAATTAAATATTTATATATTTTTACTCATATTAACGATTTTTTTTATAAAAAAAAAGATTCGTATTTGAAAACATATAAATATGTACCTTCATAAATGTAGTTTAAACCTGTACATAAATATCATCTATATGGCTAATTATGTGCTTCTTTTAAATTTTATAATAATAGTAACACAAATGTAATACAAAAAATGTTGTTCAGAATTGAATTTTTATATATTTCATAAATATAGATTGAAACATATAGATTTGCTTTAGTTGCTTATTAAATATTTAATCTTACCAATTAAAAATATTTGTGATGACATATTTGTAAACATATAAATATGTACCTTCGTAAATTTAGTTTAACCTTATATATAAATATCATCTATATGGCTAATGATATGCTTGTTTTAAATTTCATATTAATAATAATGACACAAAATTAAACACAAACAAATATTCTTATTTATATAAATATAAATTTATATACGATTGTTAAAAAAAAACATAGATTTGGTTTAGTTGATTGTTAAATATTTAACCTTACAAAGCAAAAATATCTGTGATGATATATTTGTAAACATATAAATATGTACCTAAAATAAATAAATTTAGTTTATCCATATACAATTTTTAATTTATATAGTAAATTAAGTAACTATAAAAGAGCTAGGGTTATGATAAATAAATTCAATTCTTAATTAGTGTTAATATTTGTTATATTTAGGGCTGTCAAACCGGATAAGAACCGGAACCGGGGCCCAGGGTACCCGCAGGCTTTAAGTGAACCAAGAACCGGGTAGTTTTAACGGGTACCTGGTTCTTTTAGTTTCAATATAATGTTTAATTTTTTATATTTAATATCTGTTTTAAATTTAAACAAAATTTTAAAGAAGCAAAATTCTCCGTATTTTTTTTCTATTTTGCAAAACCGATTTAGAGATTAGTTAAACCTTCCGGGGAAAGATATTCGGTGCTTCCAAGAAGTCCGTTATAATCACAACTGTATACAGATAAGTGGGGTATCGAAAAGTTATCAAAATATGATCAAAATTTAAGATAATTAGAGATAAAATTCAAAATCCAAGATATAAAATATTCGTAAATTTTAACTCCGGGTCAGTATATATGTAATAGTTAACAAAAATTATCCAGAACAGAACCGGGTACCCGGTTCCTTTATAAAAATTACCCGATGACCGGGTAATGAATTTGGGTGGGTATTTGAATGCACTAGTTATATTCATACAAATATGCATAAATAGTACTTTGATATATGTATATAAATAACACAAAATTAAATACTAACATAATACAAAAAATATTTATATATTTCTGCTGTAAGTATTATTAGCTTATTTTTAAACATTTATATATTTAGATAAACCTTGTAATTATATATCATTTTATTTTGGTTCAGGTAAATCAAAATAGAATGATATATAATTACAAATAAGTTATTTTAGCGTTGCCATTGCAAAACAATAATAATAAATTTAATATATGCATATAATCTTATTATTTATTTTAAAAAAATTTAAGCACATGGCTTCTTTAATATTTAGATAAAAATCAGTAGTTATTAATATAAGTGTTATAACATAACAATCAAGATCAATTGACTGTAAATATATATTATGATATTCTTTGAATAAGAATTTTACTTTTAAATTAGCTTAGTCTAGCAAAGCAGAAAATTTGGAATAAATATCTCACTTATCTTAAACCTTATTATTTATTAAATACATTTCTTTTATGATTTAAAGTTATATATTATTAAACAGTAATAATAAAATAATACATTTATTACCTTATTTAGAAATTGTTGATTATTTACTTTGATTCTTATTATTTTTGACTTTCTTGGAATATATATGTATATATTTTATTTATATAATAAAAATTACTTTATTGTTATTATATCCTTATGCTTTTATTGTGATTAAACTTATCTCGTATAATCTGCTTAGTAAAAAAGTTTAATCTCGATATACAAATATTTTATATTATATAATAGTATTACCAAGTTCTGAAAATTCGTGCGTTCTTTTTTAACGAATTTTTCATAATTGTATTATAAATTCTTCGATAAAACACGACGTAATTAATTATGGCCGTATTCGAAGATTCGCTTTATTTTTTTCTCCTCGTTTCTTATTGAAGCTTTTTTATAGAAGGGCTCTTGGGAAATTATGAAAATTGAATCGAACATCGAATATTTATGTTCGACAATAAAAATCTCGTTAAGCGCACAAACGCACGTATAATTTAATACATAATGATACACACATTTATCGTTACTACAACGTAAACAATAATATACATACACATATATATATCAGACGACACGTAATAACGCGATTTGACGATCATCAAACCGATCGAATGTTTATTTTGCCGTTTCATTACCCAAATTGCTGTCGACGGATCCCTCGTTTTCGTAAATTAAACGTGTCGAATTAATCGGTCTGAATTCTCTGAATAATTCATTCTTAATCCTTCGACCGAATTCATGGAATTTATTAATACATATACAAATCCTACGTATGCTCCCTTTGAGCAGTGTCGACGAAAATTTCACTTTTAGACATGTTTCGTATTCTAAAAGTCTATATTTGAAAATGTTTTTGTAGGCGATTTAGGCCAAAATTTAATTCGACCTACATAATCGGAATCCCGCTTTATATTTCGCTATACATTTGTAAATATAATGCCTATTATATATTTAGAATGGAATTTTAATTTAGAGTGATGAGTGATGGCGTCAATCTGCCGAGATTAGTTTTATTAGATCGGTGAGAATATTATTAAATCTATGCTAATCTGGAACACTTGTTGCCAATTTTTATATACATACATAGATATATTCATTAAACGGTTTATTATACATAATAATGTAATAAAAATGTATATTATCAGAAATTTATTGTATAATTATAATGCAATAAAATTTATATATCTATTTTAATCGATCTTAAAATTATTGCAACAACTTTTAATTAAATGAAAAAAAAAATCCTGTCACATTTAAATGTTAACTTTCGAAATTTAGCATATTTTATACTTAATAATAAATAGCAATTTTCAAATTTTATAAAAATTATTAATAAATGGCTGCCAATCAATGGTATGTCTTTTCACATTTTACTTTATTTACTATTCCTATACATTTATAAACAGAGCATTTATTGTCAGATAAGATGTTTTTATCATAAATATATTTTTGAGTGTTTTCAGATAAAACTTGATTTTCAAGTCATTGCGACATTAACCGTTTGAGCGGAATGGCCGTACATGTACGGCGGTCGATCTTTCAGTATTTTGAGATACCGCAGATAGCTATATATTTACATATAGTATATATTTAACTGAATAAATAATAAAAATCTTTTTTTATTATTTATTCAGTTTAATATAAATATTGCTAGACTGTATTTGCCTACGAATATATAAAATCTGTCAAATTTCACTCAAACAACGTGATTCGAAAAAAAATATTGGATTTGGGTACATTTTAAGCGGTGATTTTGATTTTGGCATTGACCTTATCCTTTTTATTTGGCACTGATCATTGCATTACCCAAGTGCTCAGATTTGCGATTATTTGCTTAGCGTCGATAAGAAAATAAATCGTTCATAGAAAGTACAAAAGACAAACAAATTAATTAGTTCATATTTTTTAGCAGCTCCTTGCGATTTTTTTGTCACAGCAATTAAAGGTGATCCCGACCATAAATAATTTATAATATTATTAAACATATATTTTTTTATAAGTGACAATTAATTTGTTGCTTTTGCACTGCAGTTTCTATAATTTAGCAAAAATATTATATTATTAAAACAGCATAATAGAGCAGTAGCTAATTACTGATAAACCTGGGTTCAATAACTGACGGTTGACTAATAAAAAAAAATAATCTGATGGGTCAATACCTATATAGTAGTTGTTGATTGTGTTTACTTCGTTGTGACCTATTAGGCTAATAACTTTCATGTTACAATTTAAGATTTTTTTATAGTCCGTTTATATTATATTATAGTACGTTTATATTATAGTCTTTATAACTAATATTTTATATATAAAATATTAGTCGATTTTGCATTATTAAATATAAAATTACACTTCCTTTGAGAATTTTCTTGTGTTGTGTAGTCTCAAATTTTCGCCAAAATAAATAAATACATAAATGTGGCTTCTATTGGTAATTGCCTATGAATTTTTAATTCTTAATCAAGAGAACACAATTCTCATATAATATTTATTCTGCATCATTAACAATGAACAAATATTTAGCCATCCTCTAAATATATAAATCACTTTAATTGTACTATGCAATCGTTCACCAATAAATTAAGTTGCATAAACATATATCGGTTGTCAATCAGGTAATTGTTAACATCCCGACTTTTGTCATTATGTAAACCGTGGGAATCTTCTATTTTCTGCCATGAGAGAAACTGACCATATTGCTCAAATTCTATGAATATTTTACGTTCCCAATTTTGCAACACACTTTCAATCTTCAATATGCAATTGATTTTTAATCGATTCACTATCACTTTTTATTTATATAGACACAAACACGCAAAGTTCAAACGCAATAAACATCAAATGTGTTACTTCTGTTCGTGCATGTTAATTTATATAATTTACGACCAGCAACTGAACCACTGTGAATTTTATTTAAGCCAATTTGTTAATTAATATCTGGTTGAAAACTGTTTTAATTAATAAATGGAATGATTCATGCGCAACAATGAACAATCTCAATTTTACCAATGAATTAATTATTGTAACCGTTTTTTATGCATGTATAAATTTATTCAATAATATCCTCTTGATAAATTGCTTTTATGTATTTATAGAGTATTACTTTTTCGGTGATATATTAGTAAACTAATGAAGATAGCGTTGAATTATGTTAGATCATAAATAAGTAGATTTAAAATGTTTGAAGCGCTGGAAATTTATTGGCGCCATTTAACGCCATAAATCAAAGAAAAATATAAATTTTAAAGTATAATACACTCGTAACGTTAAGCGTCGATTTTTTTTATTAAAACATTTAGCATATTAAAGATTATTAATAACCTGCTAATGTGACATATAGTATATATTTTTCATAAATAGTTTAGAGGTAAATTTTGAAAGCTCACGATTAATAATCATTTCAAATTCATTGAAAAGAACTTACAATAATTTATTTTAATATTTAATGCGTTTTATTAAAATATTAATATTATTATTTACTGACTATTTTTTTATAAAAATAAGACTGTTGCATCTTAATTAAATATATAATCATATTGTATGATTTATCATTTTGTAGTTTTAAGGTATTATTATTAAATAATTTTAACACAATAAATAATATTTTTTCGTTATTCCAACTTCATATAAAAAACACCTTTAACTAGGTTTTTATATGTCTGAAAATGGCATTAATATCATATCAACTTAAATAATTTAAAAAATCGAAATCTTCTCTCCATCTTCTTTTGGGTCTTTAGGTAATAAGCACATTTCAAGTGTCTTTTTTATTACTTATATTCCATCAGCATCTGTCGGCCTTCTTATGCACATTCATCAATCCCTAACCTATCTTATAAATCTTCCTTAACTGAGGCTTATCTTTAATTTAAAGTTTTGGCCCGAATCAGTGAATCGCAACACAAATTTATTTTTGCATAATCCGCATTTAAAGTTCACTGATTTTACCATTGCTAATACAAAAAAAATGATTATTATATTGCATTTTAAATTTATGATTTTGTGAAGAAAAATGTTTGTGTCATAATTATTGCAAAAAAAATATATTTACCTAATATTTTAATCTCTTTTAAATAAACATATTTAAAACTATGTCATAATTTTATATTATGCTATTTATTTAAATACTATCGTGTTTTTTTTATAAAATAATATATAAAATTTTAAGCAGTTTTTTTGATGAATATATTACCTATTAGAAATAGATTTTAAGTAATATATTTCATTTTTAATATTTAATATGTTATAAAAAAATAATATGTCTTTCCAATTCTTCCTTCGAGGATTTGATACAAGTCTGTTTTATAAATGAGATGATTTTCCCATGCCCTTTTAAGCTTATTGCGAGTGTGGCACTGTAGATCTGTGTCAGTACTTATATGCCCTTTCCCGAAAGGGAGGGGGGGTGCTTGCTGGGGTTTCCCAATAGATAATAAGCGCAAAACATGCGCGTACGACTAATATAAAAACACATCTGTTACACCAAAAAGTAAATTTTAATATTAATTAAATTCCATATAACATTATTTATTTACAAAATATAGGACACATTTTACTGATTTATAAAATCTTACTAGCCTCCGATTGATATAAATACATACAATTCATTAAAACTGCTAATTTTTGCTAAGTCCATGCAACAAAACTCTATTTTTTTATATAAAAACTAACTTAAAAATGACATTATTAATTTTTTTTTTATTTATTTTTTAAAATGTGATAAATTTGAAAAGAAATCATATATAATGTGTGAATATATGTGTATATATATATATATATATATATATATATATATAATATTCGCACACGCTTAGGCACGCGCGCTAAGTCATTCTCAACAGATTTCATCATCGATTGATAATTTTTCAAATTTATATATTTGTATGTAACATACTTATGTTACATACTCGATTATTAATGTCCTATAAAACCTTATTACACGCTTTGCGCTCAAAAATATGGGCTTTGCACCCGAAATTTCATGCTTCACGCCTGTGAACTTTTACTTTTTATCATATTTATCTATGTATTTTTCATTTAAATCATTATGAGCCTTAGGCTTTAAAAAAATCAGAAAAGAGTTAAATTGTAATCATGTTAAAAGAAAAAAAATAGATAATAATCAGGCATCGTATTTCATATATTTTAGAATATTAAAATTAGATTTTAGATTAAATAATATGTTAAATCTGCTTTTAAGTTATGTTACTTGTATTGTACATACGTTGAACTAACTATCCGCTGGTTTTAGTATTAAAATTAACAGAATATAATGTTGTTTCATATAAAGTGGCCTATTATTACAGCGAGATATAATAAAAAAATAAATAAATTACAACTTAATTAAATAAATGTCGGATACATCAATTTAACCACCCTCCCATTAAAAAGCTTCTAGCAAAATTTACAGGCGAGAAAATCTAAATATTAGGATAATAAATCATAAAAGCCTGTTGGTATGTGATATGCAAACGACAGGCTATAAATATCTATGTAAATCAAAATGCTACTTCTATGTTAAAATGGAACACCATCGTGAGAAAAGATTTTTATCAGACCAGATAATGTCAAAATATTTGCGATGAATCATAAATATTAAAAGTTTCTGTCGTAAAAATTAATCATATGTGCATTCGGGATTGCCTTACAAACGGTCAACGGCCAACGGCAATCTGTTTCAAAAAACTACTCAAAGGGCACTCTTTTTTAATTGAAACTGTCCTATTGAAAAGGGCGTGAAATAAAATATTTGTGTAACCAACGAGTACTTGCTTAGACACTCTTAAATACTTTGTATATAACTTTCACTGATACACTTAAACACCAGAGCTAAAGCTTTTTAACTTGGACTCCCTAAATTCGTACAAACTTCAATACACGCGTGGGCACATCCGACAGAACTGTCTGTCTCGGGTGCCTGGCGGACAAATCCGATCGTGTGTGGTGAGAGAAGACACAGATCTGTCTGTCCGTCGTTTGGCCGCTAAAACGAACGGATCGGACACGGTCAGGCAGATCCAAACACTACGTTAGCTCGTGTGCACGCTTTTTGTTTGTCCATTCTTAAGAAATTTCTTCCAAACAGATAAAACCACTATTTATTATAGCTAATTTCTGCTCTTTTAAAAGAGACATCAGACATCCGTGATTTTAATATGTATTAAGACTGATGTCCGAGTTTAGATAGTTTGCGTGTGTGTCAAACCTCGGACAGATCTGTCCTGGTGTTCGTTGGACATATATTGTTTTGATCTCTTCAGGTTATTATAGAGAATCTATTTTTCATTTCAGGTAATGATTATTTTTAAAATGGTTTTTATTGTTTCTTAAAACTTCGAAACGCTGTTTTGGCTAGTTCATGCGGTACCTATTTATCTATTTTTTTATGGCATCCAGACGTCGTAAAATAATTGCAGAATCAATAAGTCTGTTGTAAGTGTCTGAACCATGTTAATAACTCTAGTACGAAATCTTTCGAATGCTTTATTATTCCCTGACTAAAAGTACCCTCGCCAAATCCCAAATTAATGTTTCTCTTGGCAATGTGTTTTAGATTGAACTTCTACAAAAAGCACCATAGTTCATAGGAGCACAAAAATATGTGGTTATTTACTACAAACATCTTATTTCAAACACGTACGTAGAAATTGGCTACTTGATATGAAACAACCTAATACATATATGAGAGCTTATAATATATAATTTGTATCCTCAATTTCGGTTAATCACTTCGATATTCATTCATGAGATTATAAGAAGCTAATATAATCCGATCTAAAAAAATCAAATTTATAATGCAAATTGCAAATACGTAGTAAATTTTAAATTTAAATTTTCTTTAATTTTAAAATAATGTTTCATCATTACTCAATCGTAATGATATGAAACGGTATCATACAATTTGATCAGAAGGTTACAGTATTTATGTTGTGTAATGTAATTACGCGGCAAAGCCATTTTGAAAGGTATTTCTCTAAACTTTCATATAAAAATAATTCACGGAAAGCCCTCTTAAGCGACAGGTATTTTCCATTAAATTCACATATTCGCTCTACCCCTTTTGACACCTGAACCGAATATATTGCACATTTCGATCGCACGATCGATCAAATTTTATTTTCGACTCGCGGCTTTCCTCTGCCAAGCCAAAAGCATAGAACACATTCTATAGCCACAAACGCGCATAGTTATAAACTGCAATATACACTCATAACTGTCGAAATGAGGCATACGCAAAACGGTAGATGTGCAATAAAACAATGTGCATCTTAAATCGTGGTTGTCCCCGTTGCGGTTGTGTGAGCGAATTATTGCGAAATCAGCGCTTGTCAACGCGTGGCTCGCGATGGACATATCGATGGTTCAAAACGAAAATTTGAATAATAATAACGACTAGTAGGTACTCTGCGTGTCTTACGCCAAGTTTGATATACAAATCGATCTGGAGATTAGCATAAGTACGATGAGTCGTAAAATTTTATTGTCGTTTTGTAATAACGAGTGTGTTCTTGTGATTCTGTGAATTTTACTATATATGAGATAGGAAAATTAAATTATGCTAATACTTAAAATTAACATTGAGATTCAGCAGAATTGTATAAACTTACTAGTATTTCGAATTTTTTTCTAAATTTAAATTTAAAAAACGTGTAATGTTAACTTATTTTCGAGTACCGTGTTATTAATATTATTTATTTATTGTTCAGTCATTTTTTTTTTATATTTTGATTTCATTAAAATTCATAGTATTTTATTTAATGACATGCATTTTTCTGTCCTAATGCAAAGGGAGGGGTGCCTCTACTGCCCCCCTTAAATAATGTTCCTGTTTGTTGAACATTGGACGTAAAATATTATATTATCGTCTGTGACAACGTAACTTTGTTTATATTTTTTAATATTTTTTTTTCTATTATAGCTTCTAATTTAAGTTAATTATAAACATACACATTAATCAAGTATATGATTAAAATTGTTAGAGTAATAATATAATTTCGTAGGAGTATCTTAATTACATGTTAAACTCTCAAATTTTGTATATATGTACATATGTACTACGCTTGTTTTATAGCCTTATCCTGTTTTTTCTTACTACATTTGAATTACTTTTCATATTAGATACACCTTTTAGCAAATATACCGTAATATCGATTGTAAATAACTTGAATTTGCGAATTTATATTTATAGTTAATTTCCCCAATCTTATCGCTTAAATCGAATTCAACGTATTGTGCTTTCAGTACAAAGTTACATTGATTTATAATTTAATTTAATTATACACATATTTTTATTTTATTACCATTCAAAAAGAACTCATTTTTTAATAATTTATTACAGAAAAAAAACTCGTTAATTAAGAAACATCAGCAGAGCAATGGCATGAGTTTCTTTTGTATTGTAGTATTGATCCAAAGTGAAAAAAAAACTAGCTACGATAAACACTGTTACAGTAAATCATAGCTTCTAATAATGAAAACTCAACACTAACATCGAAATAAATAAATTAAAATATTGATAGTCAATGAAAATCAGTTGTCGTTATATTCATAAAAACAACACGATTTTTTCTTGAAAACTTATCCATTATTAGTTAAAAAAAAATTGAGGGCGTCGATTGTAAAGTTTTCGCTAATTTAGAATCATTAAAATTTAATGATTCTAAATAAGCGCAAAACTTGACAACCGACGCCCTCAAAATTTCATCAAAATCAAAGCCGTTGATTTTGAAAGTGGGGCAAGTCCGTATTAAGTTATTGTTGATTAATTAATGGTTTGCGATTCAACTGATTTAAATTATTAGTAACCAATAATAGACTTACTTTTTTTCATAAAAATTTAATATGCAATAATTATATCCGCGTTATTTAAATAAAAAAAAACATGTTTTTAATACGGCCCAGTGGATTTGCCTCACTTTTAAAAACAATGATTTTATGAAAATTTTGATTATCTGTTTTCAAGAGTTTAATTGTAATAAATGAACGAACGGTCATCTTTTTCTTCAGATATATAATATTAAATGGCACGATTTTATTGCTTTTGACGTGGATTTTTGACTTCTGAGAAGAAATAATTATTAATTTTAGCCAGCTTTTCATTTAATATCATTTAATGAAATACTATGAATCTTAATGAAATCAAAATATTAAAAAACGACCACTATAATTAAATATGAGCGTATGTATATTCTCATATATTAATACAAAAAATGTCATTGTAGTAAAAATATTGTTTATTATTACTTTCCAATAACAATATGTTCTTTGAAAATATTACTGAACAATTCCGAAATTGATTAAAAATATTTATTGAATATTATAATTTAAAGTAAGTGCTGTAAATTTTAATCCGGCAATGAATTTATTTTTTATATTTCTCCTAAATTACCTGTTACTTTAATGAAAACTTTAAGCGTTAGTCATGTTTCTGTTTTATATTAACTTAAACGCTTAAAACAATTTATATTAATTGTACCTAGTTTTTCTTAAATTAAATTCACCAAATGTTACAAAATATTTTAGAACCACTAAATTCAAATCAAAAATAAACATAACATACATTTGTGTGTTTTATGGTTATTATTAGAAAGAAAAAATGTATTGCCTTAAATATTGCTTTGAGTAAAATTATATTTAGCTACTCTTTCTGAAGAAGCGTTTAATTTCAACAGGTTCTTTCTAACTTATCACATTTTTATTTGCATTGAATCTTAATCTTAATTCTAAACCATTTTTTTTATACATACATTTTAAATCTCTGGTTGTATTTTGTGACATAAACATACATATACATAAACATACATATTAAATGTCGTAAAAAACATTGAAGCGGGATCAATACATCTTAATGGTGTAGCTTTTCATCTTACGTAAATATTTATGCATTTTAACGACAGAAATAATATTGAAAAAAGTTCAATATTTTACTGATGTTAAAATATCTACATGTTTGTCCGTTAAAGTTGATACATTACGCTATATTTATAAAGTAATTCTATGGATGCACTATTTTGTGATGTGTGACTATTGAAATAGGACATCTTAATGGAATGTCGCGATCTTGTCTATCAAACGCCAAATTAGAAAAGTATTCACTGTGTCAAAGGGAATGACATGATAATATACATAGAGATAAAAGGCATTTATTTAATAAAATATTTTTCAATTAGACTACTGAATTTAATATTATTTTAACTATTAAAATTAAAAATCATACAATCAATATGTGCTATAATGGTACACATATTTTTATATTTATTGAAAATATGTATAATAGTTACCATCACTTATGATATGAAAGTACTTACATATTTAAAAGTTAAAGAGAGGATTTTTTTTTTTCAGAGCATGATTACAAAATCAAGTGCCACTTTAAAAGATTAACTCAAAATATAAACAATTAGTCGTACAGAATTGATTCGTTGGTTTCAAAAAGCTCCTAATGTGAGCTTTTCATTTATAATTTGTTAAAGGTTTATTTTGCATTTGAATAAACACACGTAGAAACATACTCCATTTAGCTTGTAGCCTGCAATTGATAAGGGACACAAATGTCGTACCTTAAAACTATCGTATGTGAAGTAGATAAATACCATTAATATTTAATTCACTCACATCTTAATCATAATTTTTACCATGGGTCAAATTCAATTATAACCTTCAAAAACGCATTGTAAAATTATTTCATTAAAAAACATTTTAATATAATATATATGAATTACTAGTTGTAATTTTTTTATATAAAAAATATAACTAAAACATACTAAAGTTGTTCTTTAGCATTTAATTTTTTTCATCTGACGTAAAATATTAAGTCTTTATAAAAGTAGCTCTGTTACTATATTTTATGTTGTACGGATAAGACAGATATAAAATAACACTATTTGAGTTGTATGCAACAAATTTTATTAAATAAATACAGCGAAAAATTATTTACCCTTTATCTTGACCAAACTTCAAGATTGTATTTTCCGCGGGTTGTAAAATATTTTCGCCTTTCGTACGTTAATCGTCAAATCTATTTTCTTGCCCACTTATCGACAATAAATATCTGAACTTTGAAAAAAAAATACCCTAAAAATAATATATAATACTTCATGCGAAACACGCACGCCTAGCCTTTCAAATACACAGGGACGAATAATGATTTACTATTTTCCTTTCTTTTTGTGAGGTCCTTCATTCTGCGTTGACTTCAAATAGTTCGATTAGCCCAAAATAGCGCGCCTCTAATTCACTTTTACGATCCAACAGTCATAATAATCGCCGTTACGTGACTAGTGAATATCAGAAAGGCATTAATCCAATCATATGTAAATTTTAACACATTCGGAATGCATAAGGCAAACAATGATATCGTTGGTGTTTGGCAATTTGACGCATTCCTGCGTTATCACTTTGCGTGTTTTATATAAATTTGTTTTATTATATAACGTATGCGGCGAAAAAGAGCGTTTGTTAACCTTTTTACCCGTGGTAATTTAGGGCAATGACACTAATTATAGTAATATGCAATATAATCATTAGTAATTTGATCTGACTATAGCGTATGATTATGCGAAACTCATTGTTATTAAATTGATATGAAATATAACGGCAAAATATATTTTGTATATCAATATAATATAAAAATTAAGATTATGTTCTATTATATATATTGATATATACTATACGCTTTGCTTTAATACTTTAATTGCTCTAATTTAATAATAAACCAATTTTATTGACGCTACTCCAATATACAACGCCATACAATAGCTTTAATTAAAACAGGTTTGCTTCGCAAAATAAAACATATTTTCTCCAATTAGCTCCGTATTATACGGTTTAATTTTACTGTCAATAATTAAAAGATAATAAAATCGGTCTCAGAAACAGGCGCCCGTGTAATCTATGCCGCTATGTTTATTGATTTTGTTCATAAGCAGTGTACATATGTATATTTTTGTTATTATAAATTATTATATTGTGCGCCACAGATAACCCCGGGCTAGAGAGACCTCTTCGTTGTATGGCGAATTTTATAAACAAATGTTTAGCGTAATCGAAACTTAATTGGCTTCGTGATGTGATTTACAGACCTTCGAGGAGATAGATAAACGATCGCTAAACAATGAATGATTCGAAAGTTTATTGTTAACTACGGTGAGTTATTACCGATCGTGCCCATACAGGGTGCATTTGCTATTTTATTTCCAGTAACCTTTCACTGCCTGAAAATAAACAAAAAATCTAATTATTATAAAAAAATCTAGCAACAGTTGAGATTTATTGATTTAATCAATTCATTAAACTCAGTATTAATTCAAAATAAAATACATACATAGACAAATCACCTTTGAAAAGAGTACACAAATACTCATGAAGGTAAATGATAATTTGGATCGGTCAAGTGGTGTAGATTTTTTTTTTATTACAAATCTGATCATTAAAACTTGACATTTTTCCTTAATGCGTCATTATGGCTATTATACAAATACATTTTTTTTGCCTATAACAGTTGTTGAGAGACTGAGAGAGTACGTGATTTACGTCAAGTAGCCTGGCACTCAATCTGGTGGCTATTGGGTTTCCCCTTGCCACCGTCAAATAAATTAAAATAAATTTTGATATTATAATTTTATTTCATTATTTTATATATTTTGTCAAATAAATTTCGTGTTTCCTAAAAAAGCTTCTCCAGATCCTCGAAGGGGTTAAAACCCATGATTTGACTAAATTACTCGAGGCTCATGTTTCTTTTTTTTTAAGCGCAAATATACTAAAGATTTTAGTGCAAAATATACTAAATAAAACTGCATATAGAATAAAGTATAAATATTTTCAGTGTTCCAATCAGGTCGAATAATATTCAACGCAAATAAAATTATGATTATTTAAAGCAATTAATTATTTAATTGTATACGTATACATATGTACATATATCAAATGACAGTTCTTCAGAGAGAGTAGGCAAATATTAACATTACTTCATATCATAGCTATTTAAATAAACTAAAGGTTAAAAGTCGGACATATTACATTTATTTAATAAACATATTTACATAAATAGGCACACAAAATATTTTTACTTCCATATGTTAAAGCAATGCATTATGAATAAAAAAATGTATGTAATATAGTAAAATATTGCAGATACATTATTACATTTAATTCCTAAAATAACCCTTTAAAAATATATGTCATTTAAAGTAGAATCAAACATCCTCTTATTTTTTTTGATTAAAAAATTTCGGCCATTGGAAAATTCCTTTAGTTTTGTGTTGATGTTGGTTTAATCGACAACAAGGTATCAAATATTATACAAACTACTTTAACTACAAATATTTTTAATTCTTTCTCCATTAATCCTTAAGTTGTTTTTTTCTTACACTACTCTTTGTAAGGCTCAAAGAAATTTCTTTCTCTAATTGTTGCGTCAATGATAATTTTTTAATTTCTTCAATGGATTTCAATGATTTAATGGAGTAGCAAGGATCCTTAGAATTCGTCGAGCCATTGAATAATCATTGAATAATCTTTCCCCATTTTGCATATTTCTGCTTTTGAAGAATAACTAAAAAAACAAAAAATTCTGAATTATTCAATATTTAATCAATGACATCAATGTTTGGTTTTTTCGATTATATTATATCTCTTTAATTGCGTGTTGAAATTTTGAGCTTAGCTCATAATTGATATTTTCTAATTATTTTACCCAAAATTTTAAGGCCCCTTTGGTTGTCAATAGTAATCGTAAGATAATTGTCAGTAACAGCTGTTTCTGCTTCACAAAAACAATATTAAAAGTTTTTGGATTATCCAAAAATAAAGCCTTAGATCATTTGCATTTTGCGTATTTTTTTATCAGAGCGGATTCTAAGGTCACCAAAGCAAAGATAAAGCCGCCGACCGGTTAGAGTAAACGCAAAAAAGTCATTCTAATACTTTTGATCTTCCGAGAAAATGTGCATATTTTTAACATCTACCACGAACACCTTCAGAAAGGTTTCATATCTGAGTGTCTTTTTTTATTACTTAAGCATATTTTCGTGATTTCCAAACCTTTGTTATAAAATATTCGTACAAATTTAATTTTATATAGTAAAAAATGCTTTATTACATTTCTCGAGAAATGAAAATTCTCGATTTGCAAGTTTTGAGAAATAATTCTCGAGTAAAAAACACTAGTGGTGAGTGTAAGATACAAGGACGTCATTCGTGGAGGCATTTCACTCCCCCCTTGAATTTGGCCTTTTTGGCCTCATTTGAAATACAATGTATTTTAATAAAATCCAAATGATAAAAAAAACAACGATTGTGATTGTTTTTATCAATGTTTGGATTGCCCTCCTTCCTGGAAAAAGTTGGAAGGACGTCAAAAAAAATCTAAAAAAAAAAGGTATCCCGAAAATATTTTTTCAAATATATTTATCAGTAAATTCAAATCAGAATAAATTCTTACTAGTAAAAATATATTATATATGGAAAGTTATATTTTCACTAGCGAAGTTTAAATTCATTTTTACTAGTAGATATATATTTCTACTAGTGAAAATGTAAATTGATAGGCGCTGGTAAAATTATATGCTGCTCTATAAAGTATATGAAATTCAATTTGACAATCGCGAAACGTATATTTGCTGCTCAAATCTAAGCCTATTCTAATTATAGTTTTAGAACTGTTATTAGGTCAAGTCCAAAATACAAGAGAGTAATAGAAAATCGCAAAAAATGTTAGTCATTTAAATACTTTCGATCTTCCGAGAAAGTATGCATATTTTCAAACATCTGACACAAACATCTTTGGAAAGGATTCTTATCTGATGTCCTATTTTATTACTTAAACTAATAAAATAAAATGTTAAAAATTTGTAAACAATTTTTAGTCATTCCTAGACTCCTATTAAAACCTTCTAAGAAATATTAATATTAGGCATGAACAAGCCATTACTTGTGCAGCATTATATAAAGGGCAGTGGTTGTAAACATTTTAAAAATATTTGAACAAATTTAATTTTATGTAATAAAAATGCTTTTAGTACAAATTTAGTTTTATATAACAAAAAATCTTGATTTGACATTTTTCTCGAGAAATTCTCGAGAAGAAACACCAATTAAAACAAATTAAACCTTTCTATAAAATATTATATCATATTCGGTTCCTAGTTGTTATTTTTAATAATGCAAATATTTCCCAATAACGCTCAATTGCGATTTTTAATTACCTGCCATATTTATCTGAGAAATGGACACAAATGTGTTTTTAACCTTTACTTAAACAAAACAATAAAAATATTGTTTTGTTTAAGTAAGGTCCAACGGTATAGATGCAAATGCTTAAGAACTATTAATGTACGTCTGATTGAGTACTCATAGCCAATCTTTGCTTGCTTCGCTGATAAATTCCAATTCTTATAAAATCTAAGGAAAATTAGATAATTTATTATTATCTAATAAAAATCATACTAGACTGTTGTTTTCGTATGCTAATATATATGATCTAAAATAGAAAAGCTGTTAAGGCACTATCAAGGCACTGACCGTACTCTTTGTATTTGGCATCGACCTTTTTTTAAATGATTTCAATTTTTTTTAAATAAATGTTTTTAAAAAAAAACAACGAAAAAAATCTTTCATAGAAAGTCCAAAATACACATACAAATCAATTATTTGTTGCACTTTTAGCACTTGACACTAATTTCTTCACAACGATTACGAGTGATCCCCAGTATATAATAATTAATATTATTAAACATTATTTTTTTTGTAGATGTTACCTTTTAACTACAGTTTTTATAATTTAACATATATTCAAATTCGATTATTATATAAATATAATTCCAATTGATCATCACGTTTAAGGTTCTCCTAGATTTAGGAAAAATGTCGTAATGAATAAAAAAAATCTAGCTAGATTATGCATAGTGATATCTATTAATTGTAAGTTTTAATAATAGTTTATAATTGAGAAAATAGTTGTCATTAATTTACAAGCTTGTCGCAGTGCATTAGTCTAACGCATGTTATGTTGGTAAACGTAATATTTACATCAATAAATAATGTAATAAAGTCTATTATATAATTTATGATAAGTGATATTATATTTTACTACATAAATAGAGTTTTTAAAATAAAAGCTTTTAAATATGTAGCAAAATACATATACTATATCTATTATAAATAAAGATCAGGGATTAGATTTTTGATTGAAAATCTGTTTAATAAAAGTTGAACTCAAACATCTCATATGATTACTTTGTTTAAATTCCTGTTGAGAATATATTAACTTTGATTTTTAACTGGGAATTTCAAACACATATATATATGTTAGTGCATACAGCCTGTATATTATATAATTTATAGTAAAAAAAATATCCGTAACTATCCATTGTTTGCGGTTAAATAATTAATATTTACGTTTACCATGTTTATTTTTGCTCTTCGCTGACCTAGTATTCGAGTTCGGAATTCACTTGCCACATAATAGATATCAATTTTAATATAATACCCACTTTCAATAAATAAATTAGATTTTACATTATTTCTTGGAAACTTACCTTGATAATAATCCTTTGTTGTTACATGCCACAATTATTTTACTTATAAAATTCATAATAATTACAGTGCAGCATTTCAACGAAAGAATCCATTGTTGTTTTGGATTTTTTGTGATAAATTATGTCAGAACCATGTCGATGTCAAATCCGTTTAATTTCAATCAGCTTTCATCGCAGCTAATTTAATGCTCGATTATATGTCTGGTTTTTCCGGTTTTGCTAACTGTATTTAACAGGAGATGAAACCTGAGATCATTCCTCATAAAAGTGCATCAAATCGCATAATTATACAATTCCATTTAAGTATTAATTGAATTATTTTAATCAATATAATAAATATAATAATAAAATATTACTTAACAAATACTGTTTTACATAATATATAAAATACAGTTTCATTACATTAAATGCATTTAAAAAAAATTAATAAAGGGTAAATAACAATCAATTTCATTCATAATAAAATAACTAAATACACAAATATTTTTAATCATAATATAATACAAGTGTTTATTTATCTAATGAACGTTTTATGCATTAAAATAATTGACCCAGAAATTATAATTATATGATAAATGTGATTTATGTGTTCTTATAGAACTTGATATATAATATTTTTAACAAATATTTATAATACAAATCAGTGAATGAATGAATAAGTGAAAATGGATACACATCTCTATTTAATCCTGTTTCATCTACTGGTAAGTGGAATTTTTCATATTTTATATGTATTTTTTTGACATGTCGAAATTTCGTCAATTTCCTAATTTCTTTTTGCCGAATTGAAATACGCCCTTTTCCGGCAGTGTCTCTTGATGTCTCCGTAAAGTATTACCTTCGTCTTGTAGATTTCCATCAAGACTTTTGACATTTGGCATCGAACGTGATATACTACTGATATTATTTATGAATGTACCTCACGGTAATTTATATCATAATAATAGGAGCATCGGATGTTATTTATCGTAGCAGAATTTGACCAAATAATACACATAGTTCCTGTCTTGGATATCTTAGATAGTTTACCGAAGTATTTTTTTTTTTTCAACATATCTATAAACTAGTAACATATATCTAACTATAAGTCCTATAAATAGACTTTTTCGAGGAAAAAATGACACAGAACTTATTGTAGTCGAACATTCAAAGAGAAGCAAACGTAATGAATAGAATATAATATAATTAAATAATCGATTTCCTTGTATTGTATTTCGTATATTATATCTAACACAATACATTATCTTCTGAATAGAATTGTAATGAAAATTCTATACTTAGATTATGCTGACACTCTTTTTGTATAAACAATAAGTAATATTTGAGCATTTTATATTTCTGTCAATTTTATAATATAAACACACTATTTTTTGCAAGTATCCGTGTACTTCATAAGTTTCCTAGATACATACTAGATAATTCCATTTAGGAAATCTGATACATTTTTACTTCTGCAGATCGTCCCAGGAACACTTATAAACAAATTCACATCTCTACTTTTTTGTTTTCTTATACCTATCTACTCTTAAATTATTATTATATTTCTAGTATTAAACCTATGTAAATATTTATTTATTATTGACATACTTTAGTAACATATTATTTTCTAACTTACATATAAATATAAAAACATTTATCTTCAATATTTCTTTAATATACAACCATTTCAATATTTTAATCATACTTATACAACTAGTACATCTATTTTTACCATTAAAATAAATTATTAAAATGTATTTTGTCAAAGTAATGAAACACGTCTTTGAGTTCTTACTCATCACTTAAAAGTAAGTTATATATTCTCTTGATTTATCATCAAATTTTAATTGCATCATTATGAAACACTAAATTCCAAAAAAACGAACAGATTCACTGCCAAAAAATGACAAAAATTCGCATCAGTTCCGCCTTCACACGTGTATTCAATTTTTTTTTTCCATTACGATGAAAACCAGATGCGTGCTCTCCAAATTGCGTTATATTTATAATCATTTATTATTAAACTAAGAATGTATTTGTAATTTCCGTGAATAGACTTTCTGCGTTGTTTTTTTTTACGTTGAGCTGAAAAAATCTCGACATTTTCCTAACGATTTACTCTCTAGTGCCTAAATAACTTGTAAAAAAACTTTCTCTCTCGCCCGATTCGATCCAAACTTTTAACAGAACGAGCCCGTTGTGTCCGAGGATAACCAGAGCGAAAGATTCGTGATTGAATGGCGAATATATATAATATTTTAGACGACCTCGCCCCAGTAATTTCCAACAACGCCAAAATGAGGTCATAACCAGACTCGACAACAATCTAGTATTATATTACACGTAAATATTATATTTGCTCGATTCCTGGCTGTGGAAAATAAGGTCACGAATCGAATTAAATTTGTGTAAATTTTACTTTTTTCGTACGATAGCGTGGCGTGATGATACAATCGCTCGTTGGCGATCACGCTCGTAATTTCGGACCTCGCTCGAAATGTACGGGGAAATAATAACGCAAAAAAAAAACGACGAGGGCACGCAAAGTTAGCGCATTGCCGACGATAAGCTGGTGACGTATTTTTGAGCTTTCAATTCGTAGATTAGGCATAAAAAATACGCGAGCTTTTAAAGCTTCTAAATCCACGGCGTGAGTTGTTTAGTTTAAGCAAAGCGCACTTTGCGACGAAAGCTCTATTATTGCGGTGTGTGGGGGTGACCATAATATCGAGCAACAATGGGGCACTTATTTAGAAAGCAATGCCAAGTAAAAGTATCGAGCTTTATAAGATAGGTAACGATAATATATTAAATCAATGGTTTTCATTGTAAACAAGCTTTGTTTTAATCTAATGAGCATTGTTTTTTATTGTATATAATACAATATTTCAATAAGTGCAACTATGCTTTAAATGTAATCATTTATATACAGCAATATGGATTATACTAGGAAATTAATAAACGCTCTTCATTAAAGTTTAATCATTATAATGTAAGCCTAATAAATGAAAGCATTAAACTAAGGTGTGAACACAAAAGCACGCACAACAAACATTTGCAAATGTCACGACAATTAGTAACCATAAATTATTTCGATATACTTCTGTCTACCATTATGCCAAAAAAGTCTAAGGTATTTTAAAAACAAATAGCTTTTGTAAAGCATTTCTATTTATATTTTTGATGATATTGCATGCATACAAAAAAGGGCTATCAGGTCAATCTTCTTACTCATTTTTAATTTATATTAGAGTGATGGATATAAAAATGAAACGTTTCCGGATTTTTTTTAAATGAATAAAAGTCACACCGATCAAACATGTATTGAAAATGTTAGACAAGGCACTGTTTAATTAGCATCTGTTGAGAAGTTTAATATAATATTCATAATCACCATTACATGCTTTAATGGACCAGCAACATAATCTTCATCCACGTCTTTCTACGGTCACTATCCCTTAAAGCTTTTTAGAGGCAGCAAAATTGTTCTTTGATTAAATTATAAAATCCAGGTCGACAAAGTACTGACGTTCATAAAACATCCGATGGTTTGTCACAAACTTATTTTACAAAAAATAGTTAACTTTAGTTTATTGTATGGATTTGTAAATTGTTTTAGAGTTACTTCAGTAGCGGCTGTCATTATGTGATGTGCTGATTTATTTAGTCACAAATTAGGCAATTTTCTGGAACACTGATGTGATGGCGAAGAGGGCAATATTCATTCTTTGCTGAACTACGACTGAACGCGATGACCAGCGGGGCCTCGCCCGCCGATCATTCATATTATATTCATGCTTTTTGCTTTGCTTTTTTTTAAACTAAGCAACATCTGTATAATTAACATTTTCTCATGAGTTATGTGAGCTAAGGTATTCGTTGCTATAGTGAGTACTTTATTTTTTTTTTTTTTTGGAGTACCGCAGGGATCCAATTTAGGTCCTCTGTTCTTTTCTTTCTTTATCAATGAAAAGCATGAAAAAATTCGGAGCTAATAATACGTATTATACACTAGCCCCCAGCCTGTTTTAAATTATTTGGACAAATGCGGATTCGCTGTCTTTATAAAAAGACCTAAAGTCACTATGGAGATGATCCATCAATCTCATTAATAAATACGGCTCTCAAAATTTTCTTAAAGCTTAGGCGAAAGTGTTACAATTGAGCAAGTATAGAGATTTGGAGCTTATGGCGGAGTTGTGTGACTTATTCAATCAGTTAAACGCCGGTTACTATAAAATATCAATACAAATATATATATTTTATACTTATCTACAATAAAAATGCAGGTATCAGTATCGGGGGGCGTTGTAAAATTCCAAAGAGTCTTATAAACATACAATACAATTATGAAAATATTTTCTCTCTGGTCTCTGGTTCCTTGTGGTCATCTGAATTGAGTTCAAGAATATATTCAAATGTCTTTGTTGAGTAAGTGCTGTAATACAGTTGTGAAAATAATTTCTCTCTTGTGGTCATCTGAGTTGAGTAGATAGAATCTGTTCAAATAAGTGCTATTACTAGATGTCAATTTACTTATACATGTCTTTGAAAGAAGCTTATATAAATATGAAAGCTTACTGTTTACTAACATAACTTACTATTGAAAAAACGTAGGTGACCTTCCAATTATTACAAAGAATACGTACAACAGTGCTATTTGATGTGAGGACAAGACATACATATGTCACATAAATTATAAAGGTTTTTATGTTTTTATATTTATTATATAGTGGGCTCATTTTTAGGTGTTCCTTTATTATGATTTCACTCATGTTTTATTCGGCCAAACCTTTGTTAATCTATGTTTCAAAGGGCCGTTGTTAAATCTTCTACAAAGATTAAATACGCACATCTTGAAAGATTGCAATAAGGTGTCGAGGATGCTCGTCTTTGTTATACGAAGCGCGTGTCACGCGTTAATACGTAGCATCTTTCCATTGTAATTACATTGAAACGAAGTATTCCTTGTTGTTGAGGGAGATACAGATGAAATTTCTGAGATATTTTTATAAAATGTAAATATAGTTCTTATCCGTATTTATATTATTTTACACTTTTGTTGAAAGCATTAGATTTAATATATTGCATTGTTGCCATAGCGAGTATTAAATGAATTATATTTTGAAATTGATAAGAGGCGGGGTCAAACATGCTTAGCTGTAGTCACGATTGCGTCCCTTATTCTTAACCATCGCGGTAAAAACGTCAGCGCTCAAAAACAATATTTTTCCATAAGCCATCCAAATATTTCACAAATTAAATGTAATAAAATGGTGTATTTAAGTGTATGTTAAAATATTAGCTGATCCGTAACATATGTTTGGATACAAATAAAAAAAAAATATAAGTATTTATAAAACTTCTTTTAAATACTATATTTGAAACAGCTAGTTTTTAAATACTAAAATGCCAGTATTTTTATAATAATAATTTAATTTAATTCATATGTAATACTTTATTAAATCAAACACTAAAAAATGTGAAACAATAATCGTAAAAGTAGTAATAAATGATATTTTATGAATTTTTTCTTTGCTTTTTTATAAGTTTTATTTTAATTATATATATTTTTTTTATTATTTAAATAATACAATTATTGTTTTTGGTCATCGTGACGCATTGCGGTAATTTAATTTAATTTAAATTAAATAAATTGAATGAATAATGAATAAATATAATGATTATTTCTGAGAACTATTCCTACTAAATATGTTTGCTTTTAATTTAATATAAAAAATCAATAGCAATATATTTTATATACACATATACATATACTAAATAGTTATTGCGTCTTTATAAATATATTACCCTCTAAGATTATAAAAATACATAACCCTTTATTAATATATTATTTAAATACGTATACCATAAAATATTTTTATGCTTTCCAGAAATTAAATTCTAAATGCAGATATTGCAGGTTCAATTCCTAATACGATCTGGTATTTAATCGAGCTATAAATTATCGAGGATTTACCGTCGTAGCGCCAAAGTCACGCTTTCGCCTTTTTTAACCATGAAATTTACTACCCTGCAGTGTCAGTCCTCGAGCTTAAAGCTTAGACATTAATGTGTTATATCGCTATTGGATTAATTGCGGTCATACATCACAAATTACACCACACGTTCATTGAATGCACTTGGGCGCTATCTCGAGTCGTTAATGAACGTTCAAAAGTAGCATAATCCTGTTTTTGTATATCTTGTCGGACAAAATGTACAGTTGGTCAATTTTCAGTTGAGCTTTCGATTTAATTGCGTTTGTGTGCTTTGTAGAACGCCGCCCTTGTCGGAGCTTGTTTGATTTGCAATTTTATCAGTGGAAACGGCTATTTCGTTGAAGGGTTTGATAAATAGAAAACGGACGGGAAATAAGGTCACAATGAGTTTACTGACAAAAAGTGGGATACAGAAGTATATAAGTCAATGTTTGCATTTAATTTATATTTATAATCGTTATATAATGTACTCTTCTAATGTGTTTGCTTAATATTCTATTTTTTTATAATTGTATGCAAAGTTTAGAATCAATAATAGTATATTTATATAATATAAGGCATGTCCACATATTGTAAATAATTTACGATTATGCAATGTAAATTATTTTTCATTGCACCCAAATTTTGATATATATTTTTAATTTACACATCAATAAAGTGCATTTTTATGAAATCTAAAATACATATAAATCAGATAATTCTTAATATAAATAAGCTTCGTCGATGCAGATTGCCGCTTACAAAATTTAATTAAATTAAATTAATATACTATTGATTTAAAGACCTAATATTTTTATTAGGATTTTTATGTAATATTTATAAATAATTACAAATCGATATTTTAGAAAAATATATTACAGTTAATACAGTGGTTAAAATAATATGTTAAAGATTTATGAAATCTGTCCTTTATATATTTTTAAACTTAGAACCAAACAGTTTAGCAATATCTAATATAAACGCAAAAATTACATTTTTAATATAAATACAATTTATTTATTTTCGGAATGCATTACATCTGAAAACTGTTTTATTTTTTTGCAGAAAATTTTGTACAACAAAGTTCTTTTATCAAGATAAATTTTTTTGATAATAACTATTCGATTTTAGCTTCATTATCGTTAAAATTACATGATTTTTATTATTTATTTTCGTTGCCAAAAAGTGGCAATTTAATATCCAATGGTGGACGATAATTTATTTAAAGACACATTAATTTCAGTGTTACATAAATACATAATAAATTCATTAGATTCTGAGAAATTTAGATGAAAATTAGGAGTTCCAATTAATGTTTAATTAGTTTAAATTATATGGATATATTTTTTATTTATAATAGTAATAATTCAACATTTTTGTAATGATGCCTAATTAGACATTTCTGTTATTAAGATACTGATAAATTTGCATCTAAATATTTTAAAATTATATGTATATTAGAATAGTATATCTTAAAAGTATATGTATATTACAATAACATGTTATTGTATTAATACAAGGTTTCTTAGCTTATTGGTTTCGACACGAAATTGGTTTAATTTGCATATTGTGTGGATCAAGAAGTAATGAAACAATATATTTAATCAGAGGCACTAGTATTTTACCGTACAAGTTAAATATATAATATAGACTAAAAAAATAAATACTTCATTGAACATCAAAAAATATATTTTTGACTCTGGCATGCAAAAAAATATTGTATGTTCTTATTGATTTTATATTATCAATAAAATATAGTTTTACTAACTTGGCCTAGATTTATAATTTCACTGGTCAATATCAGTGAAACTGTATTTATTCAATGCGCGAATTATCATTTTAAAACATTTTATCTTTAACAAATGTGTCGCCATACAAATATGTTTTGAAAATACGATTTAACTTATAGGCGCTAGTGAAATAGTATGCAACTCTAAACTATCGTTAAAACGCAATTTGACAGTTTCAAAACTGTCAAACCCAAACCCAACTTAAATAATCTTAAAGTGAATTAATATTTTTACTAGTGTAAATTTAATTTCATTAACTCAGAAAATTACAAAGTATCAAACAATTGATTTACAAGTTCACTGTTTCGTATCAGTGAAACTGTATTTGTGCACAAACATTATCAGAGATTCACTGAAATATCACATTGTTTGACAATATTTTGTTATGCCTGCACTTCACTCTCTGGAAGTTGGCCAAAGTTGGCCAAGGGCGGAGAATATAATGGGTTACTTCGGTCAAGTTCAATCTAAAATCTCTCGGAAGTTGTCTGAGGTTACCGAGAACGAGCGGTAGAGTAATTTCGAGCGCTTCCGAACATTGTCGGCAAACGGACCGAAGTCAAAGAAACCTAAGTCGGAGCTGCTCTTTCGAGCGCGAGCGGAGAGATACTTCCCCTTTCGCTCTCTCGCGTGTTAAGTGACGAGAGTGAGAGGGATAATGATTTGGTTTTTTGTAAACTGAGATAGAACGAGTAGCTCGGTGCAATTTTAGTATGCGCGTAGGCGTCCTATGGTCAACACGCATGACGAGCGCTGCATCGTGGTCACGTGGTCAAGCTATACCATATGCTTATCGGGGACTTCAACAGACTCTTACTGATATATTTGAATATTTTAGGGCACCAAAAGAGATTAATTATATTTTTGATAGTATATTCTTCTAACAGATATCGTTATTATATTTTTTTCATATAAAATTAAATAATTAGTGGTACTTGATTTTGTTAAAAAAAATCGTTTCGAATATCCTTATGTATTTTCCTAGTTCGGTTTATATAATTCTTATTTAGAATCGACGGCAACAAATTCTAGGATAGTCACAAATGTGGTGTTCGTATTCTGAAGTATCATTTTTATCTTATGGCATTTTGCACAAGCCGACAAAGATTTTGCGTAAATTGAATATTTACGACCGAAAATTTTTCACTGATATTGTATTGGTGAGTGATTTTATAATTATCAGTAGAGTAATTTTTATAATATGACAATTTAAAAATTGCGATTATTTGGCACATTTTTCGATCGCGCGCAAATATGCCAGCTGTACATGACAGCAGCCGCCGTGCGTACATCATTCACGCCCGCCGTCCGGATGGCATATGAAATTTGTGGCAGTCTGGCCGCTACTCGGAAGTCGGCGACCTCGGCCGATTTCAGTTGAACTTCGGTTAGGACAACTTTCAGAGAGTGTAGTTCAAGCATTACAATACTTAAAATAAAATAAGCATAACCTAAACGTAACCTAAAAAAAATTAAAAAATATAGTTATTCTTAGAACTTTTATTTGGTCGAGTTGGGTTACGTTGATTCTTTTAGGTTATGTTTGCGCTTGGTTATCCAAGCCTAACCTAATGAAAGCTGTAGAACTTTTATCAGGTCAAGTCTAAAATACAAACTAAGCCAAATGCAGGCATTATTCCCTAGTTTGTCTGTATTTCAATAATACATTATGTTTTAAAAATATGATAGCTATTTTTACCGATATTACCATGGAATTATAATATAAGAGGGCTCATCAAAGTATATTCAAACTGAATTTTGATCAATAGGAGAGCGCAAAAACAATTATCACTTCTCAGAAGGCAAAAATTCACGTCAAAAGCAATAAAATCGTGTCGGCGCCGTCGCAGTGGGATGGCGACGGCACGATTTTATTGCTTTTGACATGGATTTTTGACTTCTGAGAAGGGATAATTGTTTTTTGCGCTTTCCTATTGGTCAAAATTCAGTTTAGATGATCTTTATTCGATTCTCACTCATAATATTGTTTTAATAAGTCTTGAAATAAACGCTTGATAATCGAGCGTTTTCAGCGCGATGGCACGATTTTATTGCTTTTGAGCTGGACTGAAAATTCACTATATGACAACACTGAGCAGAAAATAAAACACGACTAATTATCAGATAAATATTAATGAGTAGATATGTTTAATGATTTTTAATGCTTAATTAAAATTATTTAATATTATTTCTGAAAATATGTCGCAACTGTGGCTAATTTTTATATTTATTTGTAGCATAGAAAGGCTACATATTATTATTTATTCAAGAAATTATATTACAATGTTAAAAATATATGAAGTGCCATTTTTGTAATGAGGCTCGGAATCATTGTTTTTCCAGGCGGCCCTGATTGTAATATTTATATTTATAAAATATTTTTCATGCACAATTTTAGTTCAAAATTCATTTTTTTAATCACTTATAAAATAGACGCTCACTACTTACTTACATCACCATTACCTAGGCAACAAAATAATTGTTTGGGAAAGGTCATACGCACCGTTCCCGTCGCCACGCCGCTCGTTCAATGGCTCTCGAGCTGCGCCCTCCAAATTATATCAATCTATTCGTTTCGCGCATGCAATAAAACCGCAATTAATCGTGCCGAATTCGGAAAATGACGCAACTTTGCCGAATTTCACACCAAAAAGTGCATTTGTCCACAGTTGAATGGCACAATGGTCCAATCGCGCGCAAGTCCTAATTGAGAGCGGCGTCGTTCAGAGAGCGTCCTGCGTGTCATTCATGCGGTCAGTATCATTGTCGATGGACGTTTATGGTCGTATTGACATGCTTTATCGACATCATTGTCGACACTCTGTGACCAATGTGGCATTCTCCACTTAATGCCATTATTGGCCGATTCTGATAGCTCAATAGAGCGAAGGGTGGCGCGATTATCAACCACCACTAAAATATAAATACAAATCTGGATAGATATATTAAAAAATATGGTAATAACTTATTATCCACAACCAGTTATTTAAAAATATTTGATATGCAGCATCCTTGAAAATACTATATTATAATTTCACGCGGTTCATTTATACTTAAAAATAAAAATCACAAACTGTCTTAATTTTTCTCAAACAGCAGTATAGTTTAAAACCTCTACAAGTAAACATTTCTTAGAATATTTGTAGACAAACAAATAAACGTACAAATACGTTTTCTATTTTATAGAGCAACAAAAGATTTTACAGCTTCTTGTGAGAGTTGTTATAGTGCAATCTTTGTAACAATGTTATATTGCTGAAAATGTTTATGATTTTATATTTATCGTATTATTAGATGTTTTATTTTCTCTTTGCGTCTCAGAATTTATAACAAGTTTCTATAAATAGTATTGAAAAATCTATTGAATCGGCTCCTTTTGGCATTTAATGCATCTACTATCATTTGGATGAATCTGCTTTTTAACCAATGATAAGTGGCCCAATCGGGTCACCAGTGTCACATTCTCCAATATATTTATTTTTAAGATTAGTATAAAAATGTGCATTATATATTATTTTAAAACTTTATTTTGAATCAGTTGCAATTTATAAAAAATAGTATTATTGCTGTGTCAATTAATTGTTTGTATGAAGATTTTATTTTTTGTGGTAACCGCATTTTTTCTATTAAATTGCGACGTAATGGCCACAATGGCACGAGTCATTTAGAGCCAAATTCCATTATGTATTTATTAAATTTAAGAGTCCAGGTATAAGCTTAGGTATTAAACGCTACATTTCCATTCTACGTTACTGCCCTATTTACTTTGGAAAGGCGGTTTCAAAGTTTGTCTACGTTTTGTAAATATAAGTTTTACTTAGGTTGATTTTAATTTTCCACCTCTAAAAATATTTATTTAGGTCTTAAAAAAACTGTAATGTATTCGCGATTAGTTTAAGATCGTAGGCACTCGTTAAAATCACTCATATATCATATATAAATAATTTTAGGATATTATTCTTATACAAGATAAAGTGAAATTGCAGTTGAAATTCTACGCGGTATAAAGTGTTCATTATTTAGTGAAACAACATTGCTTCTATATAAGCGTATGTAGTAGATAGTCAGGGGTTTTGTATTTGTATAGTTTATGAATCAAACTGTGTCGAAAGCTTTTACTATATCTAATATTAAAATACCCATACCCTGTTTCATATTAAAATTAGTGCATATATGCTTCGTCAAACTATTAAATTGATGTGTTGTTAAGTGATTTTCGCAGTTAATATGTTTGATTTTAATAGACGGTAAATTCATGGGGCGAAAACTAATCGCAATTGTAGGATCCTTATTGGGTTTTTATCTTCGTTTTTAATGAATGTAAAGAAGTTGAGCGCAATCTTTGTATGCACTAGATGCCGAAAAAGAGAACAGGTTAATTCATCAATCAAGTTAAGAAATAAATAAAAATGTTTTCTAAAGGTGTTATCAATCAATTTTAAATGTAGTTTGGACTTTGTATATTTATTTATTGAATATACCTCGTATACCTTTAATGGTATAAAAGAGCTTTTCTATGCATAATAAATTTAATCATTTAAATGCATTGTCTAAAAAAATCGATATAAAATCATGATATTTTAAAATTTTTGATATTTACCTAACAACTTTTCCCAAAAATATCTTAAGTACGTGTATTATATGTTTTTTTCGCTGAAAATATTAACAAAAAAAACATTGAGAATCGATAATTATATTTTATAATTCAACTTATACAAACATGGAGGTAGTGTTTCTTCTCGAGAATTTCTCGAGAAAAATGTCAAATCGAGAATTCTCATTATAAAGCATTTTTTTTATATAAAATTAAATTTGTACGAATATATTTAAAAAGTTTAGAACCACTGCCCTTTTTATTACGCTGTATAAGTTAAGGCTGGTTCATGCTTAATATGCATACTTCTTTGAGGTTTTAATATGGGTCTGGGAATGACAAAAAAAGTTGTTACATACAATTTTTCAGTCATAAAAATTTTCGATAAATTTGAGAACTGAAGTCGAGAATTCTCATTTCTCGAAAAATGAAAATCATCGATAAATCAGAATGCCTACATGGCGGCAATGGTGACACATGACAACATAAATCAACCCTAGAAAACATTTTATAAAAGATCTTTCAACACATAAAAATTTGACGGACATTAACAGACAAAATATATTCTTAAATTGTTATTTGATGCACATGAATGAAATCATAATTGAATATAGATTTTACTTTTAATGTATGAGCATATTAAGTAAAGCATAGTTTGTACAGTTTGTAAATCAAACCGTCATGATATACAATGTCAAAAGCTTTTTCTATATCTAACATTAAAAGGCCCGTACTTTTTTTTTCATATTGTATTTAGTGCAAACCATTAAGTTGATGTGTTGACGAAACTATAGGGTGATGGTTGTCTAAATATGCTTTAAAAATCAGTTCGATCTATTGTTAAATAATTATATTATTATTATCATAATTTGATATATAGCAATAAAATATATAAATGTAAATTAAATTATTTATTTTAATAGCTCGTATTTCATGCGAGAAAAGTAGGAGTTTGGGTTGCCATAATCAAGTTGTGTATTTATATTAATTTATTAATGACTATTAAGTGCTAATTTATCTGATCAACCATATTGTTTAACCCTTTAAATGCCAGCAACTAATTAGTGAGTCATCTGTTATTTCTCTTCATTAATCAGTATCTTATTTTGAGAATTAATATAGAATACTTGCTTTACTGATAAATTATGCTAATACAATAATCTTAATAAAATAAAAAATATTTTTTTTTTAATAAAGAATTAATTTGTTTTAAAAATATTAAAAAACATGGAAAAACTATAGCTTTTCATATAAAAAAGGGGTTAAAAATATGCTGTAGAAGATAAATTGTTTTTTATTTGTATTTTATTATACTAAATTACTTAAGATATTTACAAGATCTACTATCTAAAATGATAATAATCTGATTAAAATCTTGTTAAAATCTTTCAAAAACTTTCATATCTCATACCTTTCCGTGTCATTGTGTTACTACTTTACTGTTTTTCTTAGACAATTTACACTAAACAGTCAAGTCTGTTTTGTCAATATCTTAATTAAATAAAATGATAGCAAGGTATGGGACATGAAGTTTTTGACACAAAATCTGATTTAAATTAAAGCAGTTATTGTAT
Organism: Plectrocnemia conspersa; assembly: GCF_051122295.1. Classification (NCBI taxonomy): domain Eukaryota; kingdom Metazoa; phylum Arthropoda; class Insecta; order Trichoptera; family Polycentropodidae; genus Plectrocnemia; species Plectrocnemia conspersa. The sequence goes on from NW_028277174.1 coordinate 26,152,758, forward strand.
ATATTCTTAAAGTCATATAATTATATTCTAAAATTCATATAATTTTTGAAAAAGTTTGCAAATGAAAATCTATGTCAATAAATATTTTTTTATCATATCATATTTAAATACTATGGCTAATAACATTGCTCCTTTATATAAATGCGTGTTCATATTCTACAACAAAAAAAAACTAAAGGCGCACGTCTAAATATATATACTACATTCACTAAGACATGGTGTATGTTTTTCCGTTTTGAGATATAATATATTCATTATAAATAAAATAGTAAACATAAAATGATTTTGAACATTGCAATAAAAAAATAGTATTTTGTCGATGCAAACGTTAACATCTAATATGCATTAGCCACGTTTCACTGTGCTTAATACTTTTACACACAAAATTCAATTGCTTTTAAAACCACTGGTTTTTATAAATATAAAAAATTCCGATTCACTAGATTTCACGCACATGAAATAAACCAAATGTATAACATCGATTGTACTTGTACGAATAATAAAAACACATAATAATAATAATAAAACGTTATATCGGTTTGTGCCAGATCTACGCTTTTGGTCGTGCTTATGGGAACGTGTGCGTGTGTGAGTCTATGCTTACGTAAGTATATGGCGCTATTGCATACCCCATATTAGTTATTTATTTATTAATTTAGATTAAATTAAGACCATCAATTAATTAAATAAAAATATTATAATACAAAGATTTATTTCGATTATATAGATCTTAAACAGTGATAATACATATTTTAATTATAGTCAGAATTTAAAAATATGTATCTCTAGATCGCAAAGATAATGAAATAGTCGCCGCGTTACGGGATCATAGACTGAAATCTACTGCCGCGTTGAATGGGTTAATATATCGATTCTAGCGTCATCTCAGCTCTGAGACGTATACACCATTCTAACTGTCGTACACAGTACCAATTTTTATATTTACAAAAACTAAGTGGTAATGTAATGTATCTGTGTGTATTTCGCCTATTTTGGAAAGCGATAATTTGGCAGTATCTCGATAACAATGAGTCGCCGCGGCGGGATGCTGCCAACGAACATTACGCTACCAGCGTGAGGTAAGAAACTGTGTATTTTCGAATTAATACCCACAGCATGGAGCCCACTCGCGAAAATATGTATTTCGCGCCCGAAAGAATTTTATATTTGGCAAAGCACGCACTGCGGATATTTTATCGCGCTCGCTAATTAGGTATAAAAATTCTAATCGATCGTGTGAAACGCCAGTGAATTTTAGGACTGCGTAATGGAATATAAAATAAATAAAAATATTATGCAAAAGTGCCGCATAAACCTCCACCGGGGGTCATGGCCACCTGAACGAGGTTTCGCTTCTTGAGCTTTATGCTCCTATCGACTCAGTTCCAAAATAACAGTGGCTGTTGCAGTCGCGATCTTCTGAGCAGTGAACTGAAATTCGTTTTTCAGTACATTGGTAGTATTGTGGGCAATTGTTCATCCTCCCATTATGAAATTATGACTGGCTGCTTGCCGATTTTTACGACTTATATGCGCTTTCAAGCTTTCCATTGCTAGAATGCTCGTTTTGATTTGAAATGAAATTTTCTATACACGTCTATTAAATATTTATTATTATCATATAAACGTAAAATTTAATAGCATTCTTAAATTGTACTGCAGGAACAATCTATGGCACTAAATTCTATGATGGGACTTTCCCTTGCCCAACATAGAATTTAGTGCCAATAATAAGAAGCCCTTGGCGCTATTTCTGAAATTTCAACAAACTTATTTTTTTCACGTTTCTCATCAACATTGTTTTCTACTCCGTTAGAAGTCATAGTTTAAATCTAACAAATATATGGATAGATTTTTTTTTAATTCAAATACAAAAAATCTAGCCAAAGCTAAAAATAATATAATTGTATGAGTCTAATACAATTATATTTATATTTCTATGTAAATCTGTAGGCTAAACATATGCTAAATTTATTAATTTACTTAATAGGTTGGAAGGGTCCCGTTTTTCTATTTATTTTGAGAAGAAATTGTAAGAATAAAATATTCTCTTTGACATAATGTTAGTGGCATTTTGTAGCAAACCCAGCAGCTAATCTTTGCAATCGAATGCAACATTAAAATCGAAACAATAAATACTCTTAAAATCTAAATGAGATTAATGTCATAAAAAAATTAATCCGCATGTAGCTGGAAGTAAGTTTAATTTTTGCGCTAAGAAACATTCCATTATTTTCAACAATAACAAGCGCTCAATATTGTGAGGGATATTCACATTTTTTTCAAAATGTTATTTTAAAAGTGGGTTAAATCCAGATGCTCTTAAATTATTACTTGTCATGAAAATAAAACATGTAGAGCTCGGTAATGATGTTATTATACAATCGATTTTTTGTTCTACAAATAACGAAGTACAGAATGTATTTTTAGCAAATATAATTTATTTGTCACTGATCGTCGTACTAAAATAAATTCTCTCACCAATACTGTAGCAATGAGCGTTCATATCTTGGACGGACTGTAACTCTTTACAAGTGCTTAGTCTGACTGAAATATTTTAGCATGTTTTTTTAAGCTTAATTCTATAAAGTATACAAATGAATTATCGTTTTTAATTGCTCACTTGAGTTTTAAAAAAATATTGCAAAAATTTTCCAGTCTTGCTTAAGTGACCTTTATGTTCAGTTGCGTGATTATGGCCTTTATGTGTCGTTATAATTTTTTTTTAATATTATATGAACATTTTCAAAATGCCAAAAAAACGCGAATTAAATCTAAAAGAGCGAATATAATTTTATTGCATATATCGGAAGTTAGTAAACGCAATAATTTTTCACGACACGCTGTCCAAAATGCTTTGTTAATTTTAAACTTAAATTGATTAATATAAAAATGTATTAAAAACCTTATTTATTCTAAATTTGTTGAAGGGATATTGTTTTAAATAATCATACTTAAGTTTTTGTGACCCTTGGTGCGTGCGTCAAAGAAGCGGAGAATAATATCTTATTGATTGCGTAGTACCCAAAGTCAAATATTATGGCGGAAGCGTTATGTTCTGGATTGCATGGCAGCAGCAGGAGTATGAAACCTATACACTTGCGAGGGTACTATGAATAGTGATATTTATATTTTAATCTTGCATCCAGTTAAATAGATTCCATATATTTCCAAGTACAGACCACGCTATCATCCGATTCCAACAAGAAAACGCTTTATGCCAAGGGTTAGTTAGCGTCAAAGGGTTTGACGCTTTTAGGATAGCCTACACAGGCACCAGACCTAAATCCTATAGAGTATTTATGGGGAAAATTAAAAGAAAAGGTTGCCCAACACAATTACAAACCCAAGCTGCGAGAAAAATTGCAGATGGTGTGACAAAAAGGGTTGCAGCTGTAATTGTAGCTAAGGGTGGGTCTACTCAATATAAAAACATTTATATTTTCAAGATTTTTTAAGATATAACTCATATATTGGGATGCTCCATTATTAAGCCTGTATTACAAAAGTAGCTAGGAATCCTTGTCTTCTTTATGATCCACTATAATATTTTAATATTTATCTATCCAGTTCATTTTCACCTTATTTATTTTTTAATTTATTTTTTTTCTACGACATTATGTTGTCATTTCACGTTTCACAGTTGAGGTGCCTCGATTAATTATCAGAATTTTATCGGTGTTCTGAATCAGGATATTTTTACCATGAATACGACTTCTCCTTTATTTAGGCTTGAAACCGCCAATAACAGTGTACAGCGGAGTTAAGCAATCAAATTTAAATGTATCTAATAACAATATGCACTGTCGCACGACGACGAACGGCGGTACGCAAAGCAGTTGCACCTATGTATATAAATCTGCTACTGTTCTTTCAACACTTTTTATGAAAGATGTCAATAGTAAAAGAATCTGATATTATGAAATACAAATTATTGACTATGCATGGTGTTGAGTAATCATTTTACTAGACGACCCATTATGAGTCTTCCTTTTACGATTTTCACCTCACGCCACAATATAACTTGACAGCGTTAAATGTCACACGGTTAAATCATATTTATATGACAATCGAACTTTGGTTCTGTATTGTGTGCGTACTAAACGCGCATAGTTATCCTTGTGCCTAATCAACCAGGTGCGTACGTGTATCTAATAAAATGTGTAATAAATATCTCTCCATTCAATTAAGACGCTCTCGTAGAGATTTATTGTTAAAAAAAAATAAACGAGTTAATAGAGATGCTAATAGAAAAAAATCACAACCGATAATGAAATTCAATATGTCAAAACGCGTTTCGCAATAGTCGTTATTCATCTTTTGTAATTGACCACGTCTGCAGCACTGCGGTGTCTTTGTCTTTTTCGCCATGTTTGGAATTCCTGCGTTATTTGTGACGAGCAACCTTCGACCTGGTGAGGGAGTCCCAATCGGCGTCGATTCGTCATCCATGATTGCCTATCCGGCATCTTGACCTGACGCTATATTTTGTAAGGACTCCATTGTTGTGGAGCAATTTGCATAGTAATCGAAGGGACAGATTTGATCAATCATCGCATATTTTAAGTCCAACTATTTATAATCTTTAAATTGAAAGCAGCTGTACTCGACGAAGCATAAGTGACGATTAGGATCAGAAACGTACATACAATTTGTTTAAATGTAGAGCAAATTAGATTTTAAAACATGACAAATTTTACATTTTTTCAATAAACATCTTACTTTAAATGTATTATAACATGTTACATTAATTTCAGACAAATTAGTTATTTTTCGATTGCGTTCTATTTTGTTTCAATATGATACATGGGGGTTTTAAATTTATTTTCTATTTGCGAGATCAGAATTAGTGATTAATATACATATATGTATTATTCCGATCGATCATTACAGATTAGGTTTTCTTAGATTTTCCTAATCTCATGGATGGATATCGTAATAAATAGTTTAAATAAATTGAGCTTGATTGCGCATAGTGCCACTGTGAATTAAAAATACTATGATTACAGTTTGGTGTCTTACTACTTATTTAGTAGTTATTGATTGTGTTAGCCCAGTTGTAACGCAATATTTTATTTATTGCTATTATTAAATTTCTTAAAAAGATACTGTAACCACTTTATCAAATTGCATTGTTTCATTATATAGCTATAAAATAGATAGAGATAACTATTGTATAAATAAAAAAACTTCATCAACGCTCAAGGGGATTATATGTCACATATATTATAAATTGTAAGTAATGATAATGCTGTTAACTTTAAAATATTGCACACGTCCTAATAAGCATGTTCGCTTAAAAATAGATTGCTTCAAATTAAGTCATTAAAGTTTATCTTTTATCTCGCAAATAATGTATTCATATTATAATTTATTATCTACGTTCGTGGTTTATTTTTATTTGATCTGTATACATGTTTTCGATATAAACAATGTCATTTATCATAGTGTAACCGCGGGCCTTCCAAATTCAGGGTTGTTCAATAAAAATATAATTATGCACATTTAACACTCGGTTATATTTTATTATTCAGATTTCATTCGGTAATTATGTTTTTATCCAACAAAAAACGAGAATATTGTAGGCAGTACCACTCGAGTTGAGATTCTTGACCTTTTTGAATCTGGTCGTAAAAAAATAGAAATATACTTGAAAAATATTAAAATTTTACGAGTAATTAAAATGTATTTATTATTATATAATCTCAGCGTTAATTGCTTTCTAATTTATAATTAATATTGATTAAAAACTAGTGTGGTATATTTTTAGTATCTCTGGTAGTTAAATAAAATCAAATTAAAACATGAAATATTGAAGCGCGTTTCTTGATGATATTTCGGAACACAAAATTGTAAATTCTTGTACAAATAATTCATAAAAAAATCATAACCCAAATCTCTTGAAATGGGAAATGATAATAGACGAACTATTTTATATAAAGAATTCTTAAAAATATTTTTTCGATTTACTTATTCATAAAATAATGCTTGATTAAGAATCCAGTTTTAAGTACTCTGAAGAACACTAAATTATAAAAGTGAAATGTGTTTCTTATAATAAAACTTAGCAACCTATGAGATTTAGCAAAAATGCATTTTCTCTCGAACGTAATTCTGATATCTTAAATGCAAAATTCTCAGCTCTTCAGCTCATTTTCATCAAATAAAAATAATTTGCAAAAAGATACGACATTTCGATGCTGAAATTATCAGCAACCAGACTCCACAATATATTCAGATCAGTCTGAATGTAACAGATTTGTTAACATTTTCAAGTCATTGGCATTCAACAAAAAGTTTTAATGGCAATGTCTATATTATATATTAATAAACTCTAGAAATGATAAAATGTAGCCACAGTAACATAATAAAAGATGACTATTCCTTAAAGCAAATTAGTTTATCATAAAATCTGTGGTTCGAGAGTTTTCTCAGCAAAAATTAATATCAAATCTTATGAAAGATTTTTATTTACTTTAACTACCCTTTAAACATAACCAATATTTTCTAACAGTGATTGTGAATATATTGGAGAATTATTTAAAATAATTTAGCCGGCACAAATTTTTTTATGAATTGTGGTTAATTTTGTACATTTTCATAGAAAAAAAAATTATGAGTAATTTATGAAATTTCGGCAATTATAGCAGGTTTATTTTTATTTTGTTTGCCGTTTATTAGTAGTATTAATAGTATTTATAAATAAAATAAAGATAATAAAATAAATTTTGCAAACTAAAAATGTCATTTTTTAAGGGCAGGAACACAAAAACGTAATTCGTACGGTAGATATATAAATTTTAATATAGAGCTTTTTTAATAAATGATAAAGCAAAGACTGCAATTTTGCAAGTTTAAAAATTTAATTCATGCTGATACACGTTAAAATAAACTTTTGTAAAAGTAACCTATGGAAAGATATCTCAGCAAATGAAGATGATCTTTGTATAGCCTGTTTCTTTTAGTATATTATAAAAATACAGTCACTATCTAATCCCAGGATTCCACTCAATTTACAATACCTATAAATTCTGATAATTAAATAACAAAAAAAAAAAAAAAATTAATGAAGTTTAAATGTTACGATACACCTGCACTTGTCTCATGCAAGATCGCTGAATATTCGCGTTTAATAAATACTTTATACTATAAAAGCTAATATAACAATGTAATAAATTTTAGTAATTTCATTATTAAAAATAATTTAGTTAACTTAAATGATATAATTAAATATATGATGAAA